>NC_065591.1:3999500-4351500 GCF_024542745.1 Macaca thibetana thibetana | reverse complement strand
GGGCTCAGGACCTTGGTGTCCCATCCCTGGTGGAAGGGTTTGACTCCTGCTTTGGGGGCTTGGAGATAACTTTTGATGTGGCAGCAAGAACATTGGCTTTGGAGCCAGAGAGTTTTGGGCTCAAGTCACTGTTTCTACCAAATCATAAACTGTGGGGTGTGGGGTACATTATCTAATCCTTCTGGGTCTCAGTATTTTCAACTGTAAAAGGAAGTAGGATATACTTGTGAGGATTTGTGGAGTTATATGGGTTAAAGGTTTTTTGTAAAACGCTCTGGAAATTGTAAAATGCTCTGGGATTTTCTTATTGTCACTTCATCCAGAGATGTCCATGCTCTTCGGACTGACCTGAACAAACCAAGCTCCCAACATAGTCATTGATGGACCAATTTTTTTTTTTTTTTAAGTCTCGCTCTGTCACCCAGGCTGGAATGCAGTAGCACAATCTCAGCTCACTGCAACCTCCGCCTCCCAGGTTCAAGTGATTCTCGTGCCTCTCAGCCTCCCGAGTACTGGGACTACAGACGCGTGTCACCACGCTCTGCTAATTTTTGTATTTTTTTTTTTTGTAGAGATCGTGTTTCGCCATGTTGGCCAGTCTGGTCTCAAACTCCTGACCTCAAGTGATCCACCCACCTCAGCCTCCCAAAGTGCTAGGATTCCACCACTCCTGGCCAATGGACCAATGTTTAATTAATCGGTTTACCACGAGGCATCGAACTGCCATAGAAACCAGAACACTCGAGCTAATGATCTCCCCAGCTTAGTGGCCACTAGGGGCTCAGTTTCCTCATCTGCAAAATGGAAAGCATACAGGCATAGCCAGGCAGAGAAATATATATATATATATATATATATTTTTTTTTTTTTGGAGATGGAGTCTCACTCTGTCGCCTAGGTTGGAGTGCAGTGGCACCATCTTGGCTCATTGCAAGCTCTGCCTCCCGGCCCCGGAGAACTATTTTAAGAATGAAATGGTGGCCGGGTACAGTGGCTCACACTTGTAATCCCAGCACTTTGGAAGGCCGAGGTGGGCGGATCACCTGAGGTCAGGAGTTTGAGACCAGCCTGACCAATATGGTGAAACCTCATCTCTACCAAAGATACAAAAATTATCCGGGCGTGGTGGCGCACGCCTGTAATCCCAGCTACTCAGGAGGCTGAGGCAGGAGAATTGCTTGAACCTGAGAGGGGGAGGTTGCAGTGAGCCAAGATTGCACCACTGCACTCCATCCTGGGCGACAGAGTGAGACTTCATCTCAAAAATAAAGAAGAAAAGAATGAAATGAGATGAATAAGTAAAACGGTAGCTCTTGACCCTGGGAATTGAATTATCTGGGCTGCACTGCAGACCAACTGGTAAAATGTTTGCTCCTCAGTTGTTCCTTAAAGAGGCCACTCCTTGATCACAGCAACATGCAGACAGGACCGGGAATCGAGAGCCCTGGGTTCACTCAAGCCTCCACCTCCAGCTCTGCCCCAAACTATCTGAGTGTCTACAGGGAAATCTGTTTTGCATCTCTGGGTTTCACCTTCCTCCTCTTAAAGGAAGGACTACATCCTCCACCATCCACCGCCCCCAGGCTCCTCCAGCTCAGACCTTCCCCTGAACTGTGTTGTCACAACACCCATTCATTAGGTGGCTTTACATGTTCTGGGTAATTTGGGCACGTCCTGATCTCTGTGATTGAGGTCGAGCCACACCCTGATCCCCGCAGGAACCTCCTTCTCGGGCCGCTTACATCTCTGGAGTGGAGAGGTGTCCTGGGTGATGCTCATGGTTGACAACTAACTGCATCGTCCAGGCACCTCCTAGAAAGCAGAGGCTGGCTGACCTCCACTGCAGCCACATTTGCGAACATGAAACCCACGGGTAGTGATAAATTCTCTGCTCCCTCCTCACTCCTTCTGTCATGTTTTATTTATCAAGCCTTTAACAGAAGAACTGGAGTGAAAACATTTTCCATCTTTGCTGTTTTCCTGACGTGGCCTTGGGTGACAGCATGTCACCCAAGCTCTGAGAAATGTTTTCCAGAGAAATACTTCTGGGAAGTCGTTTAGTTGGGTGGCATGAGTAACGCCACCTGAAAGTCATGTTAACTTCCTGAAAGCAATTCTCCATGGTTCTTGCTTGTCCAGATTGAATTTTAATGAACATTTATTGGAGGTTTTCCTACTGATTATAATAATGATGCACATTCATGATAAAGTATCTGGAAAATAAAGACTAGCAAAATGGAAATGCAGCTTCCAGCCACAATCACACTCAAAGATAACCACTGCGAACCTTCTGATGGGTCTCCTTCCAGGAATATATACATATATATATGTGAAGGAAGTGGGGAAAGAGAAAAAACTAATTGACTATAGTAACAATATTTTCATATGTAGACATATATGTTTTTCTTTTATAATTTGAAACTTAAAATTTAATTTCGCATTTCAAAAATAGTTCATTTCATATAAAACTCATTTTATTAAAAATATATTACCTTAACATTCTAGAGTTATTCATATACAAGATAAATTTTACATAATACAGTCTTAATCTAAACATAGACTGTTTTCTTTTTCAGATTGGGGTTCACACTCTGTATACTTGTTTGCATTTGCTTTTTTAAAAAAGTTTTTGTTTAACCATGTATAAAAATTAAGGCATACTATATTAATGTACAGGTATTTGACAAACATATAGTAATGTAACTACCACCACAATCATGATATACATAATTATCTAAAATATGACTGTGGGCCAGGTGCTGTGGCTCACGCCTGTAATCCTAGCACTTTAGGAGGCTGAGGTGGGTGGATCACCTGAGGTCAGGTGTTCGAAACCAGCCTGTCCAACATGGTGAAACCCTGTCTCTACTAAAAATACAAAAATTAGCCAGGTGTGCCTGTAATCCCAGCTACTCGGGAGGCTGAGGCAGGAGAATCGCTGGAACCCTATGAGATGGAGACCGCAGTGAGCCGAGATCACGCCACTGCACTCCAGCCTAGGCGACAGGGCAAGATTCAGTCTCAAAAAAAAAAAATGGCTGTGAATGTCATCAACTTTTCTGTCATTTGGAAGTGCAATAATTTAACCAATTTTGTTTTCTTGGCCATTTAGGTTGTTTACGATTTCTCCCTTACCGATTTCCAATCTGGGGGAATGAAATCAATGAATTAAAATGCATGAGGGCCATGAGTGGTGGCTCATGCCTGTAATTCCAGCACTTTGGGAGGGCGAGGTGGGTGGATTGCTTGAGCTCCGGAGTTTGAGACCATCCTGGGCAACATGGTGAAACCTCTTTTCTACCAAAAATACAAAAAAGTTAGCCAGGCATGGTGGTCTGTGCCGGTAGTCCCAGCTACTTGTCGGGGAGCTGAGGTGAGAGGATTGTTTGGGCCTGGGAAGTAGAGGCTGCAGTAAACTGTGTTCGAACCACTATACCTCAGCCTAGGTAACTAAATGAGATCCTGTCTCAAAAAAAAAAAAAGAGAAAAAGAAGGAAGGAAGGGCAAGGGGAAGGGAGGGGAGGGGAGGGAGAGAGAGGAAGAGAGGAAGAGAGGAAGAGAGGAAGGAAGGAAGGAAGGAAGGAAGGAAGGAAGGAAGGAAGGAAGGAAGGAAGGCAGGCAGGCAGGCAGGCAGGCAGGCAGGCAGGCAGGCAGGCATAAAATGGATGAAATTCGGAATTTTCATTTTCCTGGAGCTATACCAACTGGGTGTCTCCCTTCTCCACTGGAAAAATCCCACATCATTCAAGACCCAGCTCAGATATTGCCTCCTCTATGAAACCCCCATGATGCCAGCTGGAGAGAGGGTTCCTCCCTTCCCTGTGATTCCACAGCACCAAGTCATACACTGTTTATGGGACAGACATTGCAATAGTCTGATTTTCTTCTCTCCTCCAGACTGTGAACTCATACTAGAAGTGATGTCTTAGCTCTGTGTTCCCAAAACCTAAGCCATGCTTGGCTCATACATGCTCCACAAATGTCCATGAAATGAATGAACATTCTACCCTGCTGAACTAAATTTTGATCTTGAGCCGATTTCTTAGAAAACAGACACTTTATGAGCATGGTGCAAACATAAGCTGGCTGCATTAAGCAGGTACCCCTAAGGAGAGCTGGAAATTTGCTGGTTTTGGACAGTGGTTCAGGGGAACTTGGGAGTGGTGCAGAATTGCTGGCATGTGGAAAGGTACAGGGTACTTGCAGAACACCTCATCTAAGTGATCATCTTTACAATTTTATTTTTTATTTTTGAGACAGAGTCTCGCTTTGGCACCCAGGCTGGAGTGCAGTGGCACAATCACAGCTCAGTGCAGCCTCGACCTCTCAGACTCAAGCAATCCTCCCACCTCAGCCCCCCAAGTAGCTGGGACTACAGGCGTGGCCCACCTCGCTGGACTAATTTTTAATTTTTTGTATAGATGCAGGTCTCGATATGTTGCCCAGGCTCAAGCAATCCTCCCACGTTGGACTCCCAGTGTGCTGGGATTACAGATGTGAGCCACTGCACCTGGCCAATTTTTTTTTTTTTTTTTTTTTTTTTTTGAGACAGAGTCTCGCTCTGTCTCCCAGGCTGGAGTGCAGTGGCATGATCTCGGCTTATTGCAACCTCCACCTCCCAGGTTCAAGCTATTCTTCCACCTCAGCCTCCCGAGTAGCTGGGATTACAGATGCCCGCCACCACACCTGACTAATTTTTGTATTTTTAGTAGGGATGGGGTTTCACTATGTTGGCCAGGCTGGTTTTGAACTCCTGACCTCAAGTGATCTCCCCGCCTGGGTCTCCCAAAGTGCTGGGATTACAGGCGTGAGCCACCACACCCGGCCTCACCTGGCCATTTTTACACTTTTAAAATAGCAAGAAACTAGGGGCAAAAAGTACAAATTCATATTTATGTGTAGTCAGTCAATAAATATTTATTGAATGAACTGATAAATTAATGGAAGGTGTACCAGATCCTGGCAGGCGAGAAAGTCAGTCGGAGGCAGTGCTTGTTCTTAGTGCACTCACAATGGAGAATCAAGGAATTCACCTTGGACGGGCTCATTTCTCCCTCTCCTGTGCAGTCTCTTCTCAGACTTATTAGTTCTGAGGGGCTCCTGGCTGCCTCACACCAACAACGGTGGCCAGTGGACACTGGCGATGGTGTCCTGTCATTTTGGTTTGTGAAGAGTTTTTGCGCCAAGTCAAACCCTGGGAGGAGTGGGGAGAGCATCCTCTTTAATTAATTAGAGGTGTCTCTATTCATCTCCGTAAATACAACATCTAGCACAAGACTTGGCCCACAGTAGGTGTTTAAAAATGCTTGCTGAGGCCGCGCGCAGTGGCTCACGCCTGTAATCCCAGCACTTTGGGAAGCCGAGGCGGGCAGACCACGTGAGGTCGGGAGTTCAAGACCAGCCTGACCAATATGGAGAAACCCCGTCTCTACTAAAAATACAAAATTAGCTGGACTAGGTGGCGTGCGCCTGTAATCCCAGCTACTCGGGAGGCTGAGGCAGGAGACTCACTTGAACCCGGAGGCAGAGGTTGCAGTGAGCCGAGATGGCGCCATTGCACTCCAGCCTGGGCGACGAGAGTGAAACAACGTCTGGGAAAACAAAACAAAACAAAACTTGCGGAAAGAATGAAATGACCAAGACTTCTGCAGGGCCGCCCGTCAGGTTCTCAACTAGTCACTCTTCACATCTGATTCATATCTTAAAGCAGCCTCGCAGGTAGGTCTGCATCATTTTCCCATCCTACATCGGAGGCGCTGAAGCCCAGGCGGGCTTCCCGAATCGCCCGGGCCCACGCTGCAGAGTGAAAGCCACAGCGGCAAAGCCTGCACGCTGGACGCTGCGCCGGAGCGTCCCCAGGTGCAGCAGGCTGCGCTCCGTAAGTGGGTCCTGGCGGGAACCGCGTCCTGCTGAACCCCGATCAGGCCCGGGGAGACCCTGGGAGCGACGCGGCGGGCGGGGTCTGGGCCCGCGGCAGTGGCTGAAGCCTCGGCTCGCTCTTCCTCACAAGGTGCGAATCCAGCGCCTCCAGCTCGGGAGGGACCTGACGTGCGGGACGCGTCCGCCTCAGAACCCGAGGCGCGGCACATTCTCGGCAAAGGCCGCCGGCGTCCCCGCAGCAGTGGGAGGAGACTAGGGATGCCCGGAGGAAGACGCTGACCCGGCGAGCACCTGAGCGCCCACCTGTGGCTCATCCCGGAGACCCCCCCACCGACCCGGGCGGGGCCTGGGGGCGTGGCTCCCGTCTCGCTCAGCCAATCAGTTCCCCGGAGCAGCCGCCCGCCCCCTCCTGAGGCGACAGCGCTTGCGCACTCGGGCCGCGGTCCTCCTCGGGCCCCGCCCCCGGGGCGGTGCTGACGCTCGCGCCGACGCGCTCGACGTCGGGCACGTCGACGCCGGCGCCGCGCAGCCGGGCCCGCTCCTCCTCCGCTCCGCCAGTGTCCGGCCGCGGGCCGGCCTTAGTGACTGGGGCGGCGGGCCCCGGGGCCGCGGCGTGGGGCGGGCAGGCGGACGCCGGCCGCGGGCTGCCTTCGTCGGCTCCCAAGCTCGCCCGGAGCGAGCAGCCGCCCGCGAGCCGCCGCGGAGCCTCCTCGCCCGCTCCCGCCGGTGAGCAAGGTAAGGGAGCGGGACACTGAGGCAGGCAGGCTCGGGGCCCAGGCGTCACCGGCTGGTCCCGGTCTCCGCGGCGGCCACGCAGCCGGTTGGATGTGTTCGCGAGGAAGGGTGCGCTCCGGGGCGGGTGGGGGCGAGGCCGCGGCGCCGGGTCGCGCTGGGAGAGCTCTGGCGGGACCCCAGCGCCCCGAGGGATGGCTCCGGGGACTGCGCGCCGCCCCTCCCCGAGCCCTGCGCCCCGTGACCCGGGCGCTGGGGCGAGGGGCGGGGAACTGCGGCCGCTGAAAGCCCCGGCCCGAGCGGGCTCCGTTGTCAACGGTCCTCACCTCCGGGGTCCGGGGCTCCCGCCGCACCTGATACAGGAGGGGAAGGAGTACGGTTCGAGCAGGCTGGAGGTCATCCCCATCAGGTGCGCCGCCTGGGCCATCCTCTCTCAGGGGTCCATCGCGCCCCGAATACTGCCCGAAAGACTCAGAAGCGACTTCCCCATCCCCTCGCGCTGTCTTTATATCCCAGACACTTAATAGCCTCTCATCATCTCACCTTTCACTTTTCCCTCTTTCCTAGCCGCCTCCGGCTGTATATCGACCTGCTATATTTCCATTGTGAGTTTTTTTTTCAGTTGTAAACTTACGTAAGTTAGGTTGACTGATCAACCGTTGCAGCCATTGAAAAAAAACACTTCTGCCAGCGTTTAACGAATCCAGTTCCTTTTAGTGCTCACCAGCTCCAGCTCAAGAATTCAGGGAGCCGTCAGTTCTTCACAGGAGCTGACTGCACACATTCCTGCAAGATGCCTGATGGATTTTGTACTTGTCAGTTTTGCTGGCTGTATGCTCCTTCTGTGCTTTTCCTGAAAAATGATTGGGTGACATGTGTTTTGACTTTCTTCCCCCCCCCCCACCCCCCGCTGGGAAGTAAAAAAAAATTAGGTAACAGAAGCACACTTGTTTTCGCCAAAAACAAGTACAGCTTTGCAAACAGACTACCCCAGGGTTTGCCCTTTTTTGTGAGGGTAGTCCTCTGGTATCTTGACCCCTTCCCTGGATTTTTGTCTGTGTTAATGTCTTCATGTTGTGTATTTCTGCACTTAATATTTGCCCGGTATATGTTTTCCCAGCTTATTTACACACAAAGCGTAACAGATCTGAGGATAATGAGGCTGCCCCTCTTTTTAGCTACAGATACCTGTAAAGTTGCATATTTGTGGGAACCTGTATTCTGCACTTGATGACTGTAGCCTGGCTCTTTCATTTCAAGATGATGTGCGAGGTGATGCCGACCATCAGCGAAGCAGAAGGCCCCCCTGGAGGAGGTGGAAGCCATGGTTCCGGCTCCCCTTCGCAGCCAGACGCAGATTCACATTTTGAACAGTTGATGGTCTCCATGTTGGAAGAAAGGGACCGCCTTCTTGACACACTGAGAGAGACTCAAGAAACGCTGGCCTTAACCCAGGGGAAGTTACATGAGGTTGGTCATGAAAGAGATTCCTTGCAGAGACAGCTCAACACGGCACTTCCACAGGTATGAGTGCTTTTAACTTGAGACTCTGTAGATTATTCTCCACTAAATGTTTTTTTTTTTAAATTGGTGTCATCTTTTGTTAATGTTTCAGATGAGTATTTTCCATAACCATTTGTGAAATGATGGTTTCTGGTATTTCTAAGTCAAATACAAAGTTCCTAGGGATTAAACTTCTTAGGGAGAACAAATTGTTGTACTCTAAAGTCATGTGAAAATACCTCATTATTTTCATTCCTATCTTTGGGAACTGCCTAGGTTCAGGAAGTTCTCCAGAGTTTCTGAAAAAGGGCTCTGAAGCAACCAATCTATGTGGTGCCTCCGTTCTGTTGTCTTCAACCTTCTCTTGCTAAACTTGTGCTTCCCATGGATTGTCTCATGTGTTTCTAATTTCCTAATATAATTTAGTAGACAAATAGGATTTCACAGAAAAAAATATTATTTTGATAGCCCACCTTTATCAGAACATCTAGGTTTTGTAAGTCACATTTGTTTTAGGGGATAGAAGACTGGAGATTGATTCCTTAGGAACTTCTTCCTTGGTAGACGAGAATTTTAAAGCTTAGGCCGGGTGTGTTGGCTCATGCCTGTAATCCCAGCACTTTGGGAGGCTAAGGCAGGCGGATCACCTGAGGTCAGGAGTTTGAGACCAGCCTGGCCAACATGGCAAAACCCTGTCTCTACCAAAAATACAAAAATTAGTGGAGCGTGGTAACACACACCTGTAGTCCCAGCTACTCAGAGGCTGAGGCATAAGAATCACTTGAGACAGGGAGGCAGAGGTTGCAGAGGAGCCAAGATTGCACCACTGTCTCAAAAAAAAAAAAAAAAATTTAAAGCTTAGAACAACTGAAATTATTTCTCTGAGTATATTACATTTGGACCAGTGTTTGAAAGACTTTGCTCATGGAGTTGAATGAGGATTTGCTTAATGGTAGGTAAAGGGAGAAAGTGTAAAAACTAGAAAAGTGTCAGGTGAGTGTCACGGAGCATAGTGGGAGAGAAGTGGGTTACTTAGGTGTTTCAGAGCTGTCTAGGCCCCATGTTACTCATCCTAAGTGCCTTTGGGGTGCATTCAGGTAGACCCGCAGAAACACACATTTATACTCACATGATGGGTCTGCAGTGATAACTTAGTAAATGAATAATTACTAGCCTTAATGTATTTCTTGGCTGTAGTCAGTTCTCTGGGAAGATTGATAAGCCAAACGTGGGTTTCCTTTATAGCAACAATGATTTGACATTAGAGCTGTATGTTCCTTTTTTGTTGGATTAGAGAATCATTAAGATTTTTCTCATTTTAATCTTATAAAATACTAAGTTTATGAAGGTCGAATTTTATTACTGCAATTTTTTTTTTTTTTTTTTTGAGACAGAGTCTGCTCTGTCCCCCAGGCTGGAGTGCAGTGGTGCAATCTCAGCTCACTGCAAGCTCCGCCTTCCGGGTTTACGCCATTCTCCTGCCTCAGCCTCCCGAGTAGCTGGGACTACAGGCGCCCGCCACCTCGCCCGGCTAGTTTTTCGTATTTTTTAGTAGAGATGGGGTTTCACCGTGTTAGCCAGGATGATTTCGATCTCCTGACCTCGTGATCCACTCGTCTCGGCCTCCCAAAGTGCTGGGATTACAGTCTTGAGCCACCGCACCCGGCCTTGTTGGGTCTTTTAATTTTAGCTGTTCTGGTGGCTGTTAGCTGGTAGGTGGCTCAGTATGGTCTGAATTTGCTGCTCCCTGATGGCCAGGAACATGCAGAGGTAAAGCATCTCTTCCTGTGTTCACTGACCATCTGGATGTCTTGTGAGACGGTTATCTTTTGCCCATCGGTTGGTTGGGTTGTCTATTTTGTTTCTTACTGATTTGAAGGAGTTTTCTCTATATTCTGAGTACATATGTGCATGACAGATTGTTTTTAGACTCTCGTGTTTACCTTTTCACTTTCTCAGTGGTATCTTTTGATACACAGAAGTTTTAAATTTTTAATGTAGCCCAGTTGATCAATCTTTTCAGTAATGTTTAATGCTCTTTGTGTCCTGCTTAAGAAATTTGCTAGGTCAAGTTCATGAAGATACTCTACATTGTCTTCTGAAAACTGTATTTTTAAATCTTCTGTCTGAAATTGACTTTGTTTATGGTATGTGATGGGGCCAAGAGTCTCTCTCTTTTTTTTTTTTAATGGATATCTAGTTGACCCTGCATAATTTCTTAAAAAGACCATTCTTTCCCCAGTGTACTACATGCAGTGTCATCTATGTCATCTCAGTCCAGTGACTGTAAGTGTGTGGGTCTGTTTCTGGACTCTCTTCTGCTCCTTTGATCTTTTTGTCATCTTTGCATAAATAGCACAATGTCTAAATTACCGTAGATATAGTCTGTCTTGAGATCTGGTAATTTAAGAAAAAGGTTCTCACTCGGTTGCCCAGACTAGTGTCAAACTCCTGGTCTCCAGCAATCCCCTCTCCTTGGTCTCCCAAAGTGCTGGGATTTCCATTGTGAGCCACCACACCTGGCCCTGTAGATGTTCTTTATCCAGATGTAAAAATTCTTCTCTTCTTAGTTTGCCAAGAGTTTTTTAAATACCATGAGCAGATGTTATATTTCTTAACATGGATTTTCTGCATCTTTTGAGACAGTCATGTGATTTTTCTGTTATGTGGGAATTTAACTGTTTTTATTTGTTTGTTTATTTTTGAGGTGGGGTCTTGCTCCATTACCCAGCCCCGAGTGCAGTGGCGCCATCATAGCTCTCTGTAGCCTTGAACTCCTGGGCTAAAGTGATCTTCCCACTCAGCCTCTCAGGTAGTTGGAATTATAGATGCACGTCACTGCGCCTTGCTTTTTTTTTTTTTTTTAATTGCTTATTGTTTGTAGCCTGGGGAAACAACCTCAGGAACTCCTGAGAAAGAGCACCTCCCTTTTAAAAAAGATTTACAATTGTAGAATAATTCCAACCTGATCTTGATGTATTCTCCTTTTACTGGATTGTATTTGGTAATATTTTGTTTAGGATTATTGCATTTATATTCACGAGAAAGATTGACTTGTAATTTTACTTTCCTTCAGTGCCCTTGTTGGGATTTGGTATTGAGGTTATGCTGGTTTTGTAAAACAAGGTGGAATATATTCCTTCTTTTTCTACTCCCTAGAAGAGTTCCTTCGAAATTTGTGTTACCTTCCTTAAATGTTTGAAAACATTCTTTGGCAAAACCAGCTCCTGTAGTATTTTTAGAATTAATTTTATAGGTAGATGTAGGATTTTGAGTATTTCTTCATGTGTCTATTTAGATAAAGCATTTTTCCCTGCTAGGGATTTGTTCAGGCCACCCAAAGTTTCCAATTTGTAAGTTTAAAGTGGTTTACAGTCCTTATTATCTGCAAGATCTGTAGTGATGTCCCCTTTTAATAATTTTTGATATTGGTAATTCGTATATTGTCTCTTAATCAGTCTTGAGGGTTTGTCAGTTTTGTAAGTTCTTTCAAGGGACCAACTGTTAGCTTTACTTTTTTTCTACTTACATTTGTTTCTCTTGCATTAATTTCTACTTTTTTTTAAGCTTCGTTTTTTGTTTGAGATTTTGTGTATATATATATGTATATGTATATGTCTTTTTTTTTTTTTTTTTTTTTTGAGGCAGAGTCTCATTGTGTCTCCCGGGCTGGAGTGCAGTGGCATGATCTCAGCTCACTGCAACCTCTGCCTCCAGGTTTCAAGCAATTCTCCTGCCTCAGCCCCCTCCCGGGTAGCTGAGATTACAGGCACCCGCCACCACGCCCAGCTAATTTTTGTATTTTTAATAGAGATGGGGTTTTGCCATGTTGGCCAGGCTGGTCTCGAACTCCTGGCCGCAAGTGATCCACCCGCTTTGGCCTCCCAAAGTGCTGGGATTACAGATGTGAGCCATTGCACCTGGCCTTTTCTAGTTTCTTGAATAGATACTTAACTTTTTTCTTTCTAATATATGCTTTTAAGCCTATACATTTCTCTCTAAACACACTTTTAAATGCATGTCGCAAGTTTTTTTGTTTGTTTGTTTGTTTTGTTTTTTTTTTTTTTTTTGAGACGGAGTCTCGCTCTGTCGCCCAGGCTGGAGTGCAGTGGCCGGATCTCAGCTCACTGCAAGCTCCGCCTCCCAGGTTTACGCCATTCTCCTGCCTCAGCCTCCCGAGTAGCTGGGACTACAGGCGCCCAACACCTCGCCCGGCTAGTTTTTTGTATTTTTTAGTAGAGATGGGTTTTCACCGGGTTAGCCAGGATGGTCTTAATCTCCTGACCTCGTGATCCGCCCGTCTCGGCCTCCCAAAGTGCTGGGATTACAGGCTTGAGCCACCGCGCCCGGCCTACAAGTTTTGATATGTCAAATTTTCATTATCTTTTATGTAAAAATAATGTTGTAATTTTCACTGCGGTGTTGTTTGTTGTTCATACAATTTTTAGAAGTGTATTTCTCAACTTCCCTGTTTGTGGGGATTTTCTAGATACCTTTTTGTCGATTTCTAGCTTAATTATTTTAAGATCCCTAAATATATTCTGCATTATTTAAATCCTTTGAAATGTGTTGAACTTTCCTAATAGCCCAGCATGTACTCAGTTTTGTTAAATGTTTCCCAGCCACTTGAAAGTAATATATATTGATAGGAATGTAGTGTTCTATGTACATCAGTTATATCAATTGTTTGAGTCATGTAATTCAAATTCTAGTAGCCACCTGCACAGATACAGTATACATTTTCAATTTAAGCCTGATTTATTACTTTTACTGCTTCCCAGACACTGCTGTTTCCTTAGATACTTGAGCTGGATTTAACTCCCTCCTACCTTTTGTGTCATTGTTTTATATATTTCAGTTTAATTTAATTTATATTTATTTTTAAAAATAGAGACAGCGTCTTGCTGTACTGCCCCAGCTGGTCTTCAGCTCCTGGCCTCAGGTGATCCTCCGCTGTTAGCCTCCCAAAACAGTGGGATCCAGGTGTGAGCCACTACACACTTTTAGCTGCGTCTTACAAGTTTATGTATTTTAGTTTTAGATATACTTTTCGCAGTATCATAATTGTTTTGTACAGTTAATGTTTATTTAGATTTATCCTCATAGTTACCATTTTTTTTTTTGCTCTTCATTCTTTATTGTTGTTTCATGTTTCTGTTGGGGATTGCAGTTGTTGTTTGTTTGTTTTTTTCTTTTTTTCTTTTTTGAGACAGAGTCTCACTCTGTCACCTAGGCTGGAGTGCAGTAGCACAATCTCGGCTCACTGCAACCTCCATCTCCCGTGTTTGAGCGATTTTCTTGCCTCAACCTTCTGAGTAGCTGGAACTACAGGCGTGTGCCACCACATCCGGCTAATTATTGTATTTTTAGTAGAGACTGGGTTTCACCATGTTGGCCAGGCTGGTCTCAAGCTCCTGACCTCAAGTGATCTGCCTGCCTCAGCCTCCAAAGTGCTGGGAGTACAGATGTGAGCCCCTGCACCCAGCCTGTATTTCTTTTCCCTGAAGAACTTTCTAAGGCATTTCTTTTAGTTCATATCTGTGGATAATGAATTGTCATTTTTGTTGGCCTGAAAATTTTCTATTTTACCTTTAGTTTTTTGTTTCTTGTTTTTTTTTAAGATGGAGTCTTGCTCCGTCGCCAGTCTGGAATGCAGTGGCACGATCTTGGCCCACTGCAGCCTCTGCCCCCGGGGTTCAAGCAATTCTTCTGCCTCAGCCTCCCGAGTAGCTGGGTCTACAGGCACGTGCCACCACGCCCAGCTAATTTTTGTATTTTTTACTAGAGACGGGGCTTCACCATGTTGGCCAGGATGGTCTCGATCTCTTGACCTTGTGATCTGCCCTCCTCAGCCTCCCAAAGTGCTGGGATTACAGGCATGAGCCACCACTCCTGGCCTTTTTTTTTTTTTTAAATAGAGGCGATGTTTCACCATGTTGCCCAGGCTGGGGTCAAACTCCTTGGCTCAAGCAGCTGCCTGCCTCAGCCTCCTAAAGTGCTGGGATTACCGGTGTGAGCCACCGTGCCCAACTTGCCTTCACTTTTGAAGAATGATTTTGCTGGGTATAGAATTATGGGTTCATGGTCATTTCCTTGCACCATTTTGTAGCAGCGAATTCATTGTTTTTTAGCTCACTTCCTTCTTCTTGACAAGTCAGCTTTTGGTGTTATTGTTGTTCCATTTGAAGTAATACTTCTTTTTTTTTCCCTTCTGGTTGCTTTTATTTTTATTTTTTGGAGAGGATATGACTTTTCTGAGTTTATCCACCAGAGTGGAAATAATGTCTGTGCAAAACCAAATGTTTGTTACTATAACTCTCCATCACAATTAAAATCCAAACAGTTTTTTGAAAACAGTCAACTCAATCAAAACCCACTACTTCAGAATCAATAGCTTCTTTGAAGCCACGGTAACAAATATGGTTAAGACTTGAATGTAGAAATTTGTTGGTTGGAAAGCTAATTAAACTTCCTACTTGCTCAAGTAGAATTACAGAAAGGCAGAATTGTGTTTTTCACAGAGATACAGTTCACTGGAATCAGCAACACTGGACAGCTGGTAGAGTGTTTAGGGTCCTGAGATAATAAGGAATCCAGGCAGCCTTTAGACAGTCTGCTGTTGTCCTTTGTTCCCAATTAGGTATTTGTGGATGTGTGGAATGACACCTTTACCAGCAATTGTAGACTTGATGAGAGACTGCAATTCTTCATCTCCACGAATGGCAAGTTGCAAGTAATGAGGGATAATATACTGTACTGTGAAGTCTTTTGATGGGTTTCTTGCCAGTTCAAGTACCTCCGCAGTGAGGTACTCCAGGATGGCTGTGCTATTCACAGCGGCAGTTGCGCCCACATGTCCAGGACTGATTGTCCTAGATTTCAGGTGTCAGTGAATACGGCCCACCAGGAACTGCAAATTGGCTCTCTGTGAGTGGGAAGCTGCCTTTGTTGGCCTTTCTGGAGTCCTTCCCAGCCTTACTGCCAGCCATTTTCAATTCTGCTGAAGCTCAAACAGGCAAGGCAGTGAAGGGACTAATCAGACACACAGCAAGATCTCACCAGCTACTCTTTCCTTCCACCAGGATTTGAAGCTGCCTCTGGTGGCTTGTAAGATTTTCTTTGCTTTAGGCATTAGCAAAACTCGATATTTGTTGTATTGGTGGCCTGTTCCTAATCAATTTTGGAAGTTTTGGCTCTTCTCTGTATAAATACTCCTATTTTTCACTCATCTTCACTCTGAAGGCCTCCATTTTTGTGTACATTAGGCTTTTCTTTTTTTTGAGATGGAGTTTCGCTCTTGTTGCCCAAGCTGGAGTGCAATGGCGCGATATACATTAGGCTTTTGTCATGTCCTACATGTCTCTTGTGCTCCTTTCTGTATTTTCTAGACCTTTTCTGTGTATGTGTCTAGATGTGTGTGTGTGTGTGTGTATATATGTGCATGTTTATATTTATTTATTTATTTTTTAGAGACTGGGTCTCTCTCTTGCCCAGGCTGGTCTTGAACTCTTGGGCTCAGGCAATCTTCCTACCTTGGCCTCCTAAACTGCGAGGATTACAGACATGAGCCACTGTGTCTGGCCTGTGTGGCGGGGGTGTGTGTGTGTATATGTATATATGTATATATATATTTTTGGGATAGGGTCTTGCTCTGTTGCCCAGGCTGGAGTGTAGTGGTGCAATCTCAGCTCACTGCAGCCTCTGCCTTCTGGGCTTAAGCGGTCCTCCCACTTCAGCTCCTGAGTAGCAGGGACTACAGGTGCGCACCACCACACCTGGCTAATTTCTGTATTTTCAGTGGAGATGGGGTTTTGCCGTGTTGCACAGACTGGTCTCAAACTCCTGGGCTTAAGCGATCCACTCGCCTCACTCTCCTAGTGTGTTGGCAATACAGGCTTGAGGCAGCGTGTGTGTGTGTGTGTGTGTGTATTTAAGAGACAGGTGGCTGGATGCGGTGGCTCACGCCTGTAATCCCAGCACTTTGGGAGGCCAAGGTGGGCGGATCACCTGAAGTCAGGAGTTCAAGACCAGCCTGGCCAACATGGTGAAACCCCGTCTCTACTAAAAATACAAAAAATAGCCGGGCGTGGCCGGCGCCTGTCATCCCAGCTACTCGGGAGGCTGAGGCAGGAGACTTGCTTGATCCTGGGAGGCGGAGGTTTCAGTGAGCCAAGATCACACCATCGCACTCCAGCCTGGGTGGCAAGAGCGAAACTCCGTCTTGGAAAAAAAAAAAAAGAGACAGGTACTCTGTTGTTGCCGAGGCTGGAGTGCAGTGGTGCGCGCGATCACTGTTCACTGCAGCCTCAAACTCCAGGGCTCATGCAATCCTTTTGCCTTAGCCTTTTGAGTAGCTGAGACTATGGGCATGTGCCACCATGCCCAGCTAATTTTTAAATTTTTTGTAGAGGCGGGGTCTTGCTGTTTTACCCAGGCTGGTCTTAAACTCCTGACCTCAAGTGATCCTCCCACCTCTACATGTCAAAGCACTGGGATGACAGGTGTGAGCTATTGTGCCCAAACTCTCAAGTCCAGGTATTTTTACTGACCCATCTTCCACCTCACTCACCCTATCTTCATTTGTGTCCATCACCATTTAGCCCATAGATTGAGTTCTTAATTTCAGTTATAATTTTCAGTTCTAGAGTCTGCATCATTCCTTTTACTATTCTAGTTCTCTAGTGAAATGCTTTCCTTTTGTCAAGTATTTTTGACTAGCTGACATTTGCATCGGGTAACTTATTATATAGGTCACCTCTGGATCCATTTCTGTTTTTCTTTTTTCTCTTGGTTCATTTGTTGATAGGCTTATTTTTATTTTTTTAATTGAGTCAGATATTATGTATGAAAAACTGTAGAAGCACTGGGTGATGCCCTCTTCCTTCAGAAAGTTTCCCTGTGTCATCTGGCACATGCCCAGAGTAGGAACAGATCATCTCAGCTCAGGGCCTGGGTGACCAGAGGCTGGGATTCAGTTAGTAAGCCTCAGTTGGAGCTGCCTTCCCCCAAACCCCTGCTCCCGGTGTAACCATCCAGGGGTTCCATCTGAAACCCTGGAGTGTTTCCCAGGGCCCCTCTTTCTTGGCGTGTCTTGGATCCCAAGTTTTGTCTCCCTAACACCATGAGACTACTGAAAGCCCAGCTTCTCAGCCAGGTTTGCAGAGTGTTGGGCTCATTTCCTGTGTCTCCCTTTTCTCTGGGATCTTGGCCCCTTAAGTCCTGGCTGACTGTCAGGCCTGTACTTCTTTTTGTCTTCCCAGACCCTTGGGGCTTTCTAGAGCTCTTTAGCCGCTACTTTCTGCTGAGTTTTCTTCCCAGTTTATCAGTGTACTGCCCCCACATCCTTCCAAATTGTCAAATGCATTGACAGAAAGAGTGGGGGCTCTGAATAGTGGACTCACCTCAGTGGGTCTCTCTTTTGTTTGGAATATTGGTCCCTTCAGTTGTGGCTGCCTTGGCATCTCTTTGATGCCTGCAGACTTTTAAGTCATACTCTCCTTTTCCAGTTCTTGGTGGGTTGCCGTGCTACAGGCCACCCTGCATATCACTGAAAGTGCAGTCAAAGCAGGCGTGCTCGCTCTGTCTGCGGCATGTGCGGAGGCTGTAGACATTGGTTATCGTTACTTGATAGGGAGCATACAGAACCCCCTTACCTTGCTTAGTCTGCCTTGTCCAGTTTCTTTCTTTTTTTCCAGTCTGCTTCTCATGACATTGTCCAGTTTCTAATCAGAATCCCCCATTTGCCCCTACCCAGTCACTTAACACTTAAAGACAATAGAGCAAGTGGCCCGCCCAGCGGGAGACACAGCCCTTGGCCTCCAGTTCCCGTCTTGGCCACTGTGTGGGCTCTTCCATCCTGCTCTAGTCTTTACTCTTCCCTTTGCCCTGTGCCAGACCAAGGGAGGGTTTGTGATGACATGTGGCAGTGGCAAAGGAGGAGGCTAGGGAGGTAGGAGAGGTTGTGTGCGTGGTGTTTAGTCTTTTTTTGGAGATGGGGTCTTGCTATGTTGCCCAGGCTGGTCTCGAACTCCAGGGCTCAAGCAATCCTTCTGACTTGGCTTCCTGAGTAGCTATCACTACAGACATGAACCACTGTGCCCAGCTACCTAATGTTTATTCTTTTTTTTTTTTTTTTTTTTTTTTTGAGACGGAGTCTTGCTCTGTCGCCCAGGCTGGAGTGCAGTGGCCTGATCTCAGCTCACTGCAAGCTCCGCCTCCCGGGTTCACGCCATTCTCCTGCCTCAGCCTCCCGAGTAGCTGGGACTACAGGCGCCCGCCACCGCGCCTGGCTAGTTTTTTGTATTTTTTAGTAGAGACGGGGTTTCATCGTGTTTGCCAGGATGGTCTCGATCTCCTGACCTCGTGATCCACCCATCTCGGCCTCCCAAAGTGCTGGGATTACAGGCTTGAGCCACCGCGCCCGGCCCCTAATGTTTATTCTGTGACTTGATCACATGTGTGTTTTCTTTTCAGTGCTGCTTTTTTTTTTTTTGAAACAGAGTCTTGCTATGTTGCCCAGGCTGGAGTACAGTGGCGTGATCTTGGCTCACTGCAAGCTCTGCCTCCTGGGTTCACGCCACTCTCCTCAGCCTCCCCAGTAGCTGGGACTACAGGCATCTGCCACTACACCCAGCTAATTTTTGTTTTGTATTTTTAGTAGAGTTGGGGTTTCACCATGTTAGCCAGGATGGTCTCGATCTCTTGACCTCATGATCTGCCAGCCTTGGCCTCCCAAAGTGTTGGGATTACAGGCGTGAGCCACTGCACCCAGCCTTTTTGTTTTTTGTTTTGTTTTTTTTTAGAAGGAGTTTTGCTCTTGTCGCCCAGGCTGGAGTGCAGTGGCGTTTAGTGCAATGGCTGGAGTGCAAAGACAGCCCGTTTAGGAGGCGATCTCAGCTCACTGCAACCTCCGCCTCCCAGGTTCAAGCGATTCTCCTGCCTCAGCCTCCTGAGTAGCTGAGACTATAGGTGCGCATCACCATGCCCGGCTGATTTTTGTATTTTTAGTAGAGACAGGGTTTCACCATGTTGGTCAGGCTGGTCTCGAACTTCTGACCTCAGGTGATCTGCCCGCCTTGGCCTTCCACAGAGCTGGGATTACAGACATGAGCCATCATGCCTGACCAACCAACTGAGTGTTTTTTTTTTTTTAAACAAATACTGCCTGTGGGCTTCTCTCTAATTTCATTTTAAAGTTTCAGCTGCATTTTCAAATTGAGATTTTATTTTAAACTTGAGTACAGTGATTTTTACAGTCTTTATGAAAGCAACAAATGAGATTTTTAGAAGACCTCTCGCTTGAAGAACTCTAATGTATGAAACCTAGAAAAGAGACTGTTCACCTTTCATTGCAGGCGAGGTCCCAAATTTTGCCAGTCTGTCTCCCAGTCTGCTAATCCCTGAGGCAGGGCGTACAAAACTCAGAAGACTCTAACAAATGAGGTCTTCAAATCAAATCCAAACTTAGTGAAAAAGAAGTCTACCTGTGTCAGGGGTGTTCCCTGTCAAAGTGATGGGTGAGCTTCTGCTGGTTGCAGTGGAAGGTGTGCTGGTTGGATTGGGAAGGCAAGAGGGTGCAAGACAGCCCGTTTAGGAGGCGGTTCCTGCATTGTGGGCATGAAGTGTTACAGCCCAAACTAGGATGCTAGAATCCAAGGGCAGAGGGCAGTAGAAAAGCACAACCTGGCAGAACTGTGTGGGACTAGAGGATGAGAGCCGAGTGGCAGATGCCATGGTCAGGCTTGCTGGGAGATGGGGGTGGGGGAGGGTAAAGAGGAGACGCTGGTGTTTGGCAGTGTTGAGAGGTATTTGTGGTTGTCACAACTAGGGGCAGGGATGCTCCTAAACATTCTGCGGTGGAGCCCCCTCAACAAAGAATTATCTGGCCCCAAATGTTGGAAGTGTCCAGGTTTAGGTATAAAGAATCAGAAGCTTTTCTCAAGTATTGCTATTAGGTTGGTGCAATAGTGTTTGTGTTTTTGCTTTATTTTTAATGGCAAAAACCGCAATTATTTTTCCTTCCACCTAATATGATGCAAAGTTGGCTACAACTGTAATTTGGTAAGTGCTGCAAACAAGGTACTTGCTAAGCTTAACTTAGTGAACAAGTTAGGAAGAATTGGAATTAGGTAAAACTAGCTAAATGACTCTTCCCCGAGGATAAGTACTAATGACTACCCCTTCAGATGGTGCCCCTCATGTGCTTTACTGACTGCTTTCTTAGTAGTAGTTGGTAAAACACCTCTTAAAATATCATACTTGCTTTCATCATCTTTGGCTTATGAAATCGTTGAATATATCCTTTCAGAATAATATGTGGCCATTTACATCTCTCTTTTGCACACACTGAACTTGCCATCTTGTCTTCCTGTTTCTACACCTTTAATTGTCAGCAAGGAGACAGAGCCCTCCCTCCTATTTTGTTGAGCCCCGTGTGAATATTACCGTTCTAGGCTCCTGCAGACACTGGTAGAGACAGACAGGGTCTCCGCCAGAAGGCTTTCACAGTACACCCACGTTCAAAGCAGGTGCGGGTTGTGAGACACATCCAGATAGAATGAAGGGGTTCACCAGAAATCCATTATCTCGGTTGAGTAGGGTGGGCTGCCAAGCACACTGTGGTCCAGGAAGGTGAGGCTTTCGAGGGGATTGGCTTGGAGCTGAGAGATGAAGGCTAAGAGGAACCAGGTATGAGAGCTTTCTTGGCAGTGGGGCTACTTGAGCAAAATCCAGAGCAAGGGAGAGCTTAGCATTTAGCTGAGTCAAAGCTGGGGTCTGTGGCCATGGTTACTCAGCCTGGAGGGAAGGGAAGAGTGAACAAGGTAAGGTTGGCTAGGTACGTTGACATGGGATCAGACAGAGGCAAAGATTTGCTTGTTTCTGTTTTGTTTAAGTACCTTAGGGCTTCAGTACTTTGTGTGCATCGTGGCCTCAGGGGAGGGAATGATGTGATTTGGCTGCGTTGTTATTTATTTATTTTTATTTTTGTATTTATTTATTTAAAATGGAGTCTCACACTGTTGCCCAGGCTGTAGTGCAGTGGCATGATCTCGGCTCACTGCAACCTCCGCCTCACGGGTTCAAGCGATTCTCCTGCCTCAGCCTCCCAAGTAACTGGGATTACAGGCGCCCGCCACCATGCCCAGCTAATTTTTAGTAGAGATGGGAGTTTCACCATGTTGCCCAGGCTGGTCTCGAACTCCTGACGTCAGGTGATCCTCCTGCCTCGGCCTGCCAAGTTTGTAAAAGATCATGCTATGTGGATAATGAGCTGGGGATGGAGGGAAGAATGGACCTAGGGTGGAAACCACTGGTTAGAGTAGAGCCACTTCGAGTGCATGGGTTTGGGCTACAAAGTTAGCAAAAATTAAAAACTCTTGCTGGGTGCGGTGGCTCATGCCTGTAATAGGAGGCTGAGATGGGCGGATCACCTTGAGGTCAGGAGTTCGAGACCAGCTTGGCCAACATGGTGAAACCCTGTCTCTACTAAAAATACAAACATTGGCTGGGTGTGGTGGTGGGCGCCTGTAGTCCCAGCTACTCAGGAGGCTGAAGCAGGAGAGTCGCTTGAACCCGGGAGGCGGAGGTTACAGTGAGCTGTGATCGCACCACTACACTCCAGCCTGGGGGACAGAGCGAGACTCCATCTCAAAAAAAACCCCAAAAACCCCTTAACATCACCCATCCCATAAAGCACAGAACAATGTATACTTTTTAATTATCATACACATAAATGCATACTGTTTTAATGCAGTATACATAATGTTTATGTATGTAATGTATACATTTATTCAGGTATTTTGAGTGTCTGTATGTGCCATGCACTGTTGTAGGTGCTGAATATTCCATAGGTAAAAAGGGTTATTTAGCCCACATTTCTTTTCGTTGTATGAAGAGAAATGGAAAAACCAGACTTACGTAGTTCAGTTTGAACAAGGTAAATGCATGGATGATGTAATGTGGGAGCACTTTCCGCTTTTCATTTACGTTTGTGTAGACAGAACTCAGGGAGGTGGTTTTGCTTGGGAGTTTCACTGCCCACTGTACTCCTCCGCTCTCGACACCTGTGCCTCGCAGATGCGTTACCTGACTGTCACGCTGTGTACTTTCCTTTGGGTAGGCTTTGGGCTCCTTAAATTCAACATGGACTCAAACCATCTTTCCCCCACATGGGTCCCCCTCCTGTGAATGGCAGTTTTCTACGTAGTCAGGTGGCTATGTCTCTTTTCTTCTGAGATGGAGTCTCGCCCTGTTGCCCAGGCTGGAGTACAGTGTCGCAATCTCAGCTCAGTGCAACCTCTGGCTCCTGCGTTCAAGCGATTTTCCTCCCTCAGCCTCCCAAATAGCTGGGACCGCAGGCACATGCCACCACGCCCAGCTGATTTTTGTATTTTTGTAGAGACGGTTTCACCGTGTTGGCCAGGCTGGTCTTGAACTCCTGACCTCTGGTGATCTGCCCGCCTTGGCCTCCCAAAGTGCTGGGATTACAGGCGTGAGCCACTGCTCCCGGCCCTATGTCTCTTTTGTGCGCTAACCTTATCCTTCTAGTCTCCAGGACCTGTGGCATGGACCTTTCCATCTCTTGGAGGTTACCCCTGAGGCCCACCGACTCTCAGGCCTGAACCCTTTGTCTTCACTGGGTTGACTCCCATGGCCCCTGGCTGTTGTGGAGCTTCTTTCCAGTATCTTATCCCTCATTGCAGCAAGATCTTTCTTTTTTTCTTTTTGAGACAGGGTCTCACTTTGTCACCCAGGCGGAGTGCAGTGGTGTGATCGGGCTCAAGCAATGCTCCTACCTCAGCCTTGTAAGAAGCTGGGACTACAGGTGTGCGCTATTACGGCTGGCTAATTTTTGTGTGTGTGTGTGTGTGTTTATACACATATATATACACATACACACACACAGACACATATATGTCATTATTATTATTTTGTAGAGGAGTGGGGTCTTGCTATGTTGCCTAGGCTGGTCTCGAACTCTTGAGCTCAAGTGATTCGCCCACCTCAGCTTCCCAGAGTGCTGGGATTACAGGCATGAGCCACCACGCCGGGCCAGTATCTTTCTAAAATGCATCTGTTTTTCCTTTGCTCAGAACACTTCAACTCTCCATCGCCCCTCGGGCTGAAGACTCCTGTGTCATCACATCCTGGCCCAGCCCCTCCCTGCTCTCCCAGTCATGGGTAGTTCCTCACATGCAGACTCCTTGTTTTTGTACAACTTTGTAAATAAGCCGTTTTCTGAGATTAGGCCTTTTATATCTTCTACTTGCCAACTTTATTCTAGCTACAACAAGTAATTTTGTACGGCTCTTTCAGCAATCCGGTTTTGCCTTTTGTATACTGATCCTCAAAAATGCGCATATTCTGATGCAGTGGTTTGACTTCAGCTAAGTTTTTTTGTTTTTTTGTTTGTTTGTTTGTTTGTTTTTAGTAGATACAGGAGTCTTTATGTTGCCCAGGCTGGTCTCGAACTCCTGGTCTCAAGCAATCCTCCTGCCTTAGCCTCCCAAAGTGTTGAGATTACAGTCATCAGCCACTACACCCGGCCCTTTTTTTGTTGTTTTTTTAAAACATTTGGTTTTAGAGACGGGGTCTCTGTTTCTTAGGCTGGAGCGCAGTGACAGAGTCACAGCTCACTGTATCCTCAACCTCCCTAGCTCAGGCAATCCTCCCACTTCAGCCTGTTGAGCAGCTGGAACCACATGCATGTGCCACCACACCTTGCTAATTTTTTGTTTTATTTTTGAAAGATGAGGTCTCCCTATGTGCCCCAGGCTGGTCTTGAACTCCTGGGCTCAAGTGATCCTCCCACTTGGCCTCCCAAAGTGCTGGGATTACATAATGATGTTGACCCTAACAACTTGTATAGTTAGATTTTTAAATTCAGACATTTAAAGTCTAAGTGTGTGTAGGTCCCATTGCACTGGGGCTCAACATCTCTCACTTGCCCTCCAGTCATGCCCCATCTCACCTCTGCTTTTTTTTTGAGATGGAGTCTTGCTCTGTCTCCCAGGCTGGAGTGCAGTGGCACAATCTGGCTCACCGCAGCCTCTGCCAACTGGCTTCGAGCAATTCTCTGCCTCAGCCTCCCAAGTAGCTAGGATTACAGGCGCTGCCACCACGCCCGGCTAATTTTTGCATTTTTAGTAGGGATGGGGTTTCACCATCTTGGCCAGTCTGGTCTTGAACTCCTGACCTTGTGATCCGCCCGCCTCGGCCTCCCAAAGTGCTGGGATTACAGACATGAGCCACCGCGCCCGGCCCCCCTCTGCTTTTTGTATCCCTTCGAGGCTCACAGTTCCCAGAGGTCTCCTTCTTGGTGGTAGAAAGCGGGGTCACTGCCTGAGGTGTGATTGCAGACTGCTCCTCTGACTCTCTCTCTGCAATTACTTGTTCCCGGGAGACTTTCAGCCTCATGGTTGTAGTGTCCATTGGTGTTCCCTGCTCGTGTCACTTCTTACCTGGAAGTTGCAAAGAGGTGATTTTTCCAGCTCTCCGTCTGTGTACAGTGATGAACAGATATTCCTCTACGAAGAAGAGCGTTCTCCTTTGTTCGCTTTCCAGCTCTCTCAGTCACTGAGGACACTGCGTATTAGAGTCAGGCATCGTCGTTACTCCTTGGATGCTCATATTGTCCCTTTCAGATTGGCTCCTGTGTCTTTTTGCCAAGACCCCATTAGTTTTTGAGTGCTTCATTGCTTTCTGGCACAGAAATTTGTCCCAGGCCTGCTTTGTACTTTTCCTGCGTCAGATCTGAAATCATTCCTCTCAGGAGGCCTGGTTCCCTTTAGTTGGAAGTGGCGTTTAGAAATCAGCATTTGGGGCTAGGTGTACCCATTTTCACGATTTTCACGGGGATAGCATTTTTTTTTTTTTTTTTTGAGACGGAGTCTTGCTATGTCGCCCAGACTGGGGTACAGTGGCGCCATCTCAGCTCACTGCAAGCTCCGCCTTCCGGGTTCAAGTGATTCTCCTGCCTCACTCTCCTGAGTAGCTGGGATTACAGGCCAACACCACCACGCTTGGCTAATTTTTCTTTTTGTATTTTTAGTATTGACAGAATTTCACCATGTTGGCTAGGCTGGTCTCAAACTCCTGACCTCAGAACTCCACCTGTCCTGGCCTCCCAAAGTGCTGGGATTACAGGTGTGAGCCCTGTGCCCTGCTGAAGGTAGCATCTTTTATGTCCTTTCATTGGACCAGAGCTAGAAAAAAGTGTTCATTAAAAAAACTTCCAATTTCATATTGATTCTTCAAAATAAAATTTTTCCCCCTTGTTTTATATTTATACAGCTTAAACTGATGATTTTGATTTCTAATGATATTAACATTGTTTTCCTTATCTATGATATACATAAAATGGGTTCAACATTTTAATACATTGTTCTTATAATCAACCCTTTGAGTGAAGTTTAGGATTCCTTAGCAATTCTTTTGGCTTTAGAAATAAATACATCTTAAGAATATATAGTTAGAATAGGCCGGGCGCGGTGGCTCAAGCCTGTAATCCCAGCACTTTGGGAGGCCGAGGCGGGTGGATCACGAGGTCAGGAGATCGAGACCATCCTGGCTAACATGGTGAAACCCCGTCTCTACTAAAAATACAAAAAACTAGCCGGGCGTGGTGGCGGCGCCTGTAGTCCCAGCTACTCGGAGGCTGAGGCGGGAGAATGGCGTGAACCCGGGAGGTGGAGCTTGCAGTGAGCCGAGATCGCGCCACTGCACTCCAGCCTGGGCGACAGAGCAAGACTCCGTCTCAAAAAAAAAAAAAAAAAAAAAGAATATATAGTTAGAATAATGGGTTTAAAACAATTTGTTGTAACATAACCAAAGTAATTACCAATTTGATAAACAGGTTCATTTGTTCCTATTTATTCTTAATTTCAGAGTTTGCATTTTATAAACTTTTGAAGTAGCTGGGACTACCGGCATGTGCCACCAGCATGCGCCACCATGTCCAGCTTTTTAAGTGTTGGGATTACAGGCATGACTCACTGCGCCCAGCCAAGTCTATTCTTTTTCAAACCAGGTGTGGTGGCACACGCCTGTAGTCCAAGCTGTTTGAGAGGCTGAGGTGGGAGGATCGCTTGAGAACAGGAGTTTGAGGCCAGCCTGGTTAACGTAGCAAGACCCTGTCTCTCAAAAACACATTTTAAAAAAAGTTTTTCAGCCAGGTGCAGTGGCTCACGCTTGTAATCCCAGGACTTTGGGAGGCCGAGGCAGGTGGATCACTTGAGCTCAGGTGTTTGAGAGCAGCCTGGGCAACATGGCGAAACCCCGTCTCTACAAAAAGTAAAAAAATTAGCCAGGCTTGGTGGTGCATGTCTGTAGTCCCAGCTACTCAGGAGGCTGAGGCCCGAGAATCGCTTGAGCCTGGGAGATGGAGGTTGCAGTGATCCAAGACCATACCACTGCACTCCAGCCTGGGTGACAGAGCGAAACTTTGTGTAAAAAAAAAAAAGTTTATTATTTTTCAAATACACAAAACATGTACGTGGTTCAAAAGACCAGAACTGTGTAAAAATGTAAGGTCAGAAGTCTTGCACCCAGCCCTGTGGCACCCACCGCCAATAGGCGGAGTGAGGACATGTTGGGTTTGCGTGGAATAGTCCCAGTTTGTGCCTATTATCCTGGAGCAGTTAGTGACAGCATCTTCTTTCACTCTCAGGACTGAAGCACAGCTAAGGCTTTGTTGGCGCCTGCTCGTGCTAATTTAGAGATGTGGACAAAATGTTTCCACTTTGTGGATTTTTTTCCCCTGTAGCTAAAAGTAAGGGCTTGGCCGAATCCTGCAGACTTGGATTGAGGTTCTCTTGGCAGGGGAGGTCTAACCATGGAGTTCATACTCTTTTCACAGAGTCTCATTCTTATTCGGAGGAGGAAATTTCATTTTACTCTGAAAATAAATTTGGGAGCTTGAAGCATATTGTACGTTTCCAAGTTTTTCTGCTTTGCAAAGGACTAATTATTCTTCCTGCCTATGTAGTTTTAAACCTTTGCCAGTACTAATATAAAAATTGATTTCAGGTAGTGACATGCTGAAGTTGTTGAATCATATAGAAAAATTAAAGTTCTACTTAAGATGAATCAGTATTTCTGAGCGATTGATCTCTTGAAATCTTTTTTTTTTCTTGAGACAGTTTCACTCTTGTTGCCCAGGCTAGAAGGTAGTGGCAAGATCTCGGCTCACTGCAACCTCTGCCTGCCAGGTTCAGGCGATTCTCCTGCCTCCGCCTCCCGAGTAGCTGGGATTATAGGCACGCGCCACCACGACCAGCTAATTTTGTATTTTTAGTAGAGATGGGGTTTCTCCATGTTGGTCAGGCTGGTCTTGAACTCCTGACCTCAGGTGATCCGCCCGCCTGGGCCTCCCAAAGTGCTGGGATTACAGGCGTGAGCCACTGCGCCCGGCCGATCTCTTGAAATCTTAAGGTGCTGTGAAGAAGCTAGTGCAGTCTCTTCCACCTTAAAAATAATTTATGGGGGAAAACATGAATGACAGCCGAGGCCATAGTATCCTGCGTACCCTAAAAGAAATGTGGCGGGATGAGACTATTTTGATTTGTCTGAGTATTAATTTGAATACTCTGATGTGGTATTTCTTTTCATACAAATTAAAATCTAAAGAACTTCACTTGTGATTACGTGTGAGATCCCACTGATGCAGGAAGGCTTAAAGAAATTCTAAGTAAAATTTTACTTAGCTGCCCCGTGGCTCAGCTCGTTTTCCTCCACCATAGACGCTGAGACATTCACATTGGCGGGTGATGCTTAGCCGATAGGCATTGTGCTCTTTGTGCTACCTGAAGGCACTTTACAAACAGTGATTCAGTGCATTTCCCTTCCTCTTTCTTTTTGTGACTGATAGAGATCTGTTGACTTAAATGAATAGTTTATTTATGTAATTATGTATTTTTGAGACAGAGTCTCACTCTGTCATCCAGGCTGGAGTGCAGTAGCATGGTCACAGCTCACCGTGGCCTCCATCTCTCTGGGCTCAGGCGATCCTCCCACCTCAGCCTCCCCAGTAGCTGGAACCACAGGCATGTGCCACCACACCTGGCTAATTTATTTATTTATTTATTTAGAGACAGTCTCGCACTGTTGCCCAGGCTGGAGTGCAGTGGCATGATCTCGGGTTCAAGCAATTCTCCTGCCTCAGCCTCCTGAGTAGCTGGGACTACAGGCGCCCACCACCACGCCCGGCTAATTTTTTGTGTTTTTAGTAGAGACGGGGTTTCACTGTGTTAGCCAGGATGGTCTCGATCTCCTGACCTCATGATCCGCCCGCCTTCGCCTCCCAAAGTGCTAGGATTACAGGCGTGAGCCACTGCGCCCGGCCAGTCGCCTGGCTAATTTTTGTATTTTTTTGTAGACAGAGGGTTTTCCCATGTTTCCCAGGCTGGTCTTGAACTCCTGGGCTCAAGTGACCCCCCTGCCTAGGCCTCCCAGGTGCTGGGATCACTCATGTGAGCCATCACGCCCAGCTAGTGAATAGTTTAGAAGCAGGCCATGTGCATCCTTTCTGCTTGCCTCTGTAGGTAGATTCCACTCTGCCTCCCCTGTGTGGATTCCCGTGTTGGGGTGCGGGCTGGGAGGGTGACAAGGAGAGCTGTAGGTTTGTGTGGAGCGTGGGCTTGGAGCTAGCTGAACTCACACGTCCCCTTTCCCTTGTTACCTTTGTCACGTTCCCTTATCACTGAGCCTTCTGTTTTCTTACAATAAATTAGAGATAATAATCATTTGAGTAGTTTTTAGCAATTAGGTATTGTCTACTGTGTGTAGGGTACCGTTCAGGGGCTGGGTATATGGATGTTTGGGAGACAGAATGAAATAATAGTGAATGTGTATTGCCTCTAAGCCTCTTTATCGGAATGAGCCACTGAAACCTCGTAACAGCACTATAAAGCAGAGCACTATTATATACCCCATTTTGTAGATGAAGAAACTGAGGCATAGAGATGTTTGGAAACTCGTTCGGGATCCCCTAGACATTACATGGTAGCGGCTGTTTTTGAACCTAAGCAGTCTGACTCCAGAGTTCTTCAACTGCATGAAAAGATTGGGCACAACAGTATTCCTCGCACCCCTCTGTCCCTCTGTAGTATTACTGGAGTGCACACACTTATGGTTCTTTAGCAGAGGGATTTGTCTCTCAGTCAGATAGATCCCCTTCCTCCCCTCGGTACCTGCTCCACCTTTGAGCAGCCAGGGCAGCTGCTTGGGCTTCCCTGCCCGGGATGGGTGCCTAGTCTGAGCAAAGTGCCTGCCCATGTGGCCTGCTGACTGGTGCTATTCTGTCCCCAGTGTTGAGCATAGCCCCTGGCACACAGTAGACACACACACAGTGATGCGTCCTGGAATGATGAAATAATTTCCTAAACAGGATCTTTTAACAATTACCTACCTGTTTTTCAGTGGCTCATCTAATTCTGTTCCTAGCTCTTCCACGCGGTTAATCCAAGGCATTTAAAGTTTCAGTTTTTTTCCCCTTCTTCATTGCTTTTTCCAGAAACTTTTTCACAGTGCAGAACAAGGGGATTTAAGTGTGCTATATGTTGGCTTCATAGCAAGTGTGTGACGCTATTGTTTGGTTTCCCATCAATCAACTCTTGGCGCATCATAAAATTAAAATTTGCTAACCTGCAATTTCGTTGGTATTTTGATGATAACTTGAAACAAATCACTGGAACAGTAGAGAAGCAAATGAAACCAATGACTTGGGAACAGAACAGAGTCGTGGTGGCAAGGCCACTCCCCCTACCCCACTGCGTTTGGCACGTAGGAGCTGCGGATTCACAGAGTGTGAGAGCAGGTGGCTCAGGAGCCAGCGGCATCTTCTGGTCTGCCATCACTTAATCTGCCGGAGTCTTGTGTTCCTTCTCTGTAGAATAAAGTAGGTGGACTGGGCCCTGTAGTTTAAAGCTTTCTGGAAGAAGCCAGGCTCCGAAGGGTCTTTTCCATAGGTAAAACTGTGCAGAGTGGCTCAGGGCAAAGTCAGCTGCCCTGGGGAGCCACTTGCTGAGACCCTCAGCCTCTGCTTTACCCTGCCCTCGAAGGGGTCTTAGGAAGACAGTTGGAAAGCCCTAGGACTAGTGATTTGATCCCTTTCAGCTCTCTGATTCTTGAAATATTCTGTACTTGCTGCACAGTTTTTTTTGGTTTTTTTGACAGGGTCTTCCTGTGTCACCCAGGCTGGAGAATGCAGTGTGATCAAGGCTCACTGTAGCCTCAACTTCCTGGGCTCAAGCAATTCTCCCGTCTCAGCCTCTCGAGTAGCTGGGACCATCGGTGTGCTGTGCACCACCATGCCCAGCTGAGTTTTGTGTTTTTTGTAGACACAGGGTTTTGCCATGTTTCCCAGACTGGTCTCAAACTCCTGGCCTCAAGCGATCCTTCTACCTTGGCCTCCCGAAGTGCTGGGATTACAGGTGTGAGCCACTACACATGGGCTGCACAGTTCTTTTTTTGCAAATTGTAGATAAAGGTTAAACTTTGATTCCAGTATTCACCTGCAGAAGACATGAGTGGGTATTTGGAGATGGCGAGGCGATGAAAGTTGGTGAGGGTCAAGGGAGAGGAACACTGGGAAGGAAATCCAGTGTTCTTGCTAAAGGGATACGTCCACATCCTTTAGACATGTGACAGAAAGCAGGATTTTGGTGCCTTTGAGTGGGATGTAACTCCTACCTTGAGTATCATGAGGCTTTGCAACAAAGGCAAAAAGTCAAAAGGGAAATGGTGAAAATTTTCTTCATCACATTTGTTTCTGTGTTTATGGAGAGTTGCTTGTTAGTGCGGTTTGATTTTGAGGTTGTGTGTAAGAGCATGGCCTCGGGGTCTGGGCTGTTCCATTAGCTCTCCGCTGCTCACTGTGAGATGTGCTTCACAGACTTGTGGTGAAGATAGTTAATTCCCATGAAGCTCTCAGAAGAGAGCCTGGTATTTAATAAGCATTCAATAAATGTTAGTCATTCTTCTAATAGTCATTATTGAATGGGCTACAGAAGTTTGGTTTTGGTGAAGAATGCTTTTCCTTGTGATTCCCAAAGTTAATTGTGGTCAATAGAAAACAAAACTAGAGAGGCTGGGCACGATGGCTCATGCCTGTCATCCCAGCACTTTGGGAGGCTGAGGTGGGAGGATCACTTGAGGTCAGGAGTTCGAGACCAGCCTGGGCAACATAGCAGGACCCTATTTCTACAAAAAATCAAAAAGATTTGTGTGTGGTGGTACATGCTTGTAGTCCCAGCTACTCAGGAGGCTGAGGCAAGAGGATCGCCTGAACTTAGCAGATTAAGGCTGCAGTGAGCCATGATCACACCACTAGTACTCCAGCCTGGGTGACAGAGCAAGACTTGTCTCTAAAATGAAAAAAAAAGAGAAAAATGAAAAAGAAGGTGTAAACCATATAGAAACGTATGGTGTCCACAGTAACAGTCTCTCCTTGCACTCAGTGTGTCCACAGTGGGTGTATTGTCTGAAGGGCGCATTCATGCTTGAGAAGAATGGATGAAATTCAAAATATGAGTAACGGGTAAAATAAGCCTGCTAAGTCAAAGGGCCTGTTACGCACTACCTGTGTATACGAGTAACGGGTAAAATAAACCTGCTAAGTCAAAGGGCTTGTTATGCACTACCTGTGTGTTCGGCACAGAACAATTATTGTAAGGATTCTGACTGGGTCACAGTGTCTCTGGGAAGGTGGAGAACTAGGCTTGGAGGACGCTGGTTAGCCAGGCCCCGCTAGCTGGGCCCCGTTTCCCCCTAATGTCTGTGCTCTGAGGTTGTCACCAGCAGATGCAGGAGGCTGGGAGAGCAAGTTTCTGCTGCTTTCAGCCCCTCGTCTGGGCCACTTGCTGTTCCTCAAGAGTGGACCGTTTCCCATCCATAGGAAGAGGCTCAGATGCTGGGTGGCCAGCATGCCTGACAAATGGCAACAGCATAACTGAAACCCTTGACAGCTGGGCCTTAAGATCTGAAGAGAGCAGTTTTGCATTTGCTTGCATGGCGGTGGTAATGCTCCTTCCCTCTGGAATGATCAGGAAAAAATGCCATGTGATTCTCTCCTCTCTGCTCTGACTTTCCTCTAGAAAGAAAAAAGAACACATATTGAATGAAAATCCAAATCAGGTGTTTGGATTTTCTTCCGTCAACTTTTCTGTTGTATCACTGCCCGTGTTACTTTTATTCCTGTTCCTGATTATTCCATTTCAAGGAGAAAGGTTCATAAACAAGAAATATTGCCTTTTTGATGGTGTGTAGTGGGGTGCCTGGTTGTCAGCTGAGTGGTAGAAGGCTCATGCAGGAGGAAGTAGTGGGTGGGTAGAATAAAGGTTTTACATTGGAAAGAATCTGCATTCCAAGGTTGTTTTCTTGTGCAAACCATAGAAATACTTGTTCCTAGAACAGTTCAATGATGAATTAAGAGATTGCTTAAAAGCACATTCCTATAGATAGGGTCTGGGTGCTTTTCACAAACCCACGAATGCCTGGCACTTTCTTTTTTATGTTCTCTAAACTATTTTTACTCTAAAGGGTTGTTATGAAAAGGCCCAGGTGCTGCCAGGAAGTGACATTTTCTAGAGTGTACCTGATAGTGTTCATTCCAGAACCTGTTTATTAAAAGACTTCCAGGCTGATCTGTCCCACAGTGCTGGCCTGAGAACATCAGCTGCTGCTCAGAGGGCTTCCCTGGGCTCAGGGGATATTATAGGTAGAATTAATGAGAACTAACATAAAGTATCTACCATGCTAGCCTGCACAGAGTAGACATTCGTTTGATGTGAGGCATCTCTCTGCAAACCGCTCAGCACAGCCCCCCAACACAGGGAAGATGGAGAGAACTCAGCTGCTCTGTGCACTTGGTTTTGGTCCTCACCATGGTATCTTCCCCTGAAGACACCATCTGCATTGGGCTGTGAGTCCCGAGCCACTTACTAGCTGAGTGACCTTTGTACCTCTCTCATCTGCCTGGGTCTGTATTCTAATTTGTAAAATGAGGTAATTATGAGTGCCTTACTGGGCTGCTGAGAGTAAAATGTGATAAAATATATGAAAGTATTTTAAAAATTATAAGGCATTAGGGAAATATAGTTATTGCAGTTTACATCTTTTGAGTACCTAGTATATAGCACCTTAGAAATATTTTTTGTTCAGGAAATTGCTTGAATTTTGTTCAGGAAATTGCTTGAATTAATAGGGGTACTTGTTCTTAAGCTTGTATTTCTATTTACTAAGCTTAATAGAACACAGGGAGAAAATTTCTCATAAAGGACCTTCGTTTACAGTTGTGTATCTGGACCTTTGGCTCATCTTGAGATGCCTTCTTGTTAAAGTAGAGGGTGAAACCATTCATAGAGCTCTGGTCAGACTGCTTTGCCAGTCGCAGTATGCAGCACATGAACGTTTCACGGGACCACCGTGCAGTAACGTGAGCTGTCAGTATTACTCAGTTAATTCCATATGCACTGACCATGTGAACACTTCTGCTTTGCTCGGTTCCTTGTTGTGGCTTGGGGTTTTAACAGTGATGGGCACAGACTTTCAGCTGGGAAGCGTGGAGTCTAAGTAGACTCATGGAAGTGCAGTGAAGCGGTGGCTGTGCAGTGGCACAGTAGACAGAATCCAGCGTAGCTCAGGAAAGGAGCTGGCCCCGTTGCCCTCCGAGGGGCCAGGAGAGCCTTCCCAGGGGAGGTGGAATGGTTGAACTGAGGGTTGTGAGGTCTGATTCAGCATCGAGGGGATCATGGGAGTGAGCAGCAGTGGGAAGAGAGGCTTGATTGGAGGAGGGAGCACCCAGCAGCTGTGTAGGGTAGGGCAGCCACACTGGTCCTTAGAGGGGATGCTTTCCCAGGGAGCAGTGGGAGAAGGGTGGCTGACCAGGAAACAGGAAAGGCAGGGAGGGCTGTGAGCTCACAAGAAGGTGGCTATCCGGGGCTGAAGTACGTTCTCTAAGAGCCTTGTGGGAGGTTGGAGATGGGCAGTGGAGTCTGGACAGGCAGAGGGAGGGCACTGCAGCAGCTGAGCTGTGAGCTGGAGACAGGGCACTTGAGGCACTTCCTTGGTTGACAATAAACCCTTTCTTTTTATCATTTCTACCAGTCAGTTATGTCGTTTTCTGGTAGGCAATGTCGTGCTTGTTAAGAAAACTGCGTGAGAGAGAATCAAAAACTTTTACAAGTCCATTTATATTTGTACATTCAGCCTTAGCTGTATGGTCTCGAACACTAGAGTGTTGTGTTTTCTTGACTCATCAGCAGAATATCATACTCTGACACACTTTTTTTTTTTTAAGAGATGTGATCCCACTGTGTTGCCCAGGCTGATCTTGAACTCCTGGGCTCAAGCAATCCTCCTGCCTCGGCGTCCCAAGTAGCTGGGACTACAGATGTGCCACCACACCACAGGAGGAAATCCCTAATAAAGCATCTTTCACTTCCAGCTTTATACCAAGACCTTTGATTCATTCTGAGATACCTGTTTATTAAATGAGCAAACTTCCCATCTTTGACCTGATATCTCTAAGACCATGTCACAGACTGAAAGGAAAGTGGCAGCCCAGTTTTCCTTGGTCTTGCGTATGCTGAGGCTTGAGTTTTCAGTTGTGGTCTTCCGTGTCTGTGAAAATACTGGCCAGTGTTCTCAGCTGGCGTTCCTCGCATTCTTTCAGCATTGCACTGTGGTTCTAGACCCCGGTCTGACGCAGCGTCGGGCAGCCCTGCCGCGTGTTTGTGCTGCTCTTCGGTAGCACTTGGTCTAGCAGAACATACCAGGTCCTGTCTGCAGAGCCTTGACATGTCAGGCTTGGAAAGTGGTCTCAGAATCTTCCTCACACACATCTGGGACATTTCCAATTTAATAAATGTCTCGGAAAAAGTTTGGCAGATTGTTTAATTACATGTAAAAGCCGCTTGTGGCTTTCCTTGCTAATATGAGCCTGAAAAATGCTAACTACAATTTTAATGAAATCAGGGAAAGCTTGCACATATGCTAAGGTTTTTCTGGAGAATTGCTTACCTGTGAACTCTGAAGCCGTTCCTGAGTGGTGCCAGTGTGACATTGTAGCATAAGAAGAAATGTACATTTGGTCTGTGCCCTGGCCCCTGGCACAGAGCTCCTCAAACCCCTGGACTCTCTGGAGTGCTGAGAGTGTCCTTATGTGCTGATCAGGTGACTGGTGACTGGCCACCCTAGGTAGCCTCAAGGTAAGGACTGGTCACTGGAGGCCGGGCATGGTGGCTCACGCCTATAACCCCAGCACTTTGGGAGGCTGAGGCAGGCGGATCACTTGAGGTCAGGAGTTCAAGAACAGCCTGGCTAACATGGTGAAACCCCGTCTCTAGTAAAAATACAAAAATTAGCTGGGCGTGGTGGTGTGCGCCTCTAATCCCAGCTACTCGAGAGGCTGAGACAGGAGAATCGCTTGAACCCGGGAGGCCGAGGTTGCGGTGAGCTGAGATTGTACCACTGCACTCCAGCCTGGGAGACAGAGCGAGACTTTGTCTCAAAAAAAGAAAAGAAAAAAAAAAGAAAAAAGGGCTGGTCACTGGAAAGACCTAGGCAGGATTAGAGGGTTAGGACTTTGAACTCCATGCCTTAGCTTCTGGTTGAAGGTTGGATTATCTAGTGGCCAATGATGTAATCAGCCATGCCTATGTAATGAAGCCTAAAACCCTAAAATGATAGGATTCTGGGGGCTCTGGGTTCCTGAACATGTAGCAGTTTCTGGAGGGTAGTGCCCTAAGAGGGCATGGAAGCACCACACTCCTTCCCACTTACTTTGCCCTGTGCATCTCTCCTGTGCACCTGGGTCCTTTGTGATAGCCTTAAAAAAAAATAATTAAAGATGGGAACGCACTGTGTTGCCCAGGCTGGTCTCAAATTCCTGGCCTTAAGCAGCCCTCCCGCCTTAGCCTCCCAAAGTGCTGGGATTACAGATGTGAGCCAACATGCTCAGCCTGTGATATCCTTTATAATAAATGGGTAAATGTAAGTAAAGTGCTTCTCTGAGTTCTGTGAGCTGCTGCAGCAAATTTAGTCGAACCTGAGAAGGGTATTATGGGAACCATGATTCATAGCTGCTTGGTCTGAAGCACAGGTCACAACCTGGGACTTGTGCTTAGCACCTGCAGAGGACTGGAGCGGTCTTGTGGGACTAAGCCTTAGCCCTGTGGGATCGACACACTCTCCAGGTAGACAGTGCAAAATTGCGTGGGATTAGAGGCACACAGCTGCAGAATTGCATGGGATTAGAGGCACACAGCTGCAGAATTGCATGGGATTAGAGGCACACAGCTGCAGAATTGCATGGGACTAGAGGCACACAGCTGCAGAATTGCATGGGACTAGAGGCACACAGCTGCAGAATTGCGTGGGATTAGAGGCACACAGCTGCAGAATTGCGTGGGATGAGAGGCACACAGCTGCAGAATTGCGTGGGATGAGAGGCATGCAGCTGCAGAATTGCGTGGGATGAGAGGCACACAGCTACAGAATTGCGTGGGATTAGAGGCACACAGCTGCAGAATTGCGTGGGATTAGAGGCAGAATTGCGTGGGATTAGAGGCACACAGCTGCAGAATTGCGTGGGATTAGAGGCACACAGCTGCAGAATTGCGTGGGATTAGAGGCACACAGCTGCAGAATTGCGTGGGATTAGAGGCACACAGCTGCAGAATTGCGTGGGATTAGAGGCACACAGCTGCAGAATTGCGTGGGATTAGAGGCACACAGCTGCAGAATTGCGTGGGATTAGAGGCACACAGCTGCAGAATTGCGTGGGATTAGAGGCACACAGCTGCAGAATTGCGTGGGATTAGAGGCACACAGCTGCAGAATTGCGTGGGATTAGAGGCACACAGCTGCAGAATTGCGTGGGATTAGAGGCACACAGCTGCAGAATTGCGTGGGATTAGAGGCACACAGCTGCAGAATTGCGTGGGATTAGAGGCACACAGCTGCAGAATTGCGTGGGATTAGAGGCACACAGCTGCAGAATTGCGTGGGATTAGAGGCACACAGCTGCAGAATTGCGTGGGATTAGAGGCACACAGCTGCAGAATTGCGTGGGATTAGAGGCAGAATTGCGTGGGATTAGAGGCACACAGCTGCAGAATTGCGTGGGATTAGAGGCACACAGCTGCAGAATTGCGTGGGATTAGAGGCACACAGCTGCAGAATTGCGTGGGATTAGAGGCACACAGCTGCAGAATTGCGTGGGATTAGAGGCACACAGCTGCAGAATTGCGTGGGATTAGAGGCACACAGCTGCAGAATTGCGTGGGATTAGAGGCACACAGCTGCAGAATTGCGTGGGATTTGAGGCACACAGCTGCAGAATTGCGTGGGATTAGAGGCACACAGCTGCAGAATTGCGTGGGATTAGAGGCACACAGCTGCAGAATTGCATGGGATTAGAGGCACACAGCTGTAGAATTACTTTACACCCCCGACATGTGGTGTCAGCAGTGGCGGTGTAGGTGGAAGTAGGGAAAACACTTTGATTTTTCCTATCCTCATTAGCCAGGGAGGTCAGCACCCCCTCGTTTTACTAGAGAAGGGATGTTAATCAAGTGCTCTGCCCTTCTCAGGTTCAAGGTGCCTGAGACACTGGCACCCCTCCTGGAACCTGTGTCTATTTGCTCCATATTTTGATTGTCCTATCACTTCCAGCATCACTAGGCATGACCACCGTGTTCCAGTGTCCCGTGCCTAGTGTCCCGCAGGCAGAGCAGACTGTTTGTTTCTCTATGGCAGGTATGCGGCAGTGCCACCAAATGGTGGTGTCAAATGATGCCCAAATGGCTCACCAAAAGCTGAGTGACAGTTGCCACAGCAAAAAAAGGGAGGGGGGGGGGAGAAAACATAGCTTCAGAATTTCTTGGAAATGTTTGAAATGCATGTGATAGAACTCTAGGTAGGAAATTGGCTTGTTAGATACAGTAACTTAGCATACATGCAACTAGAGTAAACAGTTTGACCTACCAACCCAGCGACGCATCTGTTTATTTTACTTTTTTTTTTTTGAGACAAGGTCTCACTCTGGCCAAGATAGAGTGCGGTGGCATGATCACCGCTTCCGCAGCTTCGACCTCCTGGGCTCAAGGGATCCTCTCACCCCAGCCTCTTAAGTAACTGGGACTGCAGAGGCACACCACCACGCCTGGCTAATTTTTGTAATTTTTGTAGAGATGGGTTTTCACCCTGCTGCCTAGGTTGGTCTCGAACTGCTGAGTTCAAGCAGTCTGCCTGCCTTGGCTCCCGAAGTGTTGGATTACAGACGTGAGCCCCTGAGGCTGGCCCCCATCTGTTTGTTTTAATAAATATGTAGGACTGAATTTGACTCACAGTTGACTAAGTTACATTCTAAAGTGGCCAGAAAACTTTTATTGGTAGTTTCCTTCATAGGAAAATTGGGAGGTTCTCACTCAAAATTGGCTTATATGGCCGGGCACGGTGTGGCTCACGCCTGTAATCCCAGCACTTTGGGAGGCCAAGGCGGGCAGATCACAAGGTCAGGAGATCGAGACCATCCTGGCTAACATGGTGAAACCCCATCTCTACTAAAAATACAGAAAATTAGCTGGGTGTGGTGGCGGACACCAGTAGTCCCAGCTACTTGGGAGGCTGAGGCAGGAGAATGGTGTGAACCCGGGAGGTGGAGCTTGCAGTGAGCCGAGATGCGCCACTGCACTCCAGCCTGGGCGACAGAGCAAGACTCTCTCAAAAAAAAAAAATTGGCTTATATTTGGGCATATGTTAGGATACATGTAATGTTTAAATAAAAGCAATAATTTGAATATCAAGGTAACTAGTGATAAGTTTATGGTTATTTATACTGTTAAGTAATAGGGTATTTTAATCTACCCCTTATTGCCATGGGGAGGTTTAAAAAAGCAACATTAAAAAAGGAGAAATTGTGCTGACATTTGAACAAAATAAATGGATTAGTTTTCAAGTAATGTTTTGTTTTTAGGAATAGTAAGGCAGCCCTCATTTTGCGTGGTGGTACTGTGGGACTAGAAAATGGCCTTTTGGGCCAAAGTGGTGCAAAGTGACCTTTTTCTTTTGGAGTAAACATATGCGCACGCACATGCGCTTACCTGCGAAGCAATCTGAATTGCCAGTGGGGAAATGGATTACTTGCGATCTTTAATTTTTGTTGTTGTTGTTAAGGCATAAAAATCTCTCTTACTGTAAATTGTAAACATAGAGGAATGACAAGCAGTAACACATTGATGAAATACACTGTAATTTATAACATTAGAAACATTGATAGTTAAAGTACATAACCCTTTGACACAGCAGGTTCATTTCTAGGTGGATAGCTTAGAGCAATCTGGCGTCTCCTTTTAATAGTATTTTAAAGTACAATTTTTATCATAAAATGACATTCCTAAAAAAACCTTACCTAAGCACATAATTTTAGAAAAATCAATACAGTGTCTCAATTGTAATGTAAAATAAATAAGAGGAAATTAGTTTACAATAAAATGTTTCATTGTATAAATGCTTGGGCATGACAACGCTAGAAGACAACAGGCCCGATGTGTGTACTTTCTGATGACCAATGTTTGGCTTTAAGAGAAGATTGTCAGAAGCTACTGCAAAGAAGAATATAGGAACACGAAGGAAGAGGTGACTCTGCTGGATAAAAATGTGTTAGGATAGGTAAAAGTAGACCAGTCATTTATATGTAATAAGAGAAAAGGTAAATAATGAAGTTAGAGATAACATGCCATTCGTATTATAGATTGTCACCTGGAGACAATGAGGAAGTATTATAATCTCACAAAAAAACTCTTAAGCCTTCTTTGTTTCCAATGAAATGTCAGAATCATTCCCTGGGTCATGTCAGACTCGGAGGAGCAACAAGGCACCACAGAAAACATATGCTTCCCACCTCACCCAGCAGATGGCCAGGCACACACCCAGTCGAGTACATGAAAAGATTTTGGAGATTCCTGTATGATAGGCAATGGGGAATGGAGAATGGATCTGAAAAAAGGGAAAATTAACATCAAGGTTTAATAACACACCAGGATGGTAAGGCCACAAGGAAACAAGCATTTTATTATGTTGCTGGCCTACTGGGGATAATTTAGCAGTATCTTTTAAATTACAAATTCCCTTTGACCCAGAAATTCTAAGATTTTATCTTACTGATATACTTTGCACAGGTATAGAATGATGCATGTACAAGGTTATTCATTGCCATATTATTTGTAATAGCAAAAGATTGGAAGCAGGAACGTAAACCTCATCAGTAGGTGAACAGTTAAATTATGATTCATATTCTGTGTATGCCAGGAAGCTGTAAAAAGGGAGGAGGATGTTATGAACTGATATGGAAATATCCTTAACTGAAGAAAAGCAAGGACGAAGGAATATATTTGCCTATATATGCATTAAAAAACATCTCTAGATAAACAGGAAAGGCACAAGTTTATTACCTACTGTGTGGAAGAGTGAACAAGGCTGAAAGGGAGATTTCTCTATATACACCTTTATTACTGATTCAAAAAAAATTTAGTACTTTTTCTAAAGGTGTGTGTAAAAAAAAAGAAATAAAAAGGTCTATTAGGCTGGGTGTGATAGCCCCTGTAATCCCAGCACTTTGGGAAGCCATGGCAGGAGGATCCCTTGAGCCAGGAGTTCAAGACCAGCCTGGGCAACATAGACAGACCTTATCTCTACAAAAAAAATTTTAAAAATTAACTGGGCATGATGGTGTGCACCTGTGGTCCCAGCTCTTAGGAGGCTGAAGTGGGAGGATTGGTTGAGTATGGGTGTTCAGGGCTGCAGTGAGCCATGGTTACAGCACTGCACTCTGGCCTGGGCAACAGAGCAAGACTTGTCTCTAAAAGCAAATAAAAAAGCTCTGTCCTAAGCTCCTTTCCTTTGCTGCTGCTACCACTGTTATTAAACCTTGTTGGGGCCAAAATGTATTTAGAAATGTTATACACTGACCTTAGTGATGGCTTTATTATTTATTTATTTATTTATTTTGAGACAGAGTTTTCCTCCTGTTGCCCAGGCTGCAGTGCAATGGCGCGATCTCGGCTCACCGCAACCTCCACCTCCTGGGTTCAAGCGATTCTCCCGCCTCAGCCTCCTGAGTAGCTGGGATTACAGGCATGTGCTACCATGCCCGGCTAATTTTGTATTTTTAGTAGACATGGGGTTTCTTCATGTTGGTCAAGCTGGTCTTGAACTCCTGACCTCAGGTGATCCACTTGCCTCAGCCTCCTAAAGTGCTGGGATTACAGGCATTAGCCACTGTGTCTGGTCATTGATGGCTTTAGACTATCAAGTTCAAACAGGCGTTTTCTGATTTCATGCTTTGAAGACAGTTTATGATTCAGTAATTTTTTGGCACGTGCATAGGTCTATTAGATATTTGAAATTGAAAAATATTTTGTATTCCTGTAAGCATGATCAGTGCCAAAAGTCACATACTTGCTCTGTTGGGAACTTCGAAAAATACTATATAAACTGGATGTCGTATGTTAATGTTATTTTCTAGTGTTTTAAATTTATCCGAAACTCTTGTAAGCGAATATTCTTTTTAAAAAATTGATTGCAGAGGCTGGGCACAGTGGCTCACCCCTATAATCCCAGCATTTTGGGAGGTCAAGGTGGGAGGTTCGCTTGAGGCCAGGAGTTCAAGACCAGTCTGGGCAACATCACATCTCTTAAAAAACAAACAAACAAACAAATGACTTGGGCACTGTGGTGCACATCTGTAGCCCTAGCTACTTGGGAGGCTGATCCTAGGAGTTGGAGGCTGCAGGGAGCTATGATTGTGCCACTTCACTTCAGTCTGGGTGACAGGGCGAGACTCTTGAAGAGGTAAACAAATATAAGAATAAAAAGGTGATTGTAGAAGGCTTTCATTTCTATTAGAATCAAGGGTTTCTGCCCTTTATTTATTTTTATTTTATTGGTTTGGTTCTGCCCCTCCCCTCAGGCTAAGTTTAAACATGTTAATTAGAATGTTTTTTCTTTGGCTTTTTTTACTAATATATACTTGAATTCTGAAGTATATGAAATATACATTCTCAGTAATATTTCAGGTTGTTTTGAAACATTCATGCTAACATTAAAAAAATTTTTTTTTTATTTTTGAAACAGAGTCTCGCCGTGTTGACCAGGCTGGAGTGCAATGGCGCGATCTCGGCCGACCGCAGCCTATGCCTCTCGAGTTCAAGCGATTCTCCTGCCTCAGCCTACTGAGTAGCTGGGATTATAGGCATGCGCCACCATGCCCGGCTAATTTGTATTTTTAGTAGAGACGGGGATTTCTCCATGTCGGTCAGGCTGGTCTCGAACTCCTGACCTCAGGTGATCCGCCTGCCTTGACCTCCCACAGTGCTGAGTTTATAGGCATGAGCCACTGTGCCTGGCTGCTAATATTTTTTTTTTTTTTTTTTTTTTTTTGAGACGGAGTCTCGCTCTGTCGCCCAGGCTGGAGTGCAGTGGCGCGATCTCCGCTCACTGCAAGCTCCGCCTCCCGGGTTCACGCCATTCTCCTGCCTCAGCCTCCCGAGTAGCTGGGACTACAGGCGCCCACAACCGCGCCCGGCTAATTTTTTGTATTTTTAGTAGAGACGGGGTTTCACCGTGGTCTCGATCTCCTGACCTTGTGATCCGCCCGCCTCGGCCTCCCAAAGTGCTGGGATTACAGGCGTGAGCCACTGCGCCCGGCCTGGCTGCTAATATTTTTAATTGTCTTGCTTGTTTATTCTATGGAATTGTATGTGTTTAAGTATTGAAATGCTAAAAACAACCAAAAATAGTTTGGTTTGCTCTTAGCAGAATGATAAAAGTACAGGGAGCAAAACTTAGAAACTCCCATGAGAAAATCCCAGTTTTGCCAAAAAAATAAGCTTTCCAAAAAAGAGAAAGGAATAAAAAGGAGTGGAGCTACCATACGCTACAACATATATGACCTTGAAAATACTATGCCAAGTGAAAGAAGCCAGGTACAAAAGGCCACAGAGTGTATGATTCCATTCCTGTGAAATGTCCAGAACAGGCAGATCCACAGACACAGAAAGCAGATTGGTGGGTGCCTAGGGTGGAGTGGGGAGGGAGGGTTGGTGATGATTACTGATAGCTATGGGGTTTTTTTGGGGGGCTGACGAAAATGTGCTGTATTAGATAGTGGTAATGGTAGCACAACATTGTGAATATGCTAAAAACCACTGAATTGTACTCTTAAAATGGTTGGGATTGAGAATTTTATGTGACTTTTATCTTGACAAAAGTTTTAAAACATAAGAGCAGTATGGTCATAAGTTTTTTGAGTGGAAATTCACATCAGTGTTTCAGTTACTATGAAGTAAATGCAGCTCCCTTCAGAGTGAAAACAAAAAACAAGTTAAATTGTCAAGGATAATACAGTTTCAGAGCTGACAGACCAGATGGATTATAAATTGTGTTCATTATAAAGTGGCTGACAATGCCACTTTAGCTGGTGAAGAAACCACATCTTGAATTAAGGTGTCCCACGTTTGGCCTTCAGTGATACTGAGTTGACATTTAGAAACGCACAAATGCACCCTCCTCAGTTGCTAAGCCAGAAGTGAAGAGAGAGGCACAGTGAATTTTTTTTTTTTTTTTTTTGAGACGGAGTCTCGCTCTGTCACCCAGGCTGGAGTGCAGTGGCCGGATCTCAGCTCACTGCAAGCTCCGCCTCCCGGGTTCACGCCATTCTCCTGCCTCAGCCTCCCGAGTAGCTGGGACTACAGGCGCCTGCCACCTCGCCCGGCTAAGTTTTTGTATTTTTAGTAGAGACAGGGTTTCACTGTGTTAGCCAGGATGGTCTCGATCTCCTGACCTCGTGATCCGCCCGTCTCAGCCTCCCAAAGTGCTGGGATTACAGGCTTGAGCCACCGCGCCCGGCCGGCACAGTGAATTTTTAACCTCTTCATCCATGTACTTTTTCTTTTTTTTGAGACGGAGTCTCCCTTTATCGCCAGGCTGGAGTGCAGTGGGGTGATTTCGGCACAGTGCAACCTCCGCCTCCCAGGTTCAAGTGATTCTCTTGCCTCAGCCTCCCGAGTAGCTGGGACTACAAGGGTGTGCCACCATGCCCAGTTAATTTTTGTATTTTTAGTAGAGACAAGGTTTCACCATGTTGGCCAGAATGGTTTCCATCTCTTGACCTCGTGATCTACCCGCATCAGCCTCCCAACGTTCTGGGATTACAGGCATGAGCCACCACACCCGGCCCCTTGTACTTTTTAAAAAGCACCAAGGGCTTTTGGCCGGGCGTGGTGGCTCACACCTGTTATCCCAGCACTTTGGGAGGCCGAGGCAGGCGGATCGCGAGGTCAGGAGATCTAGACCATCCTGGCTAACACGGTGAAACCCCGTCTCTACTAAAAATACAAAAAATTTAGCAGGGCATGGTGGTGGGCACCTGTAGTCCCAGCTACTCAGGAGGCTGAGGCAGGAGAATGGCGTGAACCCAGGAGGTGGAGCTTGCAGTGAGCCGAGATCACACCACTGCACTCCAGCCTGGGTGACACAGCAAGACTCTGTCTCAAAAAAATAAAATAAAATAAAAGCACTAAGGGCCTTTTTCCTCTTTTTCTCTTCCAAATGAAAACCACATTCTGTTTTTGTTAAGTTCAAGCTGCAGTTGGTAGTGGTGGGCTCCTTGTCATTTAACAGAGACTGAACAAGTTCTGGAAGACAGGACCAGGTCTGAGGGTCAAGTGCTGTTAGCCGTCCACCCACAAGCCAAGGACCCAGTATCGGGAGAGCAGAGAGGCCGAGGACACACTGGTTCTTAGGGGCGCTCAAGGTTGTTCACCCTTGGAAGCAGTTTGTGAGCAGTGAAGGCAGGAAGGCAAGCCGTGAGCACCCAGGAAGGAGAGGCAGAGAATGTGGACATTCTTGGAGGATTTTTGTTAGCAAAGATAAAGGCTTTGGGAGGCCGAGGTGGGCAGTTAATCTGAGGTCAGGAGTTCGAGACCAGCCTGACCAACATGGAGAAACCCCGTCTCTACTAAAAATACAAAATTAGCCAGGTGTGGTGGTGCATGTCTGTAATCCCAGGTACTCAGGAGGCTGAGGCAGGAGAATTGCTTGAAGTTGGAAGGCGGAGGTTGTGGTGAACTGAGATTGCACCACTGCACCCCAACCCGGACAGCAAGTGCGAAACTCCATCTCAAAAAAAAAAAAAAAAAAAGGCAGGTGCAGGGCAGGCTAGAAATCCAGAAGGTTGTCAATAGACTGACAGTGATGGGGGCATGTATGATCATTTTCCACTTTATGTGTCGGAATGCATATACCTGCTTTCTTCAAACTGTTAACAGTACTGCTGAGAACTGAGTTAACAGTTGAGGTATTAAGTAACTTCATTTTAGCCATGTGGCAAAAATCAACCAATGCATCACAAGCCAAGGATTTGCATTTGAGGGGCAGACAGAGAGGAGGTGTTAATGTGGAAGGGGCTGCGGGACACCTGTCGAGCCACTCTCCTGGGTTAGAGGGCTGGTGGCGATACTGCCTTTCAGTTGAATGGCACGTTTGATGGTTTTCTCATTTGATTGTTACAGTTGTGGACCATGGGTAGAATGTAGCTATCTTTGCACACATTTTGTAGATACATAAACCAAGGGGAATAATAACTTAAGTGACGTGTTTGAGGTTGGAAGGGTCAGTTCTTTTCAAACATGGAAGGACAGTGAATTAGCTTTTTTTTTTTTTTTTTTTTTTTTTTGAGACAGGGTTCACCTTGTCACCTAGGCTGGAGTAGAGTGGTGTAGACATAGCTCACTGCGGCCTCAACGTCCTGGACTCAAGCAGTCCCCACACCTCAGCCTCCCGAGCAGCAAGGGCTACAGGCATGCACCACCATGCCTGGCTATTTTCTGTATTTCCTTTTTAGAGTTGGGGTTTCACCATGTTGCCCAGGCTGCTCGAAATCCTGGGCTCAAGTGATCCTGCCCGCCTCAGCTTCTCAAAGTGCAGGGATTACAAGCATGAGCCACCACTCCTGGCCGTGAATTAGCATTTTGTTTTGTGTTTTGTGTTTTGTTTGGAGACAGGATCTTGCACTGTTGCCTAGGCTGGTATGCAGTAGTGTGATCATGGCTCACGACATCCTCAACTTCCTGGGCTCAAGTGGGAGCCTCCCACGTCAGCCCCCAAAGTAGCTGGGACTACAGGTGTGCACCACCACAACTGGATCATTTTTGTATTTTTGGTTGGGACCTGGTTTCACCATGTTGCTTGGGTTGGTCTCGAACTCCTGGCTTCAAATGATCCTCCCACCTAAGCCTCCCAAAGTGCTGGGATTACAGGCATGAGCCACAGTGCCTGGCTAGCTAATTAGTATTTAAAAAATATGTACTTCTGGGTTCCCCCAACAGGAGTGTTGATTCAGCAGGGTGAGGCCCAGGAGTCTGTATTCGAATCAGCTGCAGAGGTGGTTACTGTGCAGCCAGTCTGTACTGCCCGTCATGCCCGTGCCACCTCAACACCGTGGAGTCTGCGTGCTTTGCTGATGCGAGAGCCCAGGTGTGCAGTGCATTGTTTTTCCTGATAGGCAGCATTCTGGTTTTGTGAATGGGTGTGCCTTTGGTCCCATTGCCATCACCTGGACTGTGGACATTGACTGGGTTTCTCCTGGGTGCCCAGAACGTTGCCACATGTGCAGGCTTCTGCTTTTCAGAGTAGAGTGGGGAAGACAGCTGGACATGCAGCCGGGAAGTGAGGAATGCTGGGGCTGGGGGTGGGTGTGACCACCTCGCAAGGGGACCTGTCTGTGTCCACGTGGGAAGCGGAGGAGGCCCCTGCAGGAAATGGCCTCAAGCTGTGAACATCAGGTAAGTGGGAGCTGGTCAGGGAAAGGCAGCAGATTCCGAGATCAGCAGGAACAGCCGTAGTGTGGAGGGCCAGCAGAGGAACAGACGGCATGTTGAGGGAGCTATAGATTGCTTTGTGACTGATGTGCTATGAGGCATGAGGTGAGGAGTGAGAAGTAGGAGTCAGAATGGGCAGAGCTGACTTCTGGAGCTGCCACTCTGACCTCTCTTCTGTGTGCTCCTGATAGAGTTTCAGGGACTGGATGAGGCAATCCGTGTTAAGTGCTTAGAACAATGTCTGGCAGATAGTGCAACAGAAGTGTGTGTTATGACTTCTCATTTGGGTTAGAAGTTATTAGGGGAGCTTTGGGCTTGACCTTAAGGGCAATGGGAACTTACTGAAGGATTTTAAGCAGGAAAGTCACAGAGTCTGATTTGTTTCGGAAAACATAGAGAATGGATCGGAGTGGAGAAAGATTAGAGGCAGGGATGAGTTAGGCAGCTTTTGTAGTAGACTATGGAGACACAGTGGCCTGGATAAAGGAAGCTGGGGTGAGGAGGTAGAGGAGTGGGCAGTTCTAGAAGATATGTGTGTGAGGGCGAATTAGGGGTCCTCAGCAAGTGGTTACTGTGGAGGAGGAGGCGATGTGATGTCTCGGTGTCTGACTTGGACAACTGGATGCTGATGTCCACTGAGTGAAGGCTTATGAGGAGTTGGGAATTGGGGCAGGAAGAAGATGATGAGCTCAGTGTGGAGAAAGGTTTTTGAACCTCCAAGATAACTTGCCTGTAATCTCAGCACTTTGGGATGTGGAGGCAGGAGGATCACTTGAGCCCAGGAGTTGGAGGCCAGCCTGGACAACATGACAAACCCCCATCTCTCCAGAAAATTATCTGGGCATGGTGGCGCGTGCCTGTGGTCCCAGATAATTGGGAGACTGAGGCAGGAGAATCACCTGAGCCTAGGAAGTCGAGGTTTCAGTGAGCCATGATTGCCCCACTGCACTCCAGCCTGGGTGAGAGAGTGAGGCCCTGTCTCAAATAGAAATTTTAAAAAGGGCAGTTGGGCATTTGCCTAGAGTAGGTGATTGAAGCCGTGGACACAGGCTGGATCAGGCAGGCACACTGCATGGGGTGAGCAGCAGACCTGGAATGTGGAACCCCGGGAGCAGCAGCGTTCTGTGACTAGTCAGAGAGGAAACCGGGTGAGGTGAATAGATGGGGGTGAACAGTCAGAGGCTACCCAGTAGGTGAGGACTGGAGCTGGCCTTTGGGTTTAGCAGAGGAGAGGTGGTGAGTGCCATGCAAGCAGCAGGCACTGGAGACAGTTGCAGTGGTGAGTAAGGGGGCAGGAAACAGAACTGAGGACCGACGGATGCAGGCTGGAGAAATGTTTCTGAACAAGTTACGTGTCCATGTGGACACCGTGTATTCTGATCATGTCCTTGGGTTTAGCATTGTTTAGAAAGACAAAAAGAGAAAGGAGGACTGATCTTTTTTGTTTTTAATGCTAAGCAATACAGACTTAAAAATCAAAACAAAAAAAAGTAAATTATCTTACTTCCAACCCTCATTCCCAACCATAGTGGGTAAGCAGCATCAGCAGCTTGGTGTGTTTCTTTCTAGATTTTATCTTATGTATACTTGAAAAATACAAGCATGTGCTTGCTTTTAACCAAGTAGGATCATACGGAAATGCGGTTCTATACTGTGTTTTTTTAACTCAGTATTTATTTGGTCACTAAATACTAAGTATGGGCATACGTTTTTTCAGTATGTATTTCTTAAAGAGAAACTGACAGGGAAAATAAATAAGATACTGTATTAGTCCGTTCTCACACTGCCATGAAGAAATGCCAAGACTGGGTAATTCATAAAGGAAAGGATTAATTGACTCGCCGTTCCACATGGCTGGGGAGGCCTCAGGAAAGTTACAGTCATGGGGGAAGGCAAAGGATGAGCAGGTCCCTCTTTCACCTGGCGGCAGGACGGAGTGCATGCGAGCAGGGGAAATGCTAGACTCTTATAAAGTCATCAGATCTCGTGAGACTCATTCACTATCACGAGAACAGCACATGAGGGAACCGCCCTCATGATCCAATTACCTCCACCTGGTCCTGCCCTTGACCCATGGGGATTAGGGGGTTATAATTCAAGGTGAGACTTTGGGTGGGTTCACAGCCATATCAGATACAGTGGAACCTTAAAATGTTTGTGTAATCTGTTACATGCAAATAATGTCCGGTGATTGAAAAGCCAGTGCTACTTCAGTCACAGTGGCTTTGAATTCATGGTTAGAATTCAGTGAGATGATGAGACCAAATTTTCATAAAATTTATAAAAGTGTGAAGTTTGTGGTCTTCTTTTCTAGTGTCCTCCTGTCCCCCTTCTATCACTAGGAGTGGTCCACCCTTCCATCTTATCTGTGGACTGATGGGCAGATAGATATAGATGTTTATTAGCATACTTTTAATCATGGCACCAGAGTTTCAAAACATGATTTGCTCATTCATTTTAATATATAAACTTCCAATTTTCTTTATTTCAAATTTGACATACTTTTAAACCTAGACTGAGGCGAGTAGCTTCTACTGCCTGAAGATCACAGTGTGAGCTCTGCATGCCGGTTTCTCAGGTCCTTGTGTCCGTTTATTAGACCTCTCTTCGACTGAGAAGACACAGGCTTTGCCTCCTGTGAAGTTCTTTTTTTCTGGGTTTTTTTTTTTTTTTTTTTTTTTTTTTTTTTTTTTTTTGTGGTAAAATACATGTAAGGTAAAAATTACATCTTAACCATTTTTAAGTGCCCAGTTCATGGCATTAAGTATAATCACATTGTTGTGCAACCATTACCACCATGCATTTCCAGAACTTTCTCATCTTCCCAAACTGAAACTCCATCCCCATTAAACACCAACTCCCTGTCTCACCCTCCCCACCCAGCATTGTCCAAACACCTACCATTCTGTTTTCTGTCTCTCTGAGTTTGACTGCTCTAGAGACCTCATATAAGTGGAATCCTACAGTATTCTCCCTTTTCGTGACTGGCTTATTTCACTCAGCCCAGCATCCGCAAGGTTCACCCGTATTGTATTATGTGTCAGAATTTCCTTCCTTTTTAAAAAATTTTTATGTATTTATTTATTTTTGAGATGGAGTTTCACTCTCGTTGCCCAGGCTGGAGTGCAATGGCGCAATCTTGGCTCACTGCAGCCTCTGCCTCCCAGGTTCAAGTGATTCTCATGCCTCAGCCTCCCAAATAGCTGGGATTAAGGCATGCACCACCATGCCTGGCTAAGTTTTGTATTTTTAGTAGAGATGAGGTTTTGCCATTTTGGCCAGGCTGGTCTTGAACTCCTTGCCTCAAGTAATCTGCCTGTTTTGGCCTCCCAATGTGCTGGGATTGCGGGCATGAGCCACCGTGTGCCACTGTGCCCTGCCAATTTCCCTTCCTTTTTATGGCTGAATAATATTCCACTGAGTGAAGTTTTATTTCATTTTCAGCAAAAGGTTAGTGAAATGATGAAAAGTAATTAAAAAGCAAAGCAGAGCTATTGAAGGAGATTATAGAGAATAAGAGATGTGGAATTGTAACATGTTATGGCCAAGTAAAGAAAACGGGAAGAGGAAAGGGTAAGGGGCAGGGCCCAGGCACCCCTGTGAGGGTGGGGACCATGAGCCTCTGCTACCCCTTTCCCACTGGTGATGGGGGCTACCTTGAGCCATCGGAATGACGGGAAGAGAAAAGGTGGATCGCTTTTGGCAATAAACGTCACATCTGATCCATAGGACTTAACTTGAAATTGACCTGATTGTGGCTTTTGAGTAATAATGTCTGGTCTATATAATATGAACCTATTATCCAGATCTAAACCTTTTGTCCAGAAATGATAAACATCAGCATTATCAGGCATTATGTGAAACTAAGTTCTTTAACTGATTTTAGTGTTATTTTCTGTCTTCTCAATCCTAGATAATGTCAGATAGAAATACATATTGGCATTCTTCTGGCTTATATTTTAAATGAAAATATTCCAGTAATTATTGCATCTATTCTGTTTCAGAAAATACTTGACACTTTAATTATTAAATAGAATGTTACTTTAAACTAGTGGTATATTTGACATAAACTTAACTTTTTTTTCCTAAATAGGAAAAAATGTACACTGACAATTAGATTCCTGTGATGTAATAAGGTAGATCATTTATTGCACATATTTGGGGTTCCTACCTTTTTTTTCTGCAATAATAATACAAGCAGTGCACATAGGAACATGCTTTTGAGATCTTAAACTTTGGAATTTCCTGTCTAATGTTTACCTAAACTCCTAAGTTTAAATTTGCTTTGATATATTTTCAGTTGTTGGATTCTTCTGAGCAGAGAGAAAGGTTTTTTCTTTGAGTAGAATAATCATCAACGTCTATAAATTTGTTTTCTACTGTAGCCACAGTAGTATACCACAGAATAGTTTTGGTAGTTGAATATATTGGGAATACTTACATTTAAGCAAAATAATAGGAATTATCTGTATTCTCTTTGGTTTTAGAGGCAAATCTAAAATCTGGAAATTGAATGAAGATAGTTTGGGGCTCTTAGGAAAACCTTAGGGAAACTGTATGAAAGAGAAAAAGGCTTGCTGCTGGTGCTGGAAGAGTGACAGCGTGCTGGGGGTTTGTGTGGGAGTGAAGGTGGGGCCAGGTGGGAGCCTTCCTGTTTCTGGAGGGTTGGTCTGTGCGGGATGTGTAGCAGTAACTCAGGCCGCATGGTTCTTGCACCATCTGAGTTGTGAAGTGCTCTTCCTCCACTTCCAGGTCCTCCTGGTTATGAGGACTTAGGCTCTGACTAGGTCTTTTATTTAAAGGTGACGAAATTTGTTCATAATAGACTTTAAAAATAAAATGCCGATATTCCACCTTCCTGGGACTGACAGTCCTAGGACCCTGCCACCTTGTCAGGATCCTGCATCTCCTCTTCTGGTCCATTATTACCCTCCCAGCCCTGCCAGCCTTTCAGCTCCCTTGCCTCTTCTACTTCATTGCGCTTACCTGGCAGAAACCACCCCATTCAGTCTGTTCTCCATGCCCATTCACCTCCACTGACCCGCAGAGGCCCTGACTGCCGCCAGCATCCCTGTTAGCACATCCTGCCCTCTTTCTTCTACCCATCCTCTCCTCTAGATGCCATTTCATACCTTCTCCCCTCCTGTCTTCCCCAAACGCAGATGCAGAATGATGACATTGTGTTTGTTTTTTCTCTGTGAAATTGGAAGAAATCAGAAAAGAACTTCCACCAACGCCCACCTCATCTGTGGATCTGCACCCCATGTAGTCTGCCCTCTTTCCCTTTACTGCGGGTGATCTGTGTGCCTCAGAAAATGTCAGCCTCTCCTCTTAGTCGCTGGACTTACCTGCTTTCCGTTGGAGTCTTATCAGTTCCCACCTCCCCCCTGGATTCTTGCCCTCACTATGCAGATGTCTGTCTCATCCTGCAAAGGTCTTCCTTGACCTCATATCTTCTCCAGCCACTGCACTGTTTTCCTTCCCCTTTACTGCAGAGTTCCTTGGAAGAATTTTCTGTACTCCCTGCTTTACTTCCACTCTTCCCATTCTCTTTGAACTCCGTCTAGTGCGAGTTTTGACTCGCCACTGCAGCATGCTGCAGCTGTCACAGTCACCATTGATCTCCTTCCAGCAAGTCCGGCCAGCGAGCATCAGCCGGCTCATTTGATCCACCAGCATCAGTGAATACAGTTGATCATCCTCCTGGAAATAAGGATCTTCAAAGATCTTGAAGGGTTTCCTGGTTTTCCTCCTCCTCTCTGGTTGCTCCTACCCTCTTTTGCGGATGCCCCTCAATGAGGCTGTGGGGGCTTGATCCCTATCTCTTCTCATCCTCCACCCAGGGCCTCACTGAATGCATGGAACAAAATGATTATCCCCATTTGCAGTCTCTGCAACACACCCAAGAACTTCAGACTGTGAATTGCGCTCGATTGTCTAATAACCACCTCAAATTTAGCACGTCCAAACCCAAACTTTGACATCTTCCCTTCGAACCATACTCTTCCCGTAGGCACTCTGTTCTCAGGAACCAACGACTCCATCATTCACTTGCTCCCTCCAGGCATCCTCGGGCCTTTCTTTCTCTGTGACCTTTGACCTGCCAGGAACTCCTGCTGGCTCTGCGGTGAACAGGTCCGGAGTCCCTGCTTCTCACCACCTGCAGTGCTCCCACCCTGGTCTACTGCGTAATTGCAGTCATTCCTTACCCATCTCCGCGCTTCCGGCCTCATCTTCTCACAGGCTGTTCTGAACACTGCATCCAGGGGAATCCTTTGAAAACTGGTGAAGGGCACAGCTCATGAGAATTCTTACTTAGGCTCCTTCTTTTCTCTAATACTAATCTTAGTTCAGACCCTCGTTTTTCCCTGGGATTATTGCAGTGAACTCACCCAGCGACCTTTCATTGCTCCAACAAACCCATTTCGAGCACATCCCTTATGCTAATGATTGACTGAGACTTTACCAGTTTTGCCCCATTTTCTGTTCAGGGTCCTCAAAGTCTGTAGATAAGGCAATTTCTGTAGCCTTCAACATGAAATCCAGGTTCCGTGCTGTGTGCTGTGGTCTCTGAAGGGCTGCCCACTTCTGACCTCACCTGCTTCCTCCGTACACACTGCCCGTGCCCCAGCCCTGCTGAAGCCCTCGCTTATCAGATACCTTCCTGCTTTTGTGAAAGAGGCTCTCACTGGCTCTACAGCTTGTTCCGAATTCAGCTCAATTCAAGTGCTGTGTCCTTCAGCAAACCTTCCGAGAAGCACTCCCACTTCCCATCATGGATGGCTTCTGTTCAGATCCTGCAGTATCCTGGGCACTTCTCACCCAGAGCACTTGCTGCTCTGAGGTTCCTACCAGCTTGTCTGTCTGTTCTTTAAAGCATCCTGAGGAGTGGACAGGCCTTGTTTCTCTGTTGCTGCAGCGGCCAGTCTGGACGAGATATGCACTATTTCTTGAATGAACTGTAACGTCCGATCGAGGTGGAAGCACTCACTTGTGCTTTGATGCATCTCCCCTCCAAACACAGCAGTGAAAAGGTACAATTTAAGTAGAGAAATAAACCCAAAAGCATAGCCAGCCCTCGAAGCAAGAGAAATACCCTTCAGTACACAAACAGACGAGAAACCTAGCATGGTCAGCATGAATTGACTAGATTTCGCTGGCCACTGAGCTGCAAGCTCGAAGCAGGCAGTGTCAGTAGGAACCTAGGGTTTTTACAAGGGTAAGGGTAACAGGGACTAAAGTGTTCAGTGGAATTAGAACTAGATGTAGCTTTTTTTTTTTTTTTTGAGACAGGGTCTCGTCACCTGGGCTGTAGTACAGTGGTACGCTCACAGCTCACTGCAGCGTCAACCTGCTGGGCTCAAGCAGTCCTCCTGTCTCAGCCTCCTGAGTAGCCGGGTCTATGCTACTGGGTCTACGCATGGTGTGTGCTCATTTTTTATGTTTTGTAGAGATGGGGTCTCACTATGTTGCCCAAGCTGGTCTTGAACTCCTGGGCTCAAGCAGTCCTCCAACCTTGGCTTCCCAAAGTGCTGGGATTACAGGCGAGAGCCACCATGCCTGGCCTTAGATAGTTTTTGAAGCTGGAGTTAGATACGATTTCCCCATCTAAGGCAATTCTCTGCTATAGAGATTGGGGCTGTATTGGCAGTTGTGGTCCTAGGAAGGTAGAACGCAAGGCCTGGGATGAGTCCTGCTGTTCCATGATTCTCTGCCAGGGTCTGCACTGTCAGTGACATAACCACGTGACAGAATCCTGCATCACCACGGAAAACCTAGTTCTGGACTGAGGCCTTGGAAGGCTCGGAGGGCAACCACAGAACACTAGTGCTATGGGCTGAATACTTTTGTGTCCCCCGCTCTGCCAAAGTCACGTGCTCAAATCCCACTCTCTAGTTTCACTGTATTAGAAGGTAGAGCCTTTGGGAGGGGATTAGGTCATCAGGGTGGACTCCTTGTGAATGGAATAATGTGCTTAGAAGAGACCCCATAGAGATCCCTGGTCCCTTCTGTCTTGTGAGGTCACAGAAGCTGGCAGTTGGGCCCTCACCAGACACCGAATCTGCTGATGCCTTGCTCTTGAACTTCCAGCCTTGAGAACTGTGAAAAATGAATTTCTATTGTTTTAAGCCACTCAGGTAATGGGAGTTTGTTATAGCAGCCTGAATGGACTGAGCCACTAGACAGGGAGGAGAACGCCAGCAACAGAAAACCTTCTGTCACCATGAGCCTGAAACCCAACATCAAACTTTCTACCACGATGAGCCTGAGACCCCAATTCCTCTATACTCTAATACACATCCTCACAGAGTTGATGCCTTACAGAGCTGTGCATTTACTGCATCGGAAATTTAAGGACAGACAGTCTGGCAAAAACTGTCAAAATAAGTATGTTTAAGATGCTTAAAAACATAAATTAGCATCCATGAAAACAAGAAATTTTCCAAAAGGAAACAAGAGCAAGAAGATGTGACCCAAAAATAAAGGAAGAAAAAAAGGAAGAAGAACTTGAAATCTAGTAAATGAAAAGGATATGAGCCAGGATGATAGACTCTGTACTGGACATAGTCAAAGATAAAATTAGTGGATTGGCAGTTACTTCACAAAACTGACCCAGACAACAGGGACAAGGTGGAGGGGCACAGTGATAAAATTCAAGGTCCTGTATTCAGGCAAGCCTGGAGGCAACTCTTTACTTTGACTTGACAGTTATGTGCCACAATAATGGCTATTTATGTATTTATTTATTTATTTATTTTGAGACGGAGTTTCGCTCTTGTTGCCCAGGCTGAAGTGCAATGGTACGATCTCAGCCCACCAGAACCTCTGTCTCCTGGGTTCAAGCGATTCTCCTGTCTCAGTGTCCTGAGTAGCTGGGATTACAGGCATGCACTACCACTTCCATCTAATTTTGTATTTTTAGTAGAGACGGGGTTTTTCTGTGTTGGTCAAACTGGTCTCGAACTTCCAACCTCAGGTGATCTGCCCACCTCAGCCTCCCAAAGTGTTGGGATTACAGGCGTGAGCCACCGTGCCTGGCCTAATAATGGCTTTTTAACTGAAGCTAGTTTGAGTCTGTTTGCTTTTTGCCTGCAAGAGGAATAATCTTTTCTCATGTACAAACCCCTTCATAAGATGACACTGTTTCATTAAAGTTAGGCATTAGGTGATCTGACAGTCAGCTAGAGTTAATTATCAGAGAAGATGTAAATCAGGGCATTTGATATGATTAATATTGGCACATAAAAAAGAAATCTCTGAAACTTAAGACAAGGAAAACAAACTTGATGGGAGGACGTGGACAGGAGACCGGTTTGCTTAGCGGCCTATCTCCACCCGCCTCCTGCACACCACCCAGCCGAGGAGCCCACTTCCAGGAGACCCGTCTGCTCAGCGGCCTATCCCCACCCTCCTCCCTCATGCTGCCAAGCCCAGGAGCCCGCTTCTGAATGCTCCGTTCGATCTCTGAAGAGGTTTCAACACTTGACAGGATCCTTATCAGGTTTTAAGACACATTTGGGTGATCTTTATTAGTATTGTTGAAATTTCTTTGTGTTTGCAAGTATGCATTGAAATACTGATTTGGGCCGGGCGCAGTGGCTCTCGCTTGTAATCCCAGCACTTTGGGAGGCCGAGGTGGACGGATCACGAGGTCAGGAGATCGAGACCATCCTGGCTAACACAGTGAAACCCCACCTCTACTAAAAATACAAAGAATTAGCTGGGCCTGGTGGCAGGCGCCTGTAGTCCCAGCTAGTCGGGAGGCTGAGGCAGGAGAATGGCGTGAATTTGGGAGGCGGAGCTTGCAGTGAGCCAAGATTGCACCCCTGCACTCCGGCCTGGGAGACGGAGCGAGACTCCGTCTCAAAAAAAACAAAAAAAAAACACCTGAATTGAAGAGATATTCATGTTCTTTAGCTAATGTTATGGTCTTAGGAGCAGCCTTGTCTCCAAAACTCACAGTGTAATATATTTATAATATTTATATATATATTTAATTGCAACAAACTATACTAACATAAAACTTGCCAGCTTCACCAGTTCAGTGAATGCTAGATTCATGTAGTGAAATGTGCTTGTGTCCCCTCCCCACCCCTGCCGTGTTCAGCCTCTGCTGTTACTCCCCAGCCAGGCGCAGCTTTGGGTGTGTCCACAGTCACCCTGCTGCTCTCTTCCACTCTCTCTGACCACACTCAGTTTTGAGCCCCACAAATGTTTCTGTTGTCTTCAGCAATGCCCTGGGATAATTAGGAACCAATTCAGTGAAATTGTGGCTAATTCTAAAAACAGTTTCTGAAGTCATTTTAGGAGATTTGTTCCCACCCTGGAGGGCTCCTGCAGCAAGAATTCTCCAGCTCTCCCTGCAGACTACCCAGCCGCAGTCCAGTCTGTGTCTCCATTAAACCCACACCTCCAGTTGCCTCCACTGCTCTTAGGTTTAAAGAGTGCCCTCAGGTTTGTTTAAACATCACCAAACTCGTTTCTCCCTGAATGACGCCCCTGGTCTTATGGTAGCAGCCAGGGCCCTCTCAGCTTGTCACTCCAGCCCTGCAACCACTGCCTCCCAGAGCCAGGGCACAGCTGATCAGGACCCCTGGTATTAGCCCGCCACACTCAAAGTTGAGCCTCCATTCCAGAGTGGAGGCTGGACAGAGGTAGGAAGGCCCCCGCCCAAGACTGCACTAGCCAGGATGTGGCAGCAGCAGCACATAGCTGGGGCGTGGTGGAGCGGGGAAGAGAGCACCGCGTCGTCAGCTATAGCAGTCTGGAATGGAGTTGCTGCCTCACTGGCCTGGAAAGGGGAGGCAGGGAGCAGTCTTGGTTCAAATGCAACAGACTCTGGCCTTTCTTACTGAATTTTCGATTGTTTGCTATGAACCCTTAGAATGATCTCCAGCGTCTTTGAATAGTTGTTTTCTTACAGGGTTCACCTGTTTTCCTTGGGAGCAAGCAGGTCAGTGGAGTTTCTTGTGCTGTCATGCTGGAAGTTGATTCCCCACAGTAGGGATTCTTGCAGAAGAAATATTACTTTAGAAGAGAGGCTGGGCACGGTGGCTCAAGCCTGTGGTCTCAGCTACTTGGGAGGCTGAGGCAGGAGGATCACTTGAGCTCGGGAGGTCAAAGCTGTAGTGAGCCGTGGTCACACCATGCACTCTCGCCTGGGTGACACAGTGAGGCCCTGTCTCAGAAAGAAAAAGGAAGATAAGGAGGCTAGGACAGGGGTGGTGGCCTTCTAGGCCTTCTTTCCTCTCTCTCCAGCAACTCCAGATCACATGTCTGTGAGTCATTTAAAAATGTCTTCATTCAGTTCACGCCAGGATGCTGTTCAGGAAAATGTGTTGGACTTCTCTGGCCACTGAGAAGGTGGACTTGGATTCCCCTTCTTTGCCTGCCGTCCTTGTGCCAGGGCCCAGGGATGGAAGAAAGTCAGATGGTCTGTCAGTGTTGTGATTTGTTAGGGAGTCTGTGGTCTTAGGCCAGTCCCTTGACACCCTCTTTCTCTGGAGGATCACAGAGATCTCTTCCCCATAACTTGCAATGAGATTGCCTTTGTGCAAGGACTGTGAAGCCTTGATGAAAGGCTTTCTTCAGAGGGTCTTTCTTATTTATTTAATTTTGTTTTGTGATTTTCTAGGAGTTTGCGGCACTTACTAAGGAACTCAATGTATGCAGGGAACAGCTTCTTGAAAGGGAAGAAGAAATTGCTGAACTGAAAGCAGAAAGGAATAACACCAGGGTGAGTGTGACCTTTCTGTTCACCGTCTGCCCCTGGAGCCACTGTCAGAAGGAGGGGTGCTGTCTCAAAACAAAAGGACGACCCACTCTGTCCGGCCTGAAACACTTTTCATACCTTTTCCCACTGAGCAGACTGTGATTAGTCAGCATGATCACACATTAATGACTTGAAATTTGTGATGAGAAGTTATGATATTTGAATACAATTGAGGGGAATTTGTCTTTCTGCTGAATTGAAGGGACTTCATTTTAGCATGAGTCTGTAAAGGAATTATTTGCCCCAGATTCAATCATGAAATTAAAAGTGCTCTTTCACGAGTCTTTATTTTGGCCTTTTATTTCAGCTGCTGTTAGAACATTTGGAATGCCTCGTCTCCAGGCATGAGCGGTCTCTTAGGATGACCGTGGTGAAGAGACAAGCGCAGTCCCCAGCAGGCGTGTCCAGCGAAGTGGAAGTGCTGAAAGCACTGAAGTCCTTATTTGAACACCACAAAGCTCTGGATGAAAAGGTGCCATCAGCCACATAAGTCTTGGTTTGTGCACATACCGTTAGGCCAGCTTCGCAAATGTTGGTGTAACTTTTATTTTTTGAAGCTTCTTGAACTCTTGGAAATAACTTCTCTAAGAAAACAGGGTTTTGTAGGTTTAAAAAGTACTAATTGGCATAAATGTCTTAACATTACCAATATATATTGATTTGCTGTTACAGATTGGGTAGTATTAGGTTGTTGCAAAAGTAATTGTGGGCTTTGCTATTACTTTTAATGGCAAACCCTGCAATTACTTTTGCAACAACCTAGTATTTCAGGGGAAGATTTGTTTTTCTCAAACTTAGAGCCATTAACAAGTTTTCGTGACACTAAGATCAAGGACAGACATTAATGGTATTTTATGTTATATTACACTAATATATACATTAAGTGTATATATTACACTTAACTATGTATTAAGAATAAAATAAACAGTTTACACACATACACACAAACTCAACCCCTTTTATTTTCAGGTGAGAGAGCGATTACGAGTAGCACTTGAAAGATGTAGTTTGTTAGAAGAGGAATTAGGTGCCACACACAAAGAGGTAAGCTTGAGACTTCATCATCAGTTGAACTGGGAGGTTTTTATTTTTATCCTTTAATTATTAAAAGAAGCATAAGGCCAGGCGCAGTGGCTCACGCCTGTCATCCCAGCACTTTGGGAGGCCAAGGCGGGTGGATCACCTGATGTCAGGAGTTCGAGACCAGCCTGACCAACATGGTGAAACACCATCTCTACTAAAAATACAAAATTAGCCGGGAGTGGTGGCATGTTCCTTTAGTCCCAGCTACTCAGGAGGCTGAGACATGAGAATCGCTTGAGCCCAGGAGGTGGAGGTTGCAGTGAGCTGAGATTGCGCCACTGCACTCCAGCCTGGGCGACAGAGCGAGACTCTTGTCTCAAAAAAAAAAGTAAAAGAAGTATAAAGACTGTAGTTGTCTGTATCACATGTTATTCATCTTCTCGATTGAGGACCAACCTCTCTGGGTCATTTTAAGGACTAGAAAACTATGGTTACCTAAGGACTCATTTGACCAGTGGATAATAAATTCCGTCTTTAATGATCTGGTTATTTTTGGATTGGATAGCATTGCCATATGCTTTCTCTTTTATACTATATTAAGCAGTTTATAGTTGTGTTTTTCCAAAAGGGGTTTTGCTATCTTTACTTATTTCTCTTACGTAAGGTATTTTACACTCATATTCAATTTTTTGGTTTCAGCTAATGATTCTTAAAGAACAGAATAGTCAGAAAAAAACACTAACAGATGGAGTGCTGGACATAAACCACGAACAAGAAAATACACCAAGCACGAATGGAAAGGCAAGTCTGTAGGCTTTCTCTTCATTCTGTTTGATTTCATTTGTCCACAGCATGTGTCGGGTTATGTGGAAAATGGTTGCTAAAGTGCCGGCTTAGAGCTGAAGTGGTCATGAAAATTGTGTAATCCGACAGATTGCATAAGTCAGTTTTGATTTTAGCTGTTTCCTGGAAGTATTTTTATTTTATAGCTCACCAAACAAGGGTATTTAGGGTGTTTTTTTTTTTCCCCCTATCAGAGATCTTCTGATGGTTCTTTAAGCCATGAGGAAGACCTTGCTAAAGTAATTGAGCTCCAAGAAATCATAAGTAAGCAGTCAAGGGAACAGAGCCAAATGAAAGAACGCCTGGCTTCCCTCTCCAGTCACGTGTCAGAGCTGGAAGAGGATCTGGACACTGCTAGAAAAGATCTCATCAAATCTGAAGAAATGAACACAAAATTGCAACGAGATGTCCGTGAAGTGAGCAATAACAAAAATTACAGGCTTGTCATGAAGTTGAACGTTTGGGAGGTTTTATTTAATGATTTTTTTTCTCCTTTTGTCCCTTGCTCTCCCAATTACTTTCAACCTTTGGATTATTATATAAGTTATATTGAAAAAGAAAGAGTGCTGTGAAACTGTGATAAGATACCTCCCCATTTTTGTTGTGAAATCTCCTGTCCCTGAGCGCTTCAAAATAGAGGAGAACTAGTACCACTGACTGATGTGGCCATGGAGTGGATGCCACACCAGCCCCTCCTACCTGTGCTGCTTTGATATTCTTTAATGTCCTTGTTTGTAGATTCTTCATCTGTGCAATTTCTAGGCTGTCTTAATTTGTTCTTATGTTCAGCAAGCAGACGTTGATCCTGGCTGTGCTAGTTCACGTAGGGCGATGTGACTATAGTCTGTTAACTGTGGGAAGGGGCGTTGCTGGCAGTCTTCTCGTTTTCTGACCTGCTCCTTCAAGGAACTCGTGGCATTGAATATTGATGGTCAGACAAATAATCAAGAGTGGAATTTGCTTCTACGTGGGTCATCAGAATCGTATAGTAAAAATATGTCGCAGTATACTCATTGCTGACAAGTATTTCTGCCATTATCACTATGAGAAACTATTTGATCATGGAACAGTGAGGCTGAGTTCTTTCTCAGGTGCCCTTCCTGTCACTTTCTAACCTGCGCTTTGTCCCTTGTCAGGTGCCTCAACCGTGGAACGTCTGCTTTTCAGTGTGATAGTTTGGCATGAGTAATTTCATGTAGGAATTCGCCACAGGAAGAGCATGTGTGTGTGCTGTGTCACCTGCTAGGTTCTATTCTTTGGCTATAGCGGGAGATTATGTGGCAGAGATTAACATGCTGAGAATTTTGAAATTCTTTTAAGACCTATCACTTTTATTTTTTATTTTTTATTTTAACTTTTAAGTTTGGGGTACATGCTTAGGTCTGTTACGTAGGTAAACTTGTGTCCTGGGGGTTTGTTGTACAGATTATTTCATCATCCAGGTACCAAGCCTAGTACCCATTCGTTATTTTTCCTGATCCTCTTCCTCCTACCCTCCAGTGTGTGTTGTTCCCCTCTGTGCGTCCCTGTGTTCTCATCATTTAGCTCCCACTTATAAGTGAGAACATGAGGTATGTTGTTTTTCTGTTCCTGTGTTTGCTAAAGATAGTGGCCGCCAGCTCCATCCATGTCTCTGCAAAGGACATGATCTCATTCTGTTTTATGGCTTCATAGTATTCCATGTTGTATATGTACCACATTTTCCTGATCCAGTCCACTATTGATGGGCATTTAGGTTGATTCCATGTCTTTGCTATTGTGAATAGTGCTACAGTGAACATACACATACATGTGTCTATATAATAGAACAATTTATATTCCTTTGGGTATATACCCAGTAATGAGATTTCTGGGTTGGTATTTCCATCTTTAGGTCTTTGAGGAATCTCCACACTGCCTTCCACAATGGTTGAACTAATTTACACTCCCACCAACAGTAGGAAGACATTCCTTTCTGTCCACAACCTCACCAGCATCTGTTACTGACTTTTCCATAATAGCCTTTCTGACTGGTGTGAGATCCTGTGTCATTGTGGTTTTGATTTGCATTTCTCTAATCAGTGATGTTGAGCTTTTTTCCCCTGTGACTTTTAGTAGTCACTTTTAATAGTTATCACTTCGCTAACCTTAGTCATTTTATAAATAGGGAACAACTTGAAAATAGTGAATTCTGGGGGTGGAGGACAGGTATTTCACAAGCAAAAAGTTCTGGTCCTAGCCTTAAGTGTTTGATACTGTTTAGTAATCATCTTGTAGACTTCAGGTAGTTGCGTCCAATTAAATTGAACTTGTACTTCTGTTTCCATTTGTCAATATGCCTGAATCTTGTAATTGTATGAGATTTCATCTAACCCTTATCCTAGAAAGTGAGACTTGTATCTCACTACTGTATCCATTGAGAGAGGCCACACCCTGTCCTGTGTAAGACCATTTGTAGCGTGAGGCAGACATAGACTGCGTCGTCTTTGAGGTCACTTTCACCTCCTTGAAAAATATTTAGATATTTGAGTGTATATATGTTTATAATATTATGTAGAAATGGGAAAACTTGGTCAACTGAGTGGCTAGACATAGTATTAAGAGAGACAAGTCTTTGTTAATCGTATAGGTGAATATGATATTTGAGGTAGTTACATTTTCATTCACATTTGAGAAAATTGACGTCGTCTTCAATTTAATTTTGAGGACACTATTTTTTTTTTTTTTTTTTTGAGACAGGATCTCTCTCTGTTACCCAGGCTGGAGTGCAGTGGTGCCATCATAGCTCACTACAGCCTTGAACTGCCAGACTCGAGCAATCCTCCTGCCTCAGCCTCCCAAGTACCTGGGACTACAGGGGCATGCCACCATGCGTGGCTAATTTTTGTTTCTTTAAAATTTTTTTGGCCAGGGATGCTGGCTCACGTCTGTAATCCTAACACTTTGGGAGGCCAAAGGAAGGCCAAGGAGGATCTCTTGAGCCCAGAAATTCAAGACCAGCCTGAGCGACATAGTAAGACCTCTATCTCTACAAAAAATTAAAAATTAGTGGATATAGTGGTATGCGCTTGTAGTCCCAGCTACTGGGAAGATTGAGGTGGAAGGATCCCTTGAGCCTGGGAAGTCAAGGCTGTGGTGAGCCCTGATTGCACCACAGCATTCCAGCCTAGGTGATAGAGGGAGACTGTGTCTCAAAAAATAAAATACAATATTTTTGTAGAGACAAGGTCTTGAACTCCTGGCCTCAAGCCATCCTCCCATCTTAGCGTCCCAATGTACTGTGATTATAGGAGTGAGCTGCTGTATCTGGCCTGAAGATGCTAATTTTTAATTTGATTGGAAATTTGGGATTTAGTTCAGTTTTTTTCTCTCTTAAGTATCTTAATGTGTAATCTGTTAATTACGTACTTTTTTGTCCCCTCTGAAATACTAATTTAGGCCATGGCCCAAAAGGAAGACATGGAAGAGAGAATCACTACTCTTGAAAAACGCTACCTCGCTGCACAGCGTGAAGCCACATCTGTGCATGACCTCAATGATAAACTTGAAAATGAAATTGCAAATAAAGATTCTATGCATCGACAGGTAATGGATTTTATCGATCTTTGTCTGGCTTCAGTTAATTATTAATGAAATTAAAGACCATTTTCTCTCACTTTCATGTTGGAAATCAAGTCCAAATATCAAGTTTTTATGACCTTAGAATATTATGTTCAAGATATGTGGGAGTTCCTTCAGTTTACAGGTTTTGATAACGTAGGATTTGATTTAACCATTTTGTCCTCAATTTTTTCTTTTGTTGTAATTGAAAGTTAATCTATTGCTTTTTAGCATTTTTACCAAAGGAGGAGAGAGTGGCAAAGAACTTCAAGGCAACTGGCTATTTGTTACTAAGTGGGATCACTATGATAAATGAATGGTATGAGAAATAAAGTCTTGGTCAGACGCAGTGGCTCATGCCTGTCATTCTAACACTTTGGGAAGCTGAGGCGGGAAGATCACTTGAGCCCAGGAATGTGAGAACAGTCTGGTCAACATAGCAAGACCCTGTCTCTACAGAAAATTAAAAAAATAAATAATTAGCTCGGCATGGTGGAATGTGCCTTTAGCCCTAGCTACTCAAGAGGCTAAGGAGGGAGGATGACTTGAGCCCTGGAGTTCAAGGCTTCACTGTGCTATGATTGTGCCACTGGACTCCAGCCTGGGCCACAGAACAAGACCCCGTGTCTAAAATAAAAAATGCGGCTGGGCACGGTGGCTCACGCCTGTAATCCCAGCACTTTGGGAGGCCACGGCAGGCGGATCATGAGGTCAGGAGTTTGAGACCAGCCTGACTAACATGGTGAAACCCTGTCTCTACTAAAAATAGAAAAATTAGCTGGGCGTAGTGATGCACATCTGTAATCCCAGCTGCTGCTCAGGAGGCTGAGGCAGGAGAATCGCTTGAACCTGAGAGGCAGAGATTGCAGTGAGCCAAGATTGCACCACTGCACTCCAGCCTGGGCGACACAGCTAGACTCCGTCTCAAAAAAAAAAAAGGCAATGAAGTCTATAGTAAGAAATTGTGTCTCCTGTGGTTTCGTTAACCCATACTTACTCTTGTAAGAGTATCACTGTACTCCAGCCTGGGTGACAGAGCGAGACTCTGTCTTTAAACAAAAAAAAAAAGTTTCTTAGAAGTTATTTAGGAAGAGCAAATACTTTGGCAAGAGGTGTTTTGCACATTGAAACGAAGCCCAGGAAAGTGGGCATGTACTCCAGGCAACAGGAAAATTTGACCCAGGCCAGGCACAGTGGCACACACGTGTAATCCCACCACTTTGGGAGGCTGAGGCAGTTGGATCACTTGAGGTTAGGAGTTCACGACCAGCCTGGCCAACATGCCAAAGCCCTGTCTCTACTAAAAATACAAAAATTAGCCAGGTGTGGTGGCACATGCCTATAATTGCGGCTACTCAGGAGGCTGAGGCAGGAGAATTGCTTGAACTCGGGAGGTGGAGGTTGCAGTGAGCCGAGATTGTGCCACTGCACTCCAGCCTGGGTGACAAAGCAAGACTATCTCAAAAAACACACACACACACACACACAAACCTGACCCAGAAGCAACCCCCATCACTGTAGCTCTTCCATCATGACTCTCTTAGTCTGTATCTGCATTTCAGTTTGTTTCAATCTGCTAAAAACTGATACAGCTAGAAGATTTGCTGCATTTTGATGCTTTGCTCTCATTTTATAGACTGAAGATAAAAACCGCCAGTTACAGGAGCGCTTGGAATTGGCAGAGCAAAAGCTGCAGCAGACACTGAGGAAGGCAGAGACGCTCCCTGAGGTGGAGGCGGAGCTGGCCCAGAGGGTGGCAGCGCTTTCCAAGGTAGTGCCATGAGCTTTGTTCTGGTTCGGCTGCCAGGCCTGTGACTGTGCCTTGCCTGTGTACCTTGTTTGTCACTGTTCTTATTACATCAGCACCTAAATCCATGGAAGAGCACAGATTTGGTTTGAGTGCTCTTTCATCTGAGATTGGAACACTTCGTAAATGCCAGACATGATCCTTTTATCCTGAAGTCTCCCTTGGTGGTGTGAGCTGTATACTATTTGTCCACAGCATGTGTGATCTGAGAGTTACTGCTTCGTAAAATTGTTTTGGTCACCAGCTTAAGCATAGGATAGAAGCCTCTGTAAAAGAAGGTAGTTTTTCTCAGAAATAGGAAGATGCCATTCTTTTAAAATTATCACATTTCAAAAAATCACATTTTTGAAATTACTTAAAAATGTGTTTTTAAGTAATATTTATTCATTTGTCCAACAACTGTTGACTAGGCATGTGAAAGGCACAGTCCCTCCAAGTTCTCACCATTCATGAGGGAAGCAGCTAAAGAGGTAAATGCTGTCATAGGTCCTGGGACCAGCAAGAATCCAGGGAGCACATCACTGGGCAAACACCCAGCCTCTGGGGCATGGGGAGCCCAGCACTGCAGTGCCAGGCAGGCGAGCAGCAGGAGCCGAGGCCGCTGTCCGTCGTCCTGAGTCTCCTGGCTCAAGCTTTTCAAGCTGCTGGGGAGGGCATCCTTCTGGACCATTCAGATGGTTTTAGGGCCTACAGACCTGTTCCTTCTAGCAAGTTTGTTGCTAACAGCTTAAGAGAACCTTTCCTCCCACTCCATGATCTGCTTTTAAAGTCTCAATTTCTTTTCTCCCCTGTTATCTTTCCTGTCCCTTGTCGGCTATGTAGTCTGACCTTTTGTCTTCTGGGAGCTCTGCTGCTAAGGAAGCTAAACTGTTGGAACTTACTTCCAAGCTTAGGAAGGTAGAATGGGTGCACTGCTCCTTGCTTGTGCTTGCTGCTGCTTTCTGCTTTCCATGCTGACTGACCAGAAGCAGTCTAAGGATGGGGGAATCACAACTCCATTGAGATTGGGGATAGGGGTTGGGGGGAAACACCCAGTCAGTCACCAGCAGCAGCCACGCTTCAGAATCACCAACACAAGAGGGCTAGCCACCTCCCAGCCCAGCACGTGAAGCCCCGTAAGCTGTGTTGATGGATGAGTAAATGCTTTCCGTTTAGTATGGCGGAGGAGTCCACGCAGAGCATGTCCTGCCTGTTGCCACTGCAGTAGTATGCAGCATGTTGTTAATGAAGTGTAAGGATGAGGTAAGCTGATGCTATTTCTGCTGACAGGCTGAAGAGAGACACGGCAACATTGAAGAAAGGTTACGGCAGATGGAAGCACAGTTGGAGGAGAAGAATCAAGAACTGCAGCGGGTGAGCATGCAGCCCTGAGGGCGGGGGCGCTGAGTGGGTGCTGCAAGGGCATTGCTCGGGCTGTGGGGAGCTCGGGGCCTCCCACCCCTGACTGAGATGTTGGTCCTCCAGTTCAGTTCTGGTCACGTGCATTTGTTTTGTGCCCTCATCTGTGAGTCGCCTGCTAATGTGTACATCCCACACAGTAGCAGTTTTCAGTCAGTGTTGGGAGCCGCAGAAGAAATTTGAGATCATAGGCAGTGCTTCAGGGGGTAGATTAGATCCCCGCGTCCAAAAATGCTTCTTGCTTGTCTAGTGGCCTATGAGGGGAATTGTTCTAGGTACCTGTGGTACCGGCGTGGGTAGAGGCAGGCCCATTGTCCTGGATGACTAGTCCACTTGCCTAGGATGTGGCACTGAATTCCCAAATGCAGGTCAGAGGCCTGACCTCTGTCCCAGGTTAAAACACTGCAGACATCGTGGTGTGTTGGAATGAATAGTTCTAAGCAAGGGCAACACCGTAATTGAGCTACGGTAAAAAGCACTAGGAAGGAGTGTGGCAGTGGAGACTTTTGTCCATTGAATCCTAAGATTGTCTTTCTGGAAGAGTTGGACGGATGTCAGTATGGAACATCCAGGAAAAAGTAATAGCAAGAGCAGTCCCAGGGCCAGCTGGTACCAGGCCTGGGGGTTGGGCCGGATTTCTCTTTAACAAGTAGGTGGAGAAAGGAAGCGTGCAGCATCTAATTGTAGAACTCTTGCACTCTCACATCAACCCGCTTTATAATTTAAGGCTACTAGATTTTGTTTTCACCAGAAATCTGTATTCTCGGCCATGCCCTGCAGAGAGTCAAATGAGCTTCCGGGAAACAATGATTCCCACTCCCAGTGAGAGGGTGCGTTTTAGGCAGTCCCCACCTCCCCTTCCAAAACGCACACTTATGCGCACAGACACAACAGTGAACTTTAAGCTGTGTTCTTTAAAAATTATTTAAATGCTGACAGAAAATAAGCACAAAGAAGGATATTGTTTCTTTCCTAAGAGGAAGTACGCGATACTCTGTATGCCCCATGATGTGCTGGACCCTTCCAGGTAATGAGAGTTGCTACATGTTAGACCTTGTGAGAATAGGAGAGGTCACTCCCCATGTTTTCCCAGTGCAGAAACTGGGCGCACGGGGGTTGAATGCACTACTGATGGTGCGGTCTCATGGCTCTCTCCTCCTGCCTGGGCAGCATGACTCAAGTGCACGTCATAACCCCGTGCCACTGCCCCCTGCCTGGGAGGAGCCCCCGAGCACTGCAAGGGCACTTGGATGATGAGGGCGTGGAGGTGCCACCTGGACAGGTGCCACCTGCTAACACTTCCTGTCCCCTTCTGCCTGTCATTTGAGAAACAGGTTTTTTTTTTTTTTTTTTTTTTTTTTTGAGACGGAGTCTCGCTCTGTCCCCCAGGCTGGAGTGCAGTGGCCGGATCTCAGCTCACTGCAAGCTCCGCCTCCCGGGTTTACGCCATTCTCCTGCCTCAGCCTCCCGAGTAGCTGGGACTACAGGCGCCTGCCACCTCGCCCGGCTAGTTTTTGTATTTTTTTTAGTAGAGACGAGGTTTCACCGTGTTAGCCAGGATGGTCTCGATCTCCTGACCTTGTGATCCACCCGTCTCGGCCTCCCAAAGTGCTGGGATTACAGGCTTGAGCCACCGCGCCCAGCCGAGAAACAGGTTTTAAACCATGAACTTAATTATGGTTTTATAAAATAACAGACATGTCAGTTTTGTTACTACATATTAAAATTACTTAAGGTAATTATTTATAATTTTTGAATATAAATTTCCATTACAAGAAATTTAAGCAACATAGAGGTATAAAGAAAAAATATGGGCCGGGCGCGGTGGCTCAAGCCTGTAATCCCAGCACTTTGGGAGGCCGAGACGGGCGGATCACAAGGTCAGGAGATCGAGACCATCCTGACTAACACGGTGAAACCTTGTCTCTATTAAGAAATACAAAAAACTAGCCGGGCGAGGTGGCGGGTGCCTGTAGTCCCAGCTACTCGGGAGGCTGAGGCAGGAGAATGGCGTGAACCTGGGAGGCGGGGCTTGCAGTGAGCTGAGATCTGGCCACTGCACTCCAGCCTGGGTGACCGAGCGAGACTCCGTCTCAAAAAAAAAAAAAAAAGAAAAAATATGAAAGTCTCTCTAGTGCTACTAATTTTTTTTTCCAAAACAAACTTTTTAGCTTTGTAAATTAAATTCACCCTTCCTCCCCAAATCCAGACCCAAGCTTTTAGTGACACAAGGGGAAATTCCTCTCCCAGCGTGAAGACAGGCTGCTCCTCTAAATATCTGCTATAAATCTGCTCCTTAAGTCCCTCTGACAGTTAACAACTAGGGACATTCCTGAGGAGTCCTGTCGCAGGAGCAGTGGGACCTTCTAGTTAATGATCTCTCCAAGACTTGTCCTGTGTTCCCAGTGTCCATGAGTTGGTTCTGGTCACCATGCAAAAATCCACTCAAGACGGCAGTGCGGGCCGGGCGCGGTGGCTCAAGCCTGTAATCCCAGCACTTTGGGAGGCCGAGACGGGCGGATCACGAGGTCAGGAGATCGAAACCATCCTGGCTAACACGGTGAAACCCCGTCTCTATTAAGAAATACAAAAAACTAGCCGGGCGAGGTGGCGGGCGCCTGTAGTCCCAGCTACTCGGGAGGCTGAGGCCGGAGAATGGCGTGAACCCGGGAGGCGGAGCTTGCAGTGAGCTGAGATCCGGCCACTGCACTCCAGCCTGGGCGACAGAGCCAGACTCCGTCTCAAAAAAAAAAAAAAAAAAAAAAAAAAAAAAAAAAAAAAAAAAAAAAAAAAAAAGACGGCAGTGCGGGAAGCAACCGGGGAGGGGAGGGCACGCATGGGGCTCACCCTGTTGGTCCTTGTGCTTTTAAAATAATGATTGAGCATTTACATGAGGTTTATAAGTCTATGTTTCTCCTGCTTTAGGCAAGGCAAAGAGAAAAAATGAACGAAGAACATAATAAACGTTTATCAGACACTGTTGACAAGCTACTTTCAGAATCTAATGAGAGGCTTCAACTTCATCTTAAAGAGAGAATGGCTGCTTTGGAAGATAAGGTAGGTTAGATAACACGGACATCGCTGGCGCTTTCCCACCCTCTGCCAAAAGACTGCTCATCTGCCCCTAAGCAGGCATGTGTAACAGTGGTTAGCAGCTGTTACCGAAAGTGGGAATTACTCTTTAAAGTGGAAAAGGTACACACAGTTATCCAGTCACTGAATTAACTTATTGTTTGCTATGTCCTTGCCCCATTTGCATGTATGGGAAATTGTTTATCATTCTTATTCTCTAGAATAACAGTAGGTAAGTGATTTTTATAAAGGGCCAGATAATAAATATTTTAGGCTTTTAGTAATTACAAGTAATTAAATAATTTTATGCCAATCAAGTAATTAGCACAAAAGCAGCCATAAATAACATGTAAATGAATGGGTGTGGCTATGTTCCAATAAGATTCATTTGCAGAAATAAGCAGTGGGCTGGTTTTGGCCATCAAGTTCTAGTTTGCCAGCCCCTGCACTTGGATCATTTTTTGGGCCCAACCCTCACCCCTTTATTGTTCATGCATTAGAAGTTAATTTCTGGCCGGGCACGGTGGCTCACGTCTGTAATCCCAGCACTTTGGGACACCGAGGCAGGCAGATGACTTCAGCTAGGAGTTCGAGACCAGCTTGGCCAACATGACCAAACCCCGTCTCTGCTAAAAATATAAAAATTAGCCTGACCCGGAAGCACCTGCCTGTAGTCCCAGCTACTCGAGAGGCTAAGGCATGAAAATCGCTTGAACCCAGGAGGTGGAGGTTGCAGTGAGCCGAGATCGTGCCACTCTGCTTCATTCAGCCTGTGTGACAGCAAGATCCTGTCTCAAAAAAAAAAAAAAGAAAAAAGTTAATTTCTGTCTCATTTATAAACAGGTCACTTAGGGAGTATCGTGTGCTAGAAAGGGTTTAATCAGCTGAAACCAAATAAATATTCCAACCTCTACCTTCATTCTTTTTCATTTGATTTGGAAAAAGTTGAAGGCTGAGCCTGGACTCTGAGCACTGTCGTCATGGAAACATGTTAACTGTCGCCAAAGGGAAGGGATATCCTAGAATCTGTGTCAGAGAAGCTCTAATGGGTAGCAGCTGGATTCCAGTTTGATAAAGCCCGTCCTGACTATGCAGTGTCCCTAGCGATGAGACTCAGAAACTGCGCTGAGATTGGCTGTTAGGATTGGGGTCTGCTCATCTCAGAGACTAATGATTCCCGCTCATTGCATGACACGTTTATTTACATGGTGCTGACCATGGAGGGCATTTCCAGAGACCACACAGAGTCGTTATCCCACTCACCTCCTTGATCAGTGGGTCAGCCTTAATGGAGCAGTGTTTTTATCTTTGATTTTTTTCTTTGATTATCTTTGAAACTTAAATTCAGGTTTCACAAGTGACCAAGAAATTATGAAGTCTAAAAGCTAGTATAAGCCAGTTTAACTGACTAAAATGAACTTGCACCGTGAACTTGACATACCTACCTTTAGAAAGCTCATTTGGTGAGGAGTAGATGTTACATTAGTAAGAGACAGAAGAGAAGGTGTCGCCGCCTGAGGGTCTGACTCTGGGACTACAGCAGTGCTTGCTGGTGTGCTTTCTGGCTCCGTTCCCTTTCTGTGGTCCTTTTTTTTTTTTTTAAACAGATACAGCCATGCTATGTATTTAAATGGGACATTTTAAAGAAACACTAAAGGACTATCTGTCTTTTTCAGAATTCTCTATTAAGAGAAGTTGAAAATGCAAAAAAACAATTAGAAGAAACACAACACGATAAGGTACTGAAATCTTCTCTAAATCCATGAAGAGCCGAGTTGAACTGAGTTGATGATGATGATAGTTACTGCAGATGTCTGACAGAGTGGAGATCAACTTGGTTTGTGGCTCTCATAGTCCACTGCCATAAGTTTCTAGCGCTCTCAGGCTTGTATGTTGAATGCCTTTGTATTTCAGGTGTATTTTGAGTCTGGCTGTGCATATGGTTCAGAATTCAGAGTCCTTTCTGGATTTATTTGAAGCTAAAATATTAGCATCAATGACAGTGCTGTCCAACAGAAATATTATATGAGCTGCATATGTAATGTTTAATTTTCTAATAGTCACATTTTAGAAAGTAAGAAATAGGTAAAATCTACTTTATTTAACTCAGTATATGTAAAATATTATTTCGTTATGTATGAATAGTAACAGAACTGAGCTACTTTACATTCTTTTTCCACTGTGTATTTCGTAGTCACAGCACATCTCCATTTAGACTAACCCATTACAAGGGCTCAGTAGCCACGTGTGGCTAGTGGTGGACAGCACAGCTCTAGAAATGAGATCAAGTATACTCATGACACAGGAATGGACGCATACCTGATGTAAGACAATTAAACACAATACAGAGACGCACAGGATGTGAATATTGGTCCCTTTCTCCCCTAAAAGAGTCTGCTTCTCTACAAAACTAATAATTGTTAATGGTTTGGTGTTTATCCTCTTAAAAGCTTTTCTATGACTAAGACACAGCTTTTCATTCATTAGGGCTTACAAAGTTAATATAGTAGTCTGAGTGTTTATGTTTATTGCAGTACTCTTGGAGAAAATTTTCCCAGAATTAAAATGTTTGGTATTTTTAACTGCTGATTTAACCTGTTAGGGTTATGCTCAACATCTGAGCACATTTGAAGTAAGTGATTTTAAAATCTCAAAGAGATAGCAATAATGTAAGTCTTTTGCTTTTCTGTAGGATCAGCTTGTCCTGAACATAGAAGCACTGAGAGCTGAACTAGACCAGATGAGGCTAAGAGGTGCTTCACTTCATCATGGGTATGGTATTAACCAGTGAGCAGCTGTATTGTCAGCACCTGTGGCAGGTCAGCTCTTGGCTCTGTGGGCAGCCTAACTGGGTGCGGCTAATGGTGTGGCCTCAAGGAGCCTGTAGCTTAGTAGGAAGCAAGAGAGAAGAGTGAAATAACTCAAAGGTTAGAGCTTGGTACTGAGGACACACATCACTGGCAGAACTCCAAAACGCAGGAGTTTTGATCAGTTAGTATTTGGATATATTAATCAAGGTGCCAGCAGAGTGTGACACTGATGATGTAAGAGCAGGATGACAGATCCCAAGATTTCACACCACAGATGCTGGCACGGGTGGGGCAATTGCAGAGCAGTTGAAGGCCAGCAGTGGCGTGTGGCTGTGTTTCTCGTCAGCCCTGGGAAAGTGGAGCAGAAATGCAGAGCCGGACACCTGGACCCAGAGGAGGGGTCTCAGGGGACCCGGGGTCTCTCTCATCCTAGACAGCTGGGCTCCTTGTTGCTCATCGCCGTGGCCGTCTGCACAGCTTTTCCTGGAGAGCTTTCTACCTGGTGGGGCTGAGAGACTGAAACTGTTGTCCTGGAGGAGGCAACAAGTAGCTCTTGGGGCGGGTGAGAGCAGTGCCCTCCCTGGAGACCCTTTCCTGTGTGGAGTAACTTTTCCAAATTGATAGATTCTGCCTTAACTAGAAGAGAGTTTATTTCCTTTTCTTCTAATAATGATCATTCTTATTTTTCATATTTCAGCCGACCCCACTTGGGCAGTGTCCCAGATTTCAGGTTCCCCATGGCAGACGGCCACACAGACTCCTACAGCACCAGCGCAGTGCTGCGGCGCCCGCAGAAAGGCCGTCTGGCAGCCCTGCGAGATGAGCCTTCCAAGGCAAGGTCTTTGTGTGAAATACCTCTGCTTACGTGAAAGTTAACCTACTTATCCTGTGGCTTTCAGACTGCTTTGGAATAAAAATGTTGATAGGTCATTGCCTTTCTTGACATCCTCTCATTTTCTATTTTCTGGCTAAGAGTTTAGCTTTTAGAGCATTTTTTAAAATAGGGTTTTGTTTTTGTTTTTGTTTTTTTTAAAGAGATAGGGTCTGTGTTGCCCAAGCTACTCTTGAACTCCTGGCCTCAAGCAGTCCTCTTGCCTCGGCCTCACAAAGTGCTGGGACTACAGGCGTGAGCCATTGTGCCTGGCGTCTGTAGTTTTTTTTTTTTTTTCCTTTCTTTCTTTTAATAGGAATTCTTATAAAAATACAGTCATTTTTAAATACAGTGATAATCATGGATTTAAAGTAGTGATTAAAAATAAATGAGTAGGCCAGGTGCGGGTGGCTCACGCCTGTAATCCCAGAACTTTGGGAGGCCAAGGCAGGTGGATCACCTGAGGTCAGGGGTTTGAGATCAGCCTGGCCAACATGGTGAAACCCCATCTGTACTAAAAATACAAAAAATTAGCTGGGCATGGTGGCAGGTGCCTGTAATCCCAGCTACTCGGGAGGCTGAGGCAGAAGAATCACTTGAACCCGGAGGCATTGCAGTGAGCTGAGAAAGCATCATTGCACTCCAGCCCGGGCTATAAGAGCAAAACTCCGTCTCAAAAAATAATAGAATAGAATAGAAATCTGGGTGCAGTGCCTCACACCGGTAATCCCAGTGCTTTGGGAGGATCGCTTGAAGCCAGGAGCTTGAGACCAGCTTCGGCAACACAGGGAGACCCCTGTCTCTATTTAAAAAAAAAAAAGAAAAACTTAGCTGGGTGTGGTAGTGTGTGCCTATAGTCCCAGCTACTCGGGAGGCTGAGGCAGAAGGGTCCTTTGAGCCCAGGAGATTGAGACCAGCCTGGGCAACATAGTAAGACCCTGTCTCTACAAATAAAGAAATTAGCTGGGCATGGTGGCATGCGCCTGCAGTCCCAGCTACTCTTGGGGCTGGGGTAGAAGGATCCTTTGGGCCCCGGGAGGTCAACGCTATAGTGAGCTATGATTGCACCACTGCGGTCCAGCTTGGTCAACAGAGTAAGACCTTGTTTCTAAAAAATAAAAGAAGTAATTGAATACATATATTCATCATTTAGTGAAAAGAATTCACCTTTGAACATTTACCTTCTTTCTTTGGTCTGTTCAGCAGCGTTTGTTTCAATACATGTAAGTGTAATTTTAGCCCCCATAGTCACTCAACAGCTAGTTTGGGCCCGGCCCCATTACAGCCCTGTAGAGACCTAGGGCTGCAGCAGTGTGTAGTGAAACAGGAAGAATGCCTGCATCCCAGAGGACACAAACAGTCGACATATAAAGTCTAGTAGTGTGTGTTCGTTGACTGTTGGTGTGTAACAAATTACTACAGAGCTCAGTGGCTTAAAACAGTGAACATTTCATAGTTCACGGCTCCTGTGAGCGCAGGAGCAGCAGAGCAGGACAGTCCTGGCTCAATCTGGCAAGACTGGAGCCGCAGAAAAACCCAGCTGGGGCAGGAGGCCTCGGGGCCATCACCCACCACTTGGATCTGGCCACCAGGGCTGCTCTGTGGTCCTTGCATTGTGATGCGAGCAGCCTGTACTCTAGGAGAGGGCGAGAAGAAAGTCCCACAGCCTTTCCAGTCCTGGTCTTGGATGCTGCAGCCTTCACTTCCTCTCTAGTCTGTTCATTGGAGTGAGGCGCTAAGTCTTGCCCACACTCAGGGTTTGGGGTGAGAATCACCCTCCACCTCTTAAAGGGATGAGTGTTAAAAGTGTTTGTGGACATATTTTTAAACCATCCAGGTATGTCAGATGGTAATAAGCACGGCAATGGGACTCAGGGGGACCCTGAGTTGTGGAGTGAGCAGGGGAGTAAGAATTGTAAGTAGGGAGGCCAGGGAGACAGTATAGTGAGGGTGACGTCTGAGCAGGGATGTGAAGGGGGAAGGAGAAGCAGCACGTGGAACATGTTCAGTGTATTGTTATGGAGTGCCGACAAGATTTGCTGAGGGATTGGATCCAGGGTGAGAAGGAAAGAGAGGAGTCAGAGATGACTCCAAGGATTTGGGCTTGAGCAGCTGGAAGGATGAAGTCTGTTTCTTGAGATGAGGAGGACACTGGCTTGGGGGAGAGTAGGAATTGAGCCAGGGCCGTGTTCAGGTTGACAGGACTATCAGCTGTCCAGGGGAGGTGGCAGGTTGGCTGTTGAATATTCCAGTCTGGAACCCAAGAGAGACGGCTAGAACTAGAGATGAAAATTGAGACGTCTTGAGCATATGGATGGTATTAAGTAACATGAGACAAGATGACGTCATCTCATGGGTGCCTGTGGATGGAGACAAGGCCCAAGAATGGAGCTCTGGGGTGCTCCAAGGTGGGGAGATTGGGAAGGAATGAGACAGAGGCATGACCAGCAAGGGGTAGGGTCCTGGGACCAACTGGGCAGAGGGCTCGGGGAAGAGAGGAGAACAGCAGAGTCCAACCTGCTGATGGGCCAGGTCAGATGGGAGACGGGATCAAGGGACAGCTGGTGGCCTTAGTAACGAGGAGCACGTTGGAACTGCCATAGAGTAGTCCCGCTGGCGGGGAAGTAAGTACTCAAAGCTTGCCTGCAGCAAGGTCTGGAGAAGTGGGAACAGGAAGACAGAATGGAGGCGGCTCACCAGTATCTTTTACTCTGGTTGGGAGCAGAACAGTGGAGGGGCGGGTGAAAGGAGACCCGGGCAGGGACGGGGGAAGGGCCTTGGTTTCTGCTGTGGTGTTTTAAGGTGAGATGGGGGAGAAAATGTCCTTGTGCTAATGGGACGAGCTAGTGGAACTTGCTTATGCAGAGAGGGAGCCGTGATGGCCGGAGATCCGGGTGGGAGCCAGGGCTTGAGGCTGCTGCCCAGCAGGTGGGGCTGATCCCAGAGAGGAGGAAGGCTGAGTGCAGGCCTTGGTTTTGTCTCCATGAAATGGGAAGGTCACCGGCTGAGAGTGAGAATGGGAGAGGAGGTGTTGGGGGCTTGAAGAGTGAGGCGGCGTGAAAGAATCACACCTGGGGGATTGTGTAGGTCCCGGCACACACACTTTACCCTCTGCATTCTGATGACATACGTGATGCCTCAGTCAGACGTGGCCACTCAGCACTGAGCTGCCCATGCCGCGTACTCTGCCATTCTTGAGATCACCCTTGATTCTCTCAGTTGCTGCTGCCCTTGTTTGCTTGTTCAGGCTTGGTAGTAAGAGCCTCAGGTAGGGCAGGATGTGGACACACAGGTTGGTTAGAGGGTACTCAAAAACACGAAATTTACAACAACTGAGTGAACTCAATTGATATGGATTTAAATCTTTTTTTTTTTTTTTGTAACTTTCTAGTAGCATGTATAATTGGAGCACAGATGTATTTTTTTATTGATCCATATTGGGTATACATATTTAGGGGGTATATGTGATAATTTGATACATTCATGTAATTACATCAGGGTAATTGGGATATCCATCACCTTACGTATTTCTCCTTTCTTTACACTAGGAACATTCAAGTTATTCCCTTGCAGCTATTTTGAAATGTATCACCTTTTTTTTTTTTTTTTTTGAGGCAGAGTCTCTTTCGCCCAGGCTGGAGTGCATTGGTGCGACCTGGGCTCACTGCATGTTCCACCTCCCAGGTTCAAGCAATTCTCCTGCCTCAGCCTCCCGAGTAGCTGGGATTACAGGCATGAGCCACTACGCCTGGCTAATTTTTGTATTTTTAGTAGAGGCAGGGTTTCGCCATGCTGGCCAGGTTGGTCTCGAACTCCTTACCTCAGGTGATTCATTCGCCTCAGCCTCCCAAAATGCTGGGTTTGCAGGTATGTGCCACCATGCCTGGCGTGTATCACCTAGTAATGTTAACTCTAGTCACCCTGCTGATCTATCCAACACCAGGTCTTGTTTCTTCTAAGAGTATATTTGCAGCCATTGATCAGCCTCTCTTCATCCTCCCCCTCCCCATCCTTCCCAGCTGATTTTCGGTTTTTGTTTCTGACTCTGTTCAGTCTCCCAGTTGTGTATTTCACCATGGAAGTGCCACATGTCCATGTTAGGGCATTAATATCACAAGGGTCCAAGGAATGGATTGTTGCCCTCCCCAGTTTCTTAAATACTGCCTGCTTCATGTCAGTACCTTATAAGCATGGCCCATCTTTCTAAAATCTTTTGGGCTTTCATTAAAGAATTTATAAATTTCTGATAGATTTATGTTTCTACAACTAATGTTGTTACTTTATCTGCTGAGATTTGGTTTTCTTGTTTATAGGTACAGACTCTTAATGAGCAGGATTGGGAACGTGCCCAGCAAGCTAGTGTCTTGGCAAATGTAGCACAAGCATTCGAGAGTGATGCTGACGTGTCTGATGGTGAAGATGACAGGGACACTCTCCTCAGCTCAGTTGACCTGCTGTCGCCCAGCGGCCAGGCCGACGCGCACACGCTAGCCATGATGCTTCAGGAGCAGCTGGACGCCATCAACAGAGAGATCAGGTGTGTGCAGCCATGCATGACACTCACCACACGCGTGGGTGTCTCTGAGGAATCTCATCCTGCCTGGAAAAGTCTGGATGAAATACTATTAACATTTCTAAGTGTTCCATAATAATAGAACTTACTTAACTTCTGTTTTAAGAATTTTAAGTTCTGAAATTGCCCTTGAATATAAAATTCAAGTAACCAGGGCACTCTCCCCACAGTCACGGCACTGGTACCTTTCGGTAGAACATTGTGGGACCTGAGAGGTGTTCAGTCCTTCCCCTGGGAGGGTGCCTGAAGGGGCTCTGGGCCCGCCCGGCTCCCACTGCCGTCCTGAGAGCTGCACTTGGAAGGCCATGTGAGCTGAGCACATCTGGAGGAGGCCGATCGGCCTACCTTCCTGACCCGGAGTGCAGATGAAAGGTGTGCACGGCGGTGGACTGGAAAGAGATGACAGACTGAAGCCTGCCTTGGATGAACAGCCTCCACAGGCCAGTGCCACTCACTAGAGAGACCAGTGCTCAGAACAAGTGCATGCCAGAGCGAGCACATAGGGTGGGAAGGGAGAGGGAGGGTTGCTTATCAACCCCCTTCTGGTCTGAGTGTCCCTCGTTGACCCTGAACCCTGAAAGGAGCGCGTTGCCGTCACCTGCCGTGTGTGCAGCCTCCTGCACAGAAGAGGCTGTGTGTAGTGCGTCCGTCAACCTCACGTGTTCAGGTCCCATCACACAGTGGCCTGGCACAGAACGCTGGAGCTCTTCCGGAGTGCACGCGCCACTCCAGTGTGCCTTTCCCTGTGTGAAGTTAACACGGACAGTGAGTGCTCAGAGTGCAGGTTTGCCCTCTAGTCTCATCAGTATTTTAAAGGGTTTTTCTTTAGCAACTTTAGCAGTTACAATGAAGAACTTCCAAAATGGGCCAACTGTAGAATGGAATCCAAGAATTGCTTTTATATTGACAAAGAGACCAGTAAACCCTGCCCACGCTGGCTTGGCCTAGGGACACAGCAGTGTGACCAGGGGGTGCCTGGGATCTACCCCCCAGGCCCTGACCTGACGTGCCGCTTGGCCAGCCTGAATCCAAGTGAGGAACAGGTGTGTGCCTGGAGTCCTGTGGCGGGTCTGGGTGGGGTGCTGCCAGGACTTGGTTGTGAAGTTTATGCGGGTAGAGGTGCCAGTCCTGAGAGAACAGGAGGTAAAGAAGAGAAGGTTAAGAGAAACATCAACAAGAGCTGTATTACTCCAGCTTTTTTTTTATTAAAAAAAAATAGGGCTGTATGTTCTGAAGTAAGAAGTTGGTATGCTGCTGGTGTTTTTGACTTTATAAACTCCCATTTCATGTGCCATGTTGAAAACTGGTGAAGAGGCCCCTGCAGCAATCTGTTGCCAGGCATGGGGGCCCTTTGAAGGAGGAGGTGCAAAATAATACGATGCGTTCAGAAAGATAGTCTTTCCTCATCATTATGGGAGCTGGGAAAGGATTATATACCTTTTGTTTTTATTTTTATTTTTATTTTTATTTTTGGAGACGGAGTCTTGCTCTGTCGCCCAGGCTGGAGTGCAGTGGCCGGATCTCAGCTCACTGCAAGCTCCGCCTCCTGGGTTCACGCCATTCTCCGGCCTCAGCCTCCCGAGTAGCTGGGACTACAGGCGCCCGCCACCTCGCCCGGCTAGTTTTTTGTATTTTTTTTAGTAGAGACGGGGTTTCACCGTGTTATCCAGGATGGTCTCGATTTCCTGACCTCGTGATCCGCCCGTCTCGGCCTCCCAAAGTGCTGGGATTACAGGCTTGAGCCCCCGCGCCCGGCCTGGTTTTATTTTTTATAATGTATCACTAGATAAAAGTGCTTCCTCTTTATGCAGAAAGCTGACCTGGTGCAAATGTTCTGTCCACTGACCTGTGGATTTTCTTCCATTAATAATGATTAGAAATGTAAGTAGAGCTTTAATTGGAAGGGTTATTGCAAGGTTTCTATATTTTAATACTAGAATAATTATTATTGGCACAGTCAAATATGAAAACTGCTGTCTAGTGATCCACTCTAGGATAGAGGATCATTAATCTTGAATTCCAAATTTATGTAGCATGGTTGGCATGAATCCAGAAATTTAGATGAGGATGGTAGAGAATCCCATCAGATAACACTCTGGTTCAAATTTAAACTAAAAAAAAAAAAAACTCAGTATTTTAATTTAATCTAAACAGTTAAGTGTTTGGAAACTCCTAATTGCTTTGTGGATCTGTTCTTTATATTAGAGTTCCTGATTTCCAGTTGAAGAAATCTGTAGAAGTCTTCAGCTTTGCTCTAAGAATAGGGGAGATAAGGGTCATAAAATTTTAAAATATTGCTTAGTAAAGAAACTATTAATTGCAACCATAGGAAAAATTGCCATCCAGCCTTCTCCAAAATTTTAGTGTAAATAAGTAAAATCAAATATGAATGATATCCAGAACCAACAAGACTCAATGGAAGGTTTACTTTTTGTTGTTGTAAGATGTAGTACATTAAAAAAGATTGAGGCCAGTGTGGTGGCTTATGCCAGTAATCCCACCACTTTGGGAGGAGGCTGAGGTTGGAGGATGGCTTGAAGCCAGGAGTTTGAGTCCAGCCTTGGCAACATAGGAAGACCTCGTCTGCACAAAACATTTTTTAAAAATGAGCCAGGCGTGGTGGTGCATACCTGTTTCCCCAGCTACTTGGGAGGCTGAGGCGGGAGGATCCCTTGAGCCCGGGAGTTGGAAGCTGCAGTGAGCTGTGATCATGCTACTGTACTCCAGCCAGGATGAGAGAGTGAGACTGTGTCTCAAAAAATATAAAAATTAGGCCGGGCGCGGTGGCTCACGCCTGTAATCCCAGCACTGTGGGAGGCTGAGGCGGGCGGATCACAAGGTCAGAAGTTCGAGACCAGTCTGGCCAACATGGTGAAACTAAAAATACAAAAAATTAGCCGGGCATGGTGGCGCATGCCTGTAATCGCAGCTACTTGGGAGGCTGAGGCAGGAGAATTGTTTGAACCCAGGAGGTGGAGGTTGCAGTGAGCTGAGATCGCGCCATTGCACTCTAGCCTGGGCAACAGAGCGAGACTCCATCTCAAAACAAACAAAAACATAAAAATTTTAAAAGAGTAGGACATTTTTGCTGAAGTGTTCATTGAGTAACTTATTATTGGAGTTTACTCATAGTAATACAGAGTATAAGCATGGTCTTTCTCATGCAAACACATTAATCTGTTTGCCGAAACGGGAGGACTGACTGCTTTTGTTTTATTTTAGGTTGATTCAGGAAGAAAAAGAAAACACAGAGCAGCGGGCAGAGGAGATTGAAAGTCGAGTTGGCAGCGGAAGTCTAGACAATCTTGGTCGTTTTAGATCAATGAGCTCCATTCCCCCCTACCCTGCTTCCTCACTTGCTAGCTCCTCCCCTCCGGGCAGTGGGCGCTCCACCCCACGAAGGATCCCTCACAGCCCAGCCCGGGAAGTGGACAGACTGGGCGTCATGACCCTTGTACGTATCCGCCCTTTCCCTGCTGTGGCTGCCCTCAGCATACCTGTATGAAATTTTGGACACTACAAATCTACCCACAAGAAAATCAAGTACATTCATTATTCTAAGAGGTTCAAGATTATAAAAACTAGTTATTATTTAATCATTCAGTTATGACAAACTAATTTTAACATTTGGGACTGGGCATGGTGGCTCACGCCTGTGATTCCTCAAACTTTGGGAGACTAAGGTGGGCAGATCACTTGAGCCCAGGAGGTCAAAACCAGCTGGGCAACATGGCAAAACCCTGTCTTTACAAAAAGTAGCTGGGCATGGTGGTGTATGCCTGTAGTCCCAGCTACTCTGGAGGCTGAGGCGGGAGGATCACCTGAGCCTAGGAGGTTGAGGCTACAGTGAGCCATGATTGCATCACTGCCCTCCAGCCTGGGCAGCAGAGTGAGACCCTATCTGAAAACAAATCCCAAAAAATATTAAATTTTTTTTTAATATTTGGCTGACCAGGCTAGCAATACACCATTTGTTTGTGTGACATTAGGCATGACAACTGTGCAAAAGTACAGCAGCCAGAAGGGGAAATATTTTCTGTTTTCTAGGAAAAACTACTTAGCAAAAGTAAATAAAGGCGGACATCAGAGTATATGGGAAAATGTATAAAGGGAGTCAGTGCATTTCTTTCCTTTTGGAGTGCCCAGCCAGCTTCCAGGGCATCTACTACCGGAAAAAAAAAAAAAAAAAAAAAAAAGGAAAACATGCAAAATGGGTTCTGCATGTGAAGCCGTGAACAAGCTAGCTGCTTCGTGGCTCCCTAAGGAAGCAGATGGGCTTCTTCCCTTCGCAGCTTAGGGTCACCTCTCACCTGGAAATGCGATGACCTTCTGGTGTTTGGCGTTTGCAAAGTGTGCGGGTCTGAGGAATGTTTAAAACTTTCCTGTGGGCCTGGCACGGTGTCTCACGCCTGTAATCCCAGCACTTTGGGAGGTCAAGGTAGGAGGATTGCTTGAGCTAGGAGTTAAGAGACCAGCCTGGGCAACATAATGAGAACCCCATCTTTATTTAAAAAAACAAAAAACAAAAAAACCATCTTGTATATTTAGGATTTGTCAGTATGCTGTCAATGAAATATTTCATAATTAGACGATTTGCTTTTTAACTGCGCTTCTATCATATTTTTTCCCGTTACCATCTATTCTCATTTTTAGTTGTGTTGTTAGCCAGCATGCAATTAAATCGATGGTGAATCATTTTAGTGGCATATGAGGTGGTAACTAGTCTATTTTGCAGTGTTTTGAAATACTGTTTTTATAATTTACATCATCTAATTAGGTAATATTTTAAACTCTTTGACTGTTTTATTTGTGGTTTTATGCTTATTTCTGTCCAGAAAATTTGTTTTTTTTTTTTTTTTTTTTTTTTTTTTGAGACGGAGTCTCGCTCTGTCGCCCAGGCTGGAGTGCAGTGGCCGGATCTCAGCTCACTGCAAGCTCCGCCTCCCGGGTTCACGCCATTCTCCTGCCTCAGCCTCCCGAGTAGCTGGGACTACAGGCGCCCGCCACCTCGCCCGGCTAGTTTTTTTGTATTTTTGTAGTAGAGACGGGGTTTCACCGTGTTAGCCAGGATGGTCTCGATCTCCTGACCTCGTGATCCGCCCGTCTCGGCCTCCCAAAGTGCTGGGATTACAGGCTTGAGCCACCGCGCCCGGCCAAGAATTTGTAAAAACAGTTGTGTATGTTTATATATTTTTTCTGGTTTTGTAATTCCGTATGCTGGCTGACAGTCTCTATGCTTCCGACATTGGTTTTGATTTCCTGTCATCCTTTTGTTTTATTATTTTAGCCATCTCCAGATTCATTTTTAATCCAGACCTCAGGTCCCCATCAGTCTGTAGTTTACTCATCCACCTCCCCTCCCAGTTCCACCCCATGCTATAGCGATTCTTCACAGCATGCTCAGGTAACCACGCAACTGTGTGTGTTCGATCATGTGTGAGTCTGTGCTGTGATGACTTTATTAATGGGTTGCTTTTCTCTTAGTTAAAAGTATCTTTTTCTCAATGATAATAAATTTAAATTAGTGTATTACTATATAGTAAGTATGGATACAGGCAAGACATAGGTGTTTAAGAGTGTTTTTACTCAAATTATGTAGGATTTCTGTAATTCATAAGTGTTTCCTACATAAATAATCTAAGCGTAGACTTAATGGAAGCTGTTTACACAGACAGTATGCTTTCTGGTTCTGATGATTGTATTCAAGACTGTAAATCTCATCAGCTTGTTGAATCTCATCAGCTGCTGTCTCTAATAGGTTATTTTTAAATTAAAATATCTTACTTGAATCATAGGATGGATGTAAAGATTCTACCTAACATTATGCTAGCTTTTGTTCTTATATATTTTCACAGGATACCTTGCTTTAAGCAATAACTTTATTTTTGAGAAGTGGTAAATCAAATTCTAGGTAAGGATTTCACATTAATGTCCAACAGGTGATTAACTAAAAGTAGGTTTGTTCAGTTTTATAATTGGTATTGCAGTAACTTCGTCATCAGTTGGAATATTTTTAATTATAATATGGATTTTATTAAAGAAAACTAAGTTATAGAGAGATTTGGCTTAGAATAGATGATTGTTAGGGTCGTTTATTATATAGAATGCCATATTTTAATAAAACACAAGAAATAGAATTTTATCTAAGTAATAATTTATAGTGTTTCTCTAATAAACCTTTAATAACTTGTATTTAAATTTTTTGGTGAAAAAATGGTTCTGTATCCAATTACATTTTCTCTAAATCGTGTCTCCTGTCATTTCTATTTTAATATATTTGCTTATACTGATCCTTGAACTTCTAACTTCAAAGTGTATAGTAAATCTGGTTTCTCTTCATTTCTTTGCACGCATCTATCAGCCTAGTGATTTAAGGAAACATCGTAGAAAGGTAAATTATTTAGTAATTTAACGTATCTTTGTATCTCAATAATGTATTGAAGAGTACCTATCATATTTTACATAAATACAGCATTATGTAGTTGTATAATAATGAACGGTTGGCATTTTAATGGAGGTGTCTAAAGTGACCTAGCACCTTACTGGATGATGGTTCTATTGGAAATTAGTCATTAGTGGTTTTCACAGAACACTGGGACAAATGTAACAGTTTGCCATTCTCTCACCTTTTTAGCCTTCTAGTCATCACATGCTTATTCATGGTAGACGTAGTTTTAAAAATAAGAAATTACTCGTGCAAAGCTATGGATTGTAGATTCGGGGGGACCCATTTTTGTAATAGTCACAGCTAGCGTTGGGCTCTTGCCGTATGCTGGGCACTGTGCTGAGTGTTTCCCCAGTCTGGTGCAGGCTGAGTGTCCCTGATCTGAGATGCTCAGGGCCAGAGGGATTTCAGATTTCAGATTTGTTTGAATTTTGAAATATTTGCATTACACTTACTAGTTGAGCCTCTCAAATCTGAAAATCCAAAATCTGAAATGCTCCATTGACCGTTTCCTTCAAGCATCATGTCAGCACTCAAATTAGAGATTTTGGAGCATTTTGAATTTCAAATTTTTGGGTTTGGGATGCTCAACCCGTATTTAATCCCCATACACATCCCCGTGAGGTTACTGTTGTTATCCCCATTTTACAGATGTGGAAACTAAAGCTTAGAGAGGCCCCACAGTGCACAGTGCTGATTTGAGTTCAGATTTGTCTGATTTCAAAATCTGACAGGTGACCGCTTCACCATCTAGCCTTACTTGTCTCAGATACTCTGACCTCCCTGGCAGCATTCCCACAGAAGGAGGCCCAAGACCACTTCTCTTTAGAGATAACTGTGGATTGGGCCTTCCTGTTCTCGAAGGAAGTAGAGTACATTAAGAGCAGATCTGCTCGGTGGCTGTTCTTTATGTTGACCCAAAATCTCCCCCTCATAACTTTCACACTCTGGTCTTTATTCTGTGCTGGTGTCTGAAACCCGCCTGATGATGCGGTGACTGGACAGCTGTTTAGATACCTAAAGGCATCTGTCTCTGACAAAAGCGTGGGACCTGGTCAGCAACTGTCTGTGAGCTCTCTGTTGGATGATTTAGTGAAACTGCTTGGGTTCGGATCCCAGTTTAATCACTGATGAGTTTGTGAGCTGGGGTCTGTTTCTACCTCGGTTTGCTCTCCTGAGAAGTGAAGATGATGATAGAACAGTGCCACTTAAAGTGGCATTGGACCTGTGGCTGGCTGTGGTGAGATAAGGAGCTTACACCAGCAGCAAAAGACACAGAGCACGGCCTTCAGTTCAGCTGACTTCTATTGGATTGTGTTTTCTTTATTTTTTGATAGCAAGATTTTCTCAGTGAAGGAAGCATCATGTTGATTGATACTTAGGCATGATAACCTGGCCCTGTTGGTCACTGGTAACTTCAGCGTGCTGCTTGGTGGCTTTGAGGAGCCTAGTCCTTGGGTGGTTGTGAGGTTAAACCAGGTGTGCGTGCAGAGTGCCAGGCCTGGTGCCAGACCTGGTCCACAGAAGACTGTCGCCTTCATTCTCTGTGTCAGTGGTGTTGGTGTGGACCAAGAGGACTACCCTGCTCTCTAGTAGGCCTGAGCTGGGATGGAGGCGGAAGTCTGGCACGTGACAGCACTACAGCGTACGGAGGAGTGCAGAGGGCGGTGTGTGGGGGAGTGCGGAGAGTGGCGTGTGGAGGGATGCGGTGGGCAGCGCTGGCCAGGCTCTCGGGGCTTTCCCCAGACTCTGTTAACAGCTTACAGCCGGCTGCATGTCAGCTTGCCCTGTACCCTGTTTTTGGTTTTGTTTTTTTAAAACAGATGATTGTTTCAACCTGAATTTTGAAACTTAAGCTTCATATTGATAATTTCTAGATATGAAAGCCTTTCATTGTCTTGTGATTGTAACTGGAAAGTAGGAAAGGGTGCAGGATTCATTTGCATTTTAACTGTCAGTTGAGATTTGTCCTAAATGAGCACAGCTCCATTTTGCATTGAATGCACTTGGTCCTCCCTGAGCCACAGTGGGGCTACAGTAGGATTGATATACTTTACACAATCCCATTTAAAAAGCAGAAGTTCAAACTGAGCCCAGTGGTACATGCTTGTAGTCCCACCTACTTTGGAGGCCGAGGCAGAAGGATCAGTTGAGCACAGGAGTTTGAGGCCGTAATGCAAAATGATCACATCTGCAAATAGCCACTGCAGTCCGGCCTGGGAATCATAGCAAGAACCTGGCTCTTAAAACATTTTTTAATAAAATAAAGTTTACCGTTCAAGTCTTGCTGTTTATAGTAATGCTTGCTCAACGTGTTTTATGAAATCTAGTCCCAATCAAAACCAGAAAACACAGATGTATAAGCAGGATCTGCCTAGACCCTGCAGGGGTGAGTCTGTTCACTGTTGTTGCCACCATCCTGCTCCCTCAGCACATGGGCATATTCATGCTCCACTGCAAAAACGAAAAACCCTGGGAGTCTGGCAAAGATCATCTTGTAATGATAAGCCTGGAAGTATTTTCTTTTAAGCCATATTGAAGAAAAATGTTTAAACTGCATAGAAGTGCTTCAGTTTATAGTGTCCAGTCCAAACATTATTGAGAAATATGAGCCATAGACATGTGTATGGGTGGCCATGGGCTGTTCCTTGTTTATTTTTTACCCTTTCAGACAAAAAGGTATTTGACAATTTTGCCCCAGAGGTTTCTGCCGTCTCTAGAGTGTCTTTCGAAGTACATCAGGAGGTAAACGTTGCTGGCTCTTCATTAGTGCGAGTTAATGCTGTCTGACATTTGTAACGGTATGGTTTATAGGTGTTGTTCGGATCTCTGCAGCTGAGTGACTGTCCTCATAATGTGCCTAGGATAACCTTGGGCTGCATGGAGGAGGCTGAGGATGAGGGGCATCCCTGTGTCCTGCTGGGCCCAGTGCACGCTCGTGGGGAGGCAGACCAGGAGTCTGACGGCTCTGTGGTGCTGTGCTGCGTGGCCCTTCAGAATGGTGCCAGACTGAAACAAGACTTTCTGTGCTGGCAGAAAGCACAGCGAATCCATTTTCAAAAGAAGTTTATGGCTATTATTTAAGGCCTGAGTTTTTCACAGTCTGCTATTAACTGGCTTTGCGCTTCTCTCACCCTTCAGTTGCCACCTTCCAGAGAAGAGGTACGAGATGACAAGACAACCATAAAGTGTGAAACCTCCCCGCCTTCCTCCCCGAGAGCCCTTCGGTTAGACCGGCTGCACAAAGGGGCGCTGCACACCGTCAGCCACGAGGACATCAGGGACGTAAGGAAGTAAGGAGCCTGCAGCAGCCCCGTGCAGAGCGTACTTGTCTTTTCCTTTCCAGTGTTGAGAAATCGACGAATCTTTTCTTGACTAAAACAATGATTTTCTAGAATTGTCTGTTAATTCAGTTGAGTGTATTTACACGTTACACTTAGAATGCCTACCACTGCTCTGGGCTACGGTGAAATCCAGCAGAAAATGCATATCTGTTTGGGCAAGCTTAGTCTGGAAAGGAAGGAGTTAAATGATATCAGCAAGTTTTGGAAAAACTTCATGTCTTCAGAGTCTACAAATTGACTGCTTTCTATTCTTGATGGAGAGTTTGGCAAGCAAATGACAGACTTGGGATTGGAACCGCCCTCTAGGACAACCCGTGCCTTTCAGACGCCCTCTTGCGCCTTTTATAAGCTGTGGAGAGTTCCAAGTTGTACTTACCCATTTACTGAGTGTCCCCACTCAGGAAACCAATCAGCTGTTTTGTTACTATTATGCCATCTATGCTCTCTTTTTTTTTTCTTTTTGAGACAGTCTCACTCTATTGTCCAGGCTGGAGTGCAGTGGCATGATCTTGGCTCATCACAGCCTCCGCCTCCCCGGTAGCTAGGACTGCAGGCGCACGCCACCATGCCCGGCTACTTTTTGTATTTTTAGTAAAGATGGGGTATTACCATGCTGGCCAGGCTGGTCTTGAACTCCTGAGCTCATGATCCGCCAGCCTTGGCCTCCCAAAATGCTGGGATTACAGGTGTGAGCCACCGCGCCTAGCCCCTCTTTTTTCAAACTCCATTGGATTTCAGTTCTGTGCCAGGCAATATGCAGGGGAGGCATGTATATTAATTTTTGCAGTAACCCCTCAGGCAGTTAACATTGCCACGTTTCTCAGCTGAGCAGAGTAATGCTCAGGGCAGTTGTGGGAGCTGCTGGAGGGGTAGCAGGCGGACCACTGAGTTTTGGCACCTGATGGCGCGGAGTCAGGGCCTCCCCTGGAGGGAAGGGGAGCTCCGTGTCAGAGAGTCTCAGCTGCCCAGAATGGGTCTCTGTGCTGGCCTCACCGGGAGCCTGCCTTTGTCATGCATGATGCACTTGGTGAGGAAGATGTGTGTGAAAGAGACTGGAAGTGCTTGTAGGGAAGTTTGCAACTGTTAATATGTGAAGTATCCTACAAGGGCACATGGTAAAGATCCGTTTTCTTTCCTCGAAGCTCCACAGGCTCCCAGGACGGTCCCGTGAGCAATCCCAGCAGTAGCAACAGTAGCCAGGACTCACTCCACAAAGCCCCAAAGAAGAAAGGCATTAAGTCCTCCATTGGCCGCTTGTTTGGCAAGAAAGAAAAGGGCCGACCTGGACAAACCGGCAAAGAAGCATTAGGACAAGGTTGGTTGGTTTTCCGCACCCTTCCCAGCAGCCACGGGTCGGGGAGGAAGGCACTGCCTTCGGTGCCAGCAGTTCCCATGCGGTGCTCTGGCAGCCGTGTGCTCTCCAGGGAGCAGCAGCTGTGAAGGCCTGGGAGCTAGAGAGCAGCGGTTTATGCTCACTTGCCACTCAGGTACCACACGTTTTCTGTCTTTGAGCATTTTTGTCTTGCGCATTTGGTTGTCTAGTCAGAAACTTAGGCTTAAGAAATGATTTCCCTCTGAACCTGCAAATATTCATCCGCCTATTTATGAAAACATAGAACTTTGTCATGCTGATTTTTACTTCTGGGCTGTTCTGCTTCCTCATAGCTGGCGTTTCCGAGACAGATAATTCATCTCAGGATGCCTTGGGACTTAGCAAATTGGGAGGACAGGCTGAAAAAAATCGTAAACTTCAAAAAAAGTAAGCTTTGTATTATTTATTCATCTCATTGCATGGTTTTCAGTTGTGCCTAAGCTCTAAGTAGTGTTTGTTAATTATAATATGTAGCTGTGTATATATACATTGTATTCTGAAAGCTTTACCTACAGCCTTAGTTAAGCCGTACTTTCTGGAAGATTTAGAGTGTTTGTGAAATTTCGAAGAAACTCACACTGGTATCCCTATTGTCTTGGAAAGTTGTCCAACTAGGAGATAGGATGGGTGGGAGTTGGACTCGGCTGCCTGAGCACTGGAGTCGGCCCTGGCACCTGCTCAGGTTCACTTTGTGACGTCGAGGAAGTGACTTAGCATCTCTGTGCTTCAGTTTTCTCATCTGTAAAGTGGGGATCCTAGTAGTACATACCTTGTATGGCTTTTATGAGAATTAAATGGGATGATATGCATGAAGTTACTTAAACAGTGCCAGCAAGTCATAAACAAGTTGTAACTGTGGCCACTACAGCGACTGTTGTTTGCCAGCATTCAGCATTTGCTCTTCATGCTAGTAATCTGCCTGAAACATTTGTCATGTTGCATTTTTTTCTCTTCTATATATTTTGTACTTTTATCTCAGAGAGACTCCAGATTTTATAGCCTGTTTATTAAGTTTTAATTCTAAACTAAGTCTGCTTCTGACAATAAGCTGTAATATTTGGGATGGCTTTCAACAAAGGAGCACAGGCATTGTGATGCCCTGGGGTGAGGGCATGGAGGAATCAGGTTCCTGTCCCTGGGCCTTCTGGGGTGTGGGGTGAGTTGTGTGTTGGCTGACCGTAGATGAACTAGATAGGCTGAGACAATGCCCGAGTGAGCTAACAAACGACGAACAAAACTAAAGCCACTTCTGTAATAAAATAAGCAGTTTGTGTAGTCTATGGGGTAAGGCCTGAGCTTGAGAAATGTGGAAGATGGTAACGCCAGGCTTTGAGACAGGGTGAAACTTGATGGGCTGTGTGATGACTCTGAGTGTGGGAAAAATCATCTGGCCACTTTTAAGTGCCCTGAGAAACCAACGCTCATCTGGAAATTGGGGCCCAAAGACACTGGTTCCCAGAAGCACCAGAGCCTGCAGGGACCCTCTGCCCTAGAGGCCCCTTTGCCTTTAGCCCCCAGAGTTGCCGGCTGATTTTTTCTGTTGTGAAATCTGTCTCATTTTAGTTTTCTTTTCAAAGCCTTTATAAATAACTTTATTGATTATATTTTAGGTAAAATGCTCTTAAATGTTAACAATACCATAGGAATACTCAGGTGTTTTGGTTTCCTGTAAATGGAAATTTATAGAAACCACTTAACAGCAAAATCTGATTTGAACATTGCTATGCTTGAACTGTGTAAGAATGTTTTTTTTGTTTGTTTGCTTTTGAGACGGAGTCTCACTCTGTCTCCCAGGCTGGAGTGCAGTGGTGCGATCTTGGTTCACTGCAAGCTCCACCTCCCGTGGTCACGCCATTCTCCTGCCTCAGCCTCCCAAGTAGCTGGGACTACAGGCACCCGCCACCACACCCAGCTAATTTTTTTGTATTTTTAGTAGAGACGGGGTTTCACCGTGTTAGCCAGGATGGTCTCCATATCCTGACCTCATGATCCACCCACCTCGGCCTCCCAAAGTGCTGGGATTACAGGCATGAGCCACTGCGCCCAGCCAAGAATGTTTTAAAATAACTTGGGTAATTGCCATTTGGCCCTGTGAAACTTAATGTTAGGACTAAACTTTCTGCCTCCTGGAAACATCCTAGGAAAATTTCATTCCTTAGATTTTGCTAATGTTACTGTTTTTATTATAGTAAGTATGAGGAAGTGAAATAAAACTTCTCTGTCCTTTATGTTGTGCTTGGGATCCATGTGGAAGTTCTGAAATGTACCAGCTCCTTAGTGGGGAAAATTTCCAAGTACAAAGATTATGTGTCTGACTATAGAGGGCAGTTTCATTTCTTTCACTTAAACTGAGATAAAATTGATTTTAGAAAAAGTGCTTGATTGATTGATTAATTGATTGAGATGAAGTCTCTCACTGTGTCGCCCAGGCTGGAGTGCAATGGCACGATTCTGGCTCACTGCAACCTCCACCTCCTGGTTTCAGGTGATTCTCCTGCCTCAGCCTCCCAGTAGCTGGAATTACAAGTGTGTGCCACCATGCCCAGCTAATTTTTTAGAATTTTTAGTAGAGACGGGGTTTCACCATGTTGGCCAGGCTGGTTTTGAATTCCTGACCTCAAGTGATCTGTCCACCTCTGCCTCCCAAAGTGTTGAGATTACAGGCATGAGCCACCGCGCCCGGCCTAAGGTATCTACATATAAATGTGAAAAAAAGTTTGCGTTTTCCGGAAAAAGTATTATATGAATACAGTTTAATATTTATGCCATTCTTAAGAATGAAATTATATTTCTCAGAATTATTTTCTTCTTCTTAACCCCTGATTTCACTCAAAAGGTGCTTTTAACTGCAAAATTTACACAGCCAGATGCTTTCACTTACAGAGAATTTAAGGAACCTGGTGAGTTTGGTGGCAAGCTGATTTCAAGTTTTGTAAGACACAGTGTGGTGGGCGCTATTTGGTACCTGGGATACGTGGTAGTGAACCCGCAGGTCGGGGCTGGCTGTCCTAAAGACGTTCATCAGCTTTGATAGTGCCTAGCGATTCCACAGCACTTCTGGAATTCCCCAGGGTTATTGAAACGCCGTCTCTTGAAGTAACCTTGCTTTTAAAGTGTTCCCTTTTCATGTTCTCCTTTTTGTCTTCCTAGTGCTTTCTCAGGGTAATCAGACTTGGGAGATTTGCTGGGCTGCGTGTGGGCAGTCACCAGCCACAGGCTCTATGCTGAGCTTCCTGAGAGGATCTTTTTATTTTTTTATTTTCGCCCTTGCAAAATAAAAGAAGGCCCTTGCACGGTTGCCCAGGCTGAAGTGCAGTGGCACATTCACCACTCACTGCGGCCTTGACTTTTATTTTTAGTAGAGACAGCGGTCTGACTGTGTTGACCAGGCTGGTCTTGAACTCCTGGCCTCAAGTGATCTTCCTGCCTCTGCCTCTCAAAGTGTTGGGATTACAGGTGTGAGCCATCACATCTGGCCCAAGGATTTTTTTAGTTTTGCATGAGAAATGCTGATTCCATCCATTTCTCATCAGGGCGAGCCTACATCTTTCCTCAGGATTCTGCCAGTGTGCCATGGCCATGGAGCGTGGGAGGGGCTGTGGCTGGGTCACAGAACCGTACTTGTGGTGGTGGTATTTTTTTATGGTTTTTGGAGAGGGTCCTGCTCTGTCACCCAGGTGGCAACTGTACCTGTGAAAGCAAGTCTCGTTCACTGTGTGCAGGGTGCAGGGGATTGAACAGCTTCAGTCTTATGAAAGCAAGGCAATATATTTAGTTTGGATAGTTAAATGAAAGTACTTCCTCCCTATCCCTTACATACTGTTTGATCAGCAAAAACTCACACAAGCTTCTCATTATGAAAGACTTTACCATTATGCTATGTCTTAATTATAAAATGTACAACATTATTCACAAATTATATGACCTTTTTGCATTATAGCATTCTCAGTAGCCAGTGAAAGAGCCAAGTCTGAGATCAAGCAATAAAGGAGGAATGTAGTTGTTCATGTAAAGGAACAGCCCAGAGGGCCAGGGTGGAGTGGCCTCAGCCATCTCCAAGTTCTGGACTCTGCATCCCCTCGACACAGGGGACTTCTTCCATAATTGGAATAGTTCCCCCAGAGAGAACAGGGGCTCTGGTGTTCCCACCTGGAGTGTCAGCCCAGGGGTAAGGTCCCATGTTTGATCTTAAAGATCATGGACTGGTCTGATAGGGGAGGGGAGCCAGGACACACACTGAGGCCTGGGCCCGCCACCCAGATGGGGTCTCCTCTGCCTTCTCCCTAACTTCCTGTGACTCTTACACACATCCGTCTACCTCCACTGTTTTAACAGTGTTTCCACTGTTGCTTCTGGACCCAGAAGCGTCTCCATTCTGGAAAAGACTTTATGAAAGCTAGTGATCATTGCCAGGAAGATGGTACCGGTGAAGTCCAGGACAGTGTACACCAGTCTCCAAGTAATAGAAGTAAAGGATTATTTTTTGACAGTTATTTTTGTTTACAGTATCTATTACATGTTAAAAAATGAAGTATCTGGCAGAGTGCCAAGGCTGAGCATAAGCTGGAAGCCCTCCTGACTTGGCAGCAGTCAGATCCTCCTTGCTCCTTGGCCAGGCCACGGATGCTCAAGGCCTTAGCAGTTAACCAGATTGTCAGCATTCAGAGCTTTTTCTGGGATTGATGTGGCAGGAATTACCTGTACTACTTCCTAGACCCACCAGTGTGTGAAGGAAGCTCTACTGACTGTCGTTGAGGGGCATTTGTCCCAAGGGAACGAAAAGCAGGGTTTCAGCCACCACCTGGTGACTGGTGCCATGCAGTGTGCCCTTCCTCCCAACCCCTTCATTTCACGTCTTGCGATACCACTTCATACTCCTAAGAAAAGTCTGCGGCTATTGAAATGTATTGAAGAGCCAATATCAAATTTTTAGAAATAAGAGATTCTGTGGTATGTCTTACAGAAATTATTATAGAAAAAATGGACTAAAAGCAGCCTAGGGCTGTTTAAATGACTTGGGGATATCTTTATGTGCAAACCAAATGTACGTGTCCTCTCCGTTACAATGACATCTTCTCTCTGAGGCTTTTTATTTTTTTAAACAATTAGCCTCTTTGAAAGCCTTGTAGGTAAACACTTGAGAAATAAAATAAGATTCACCAAGCTTATAGTGTTATTTCTCAAATACCTATGTTAGACAACATTATGTTAACCGTGGGTATTTAAAAATGAGGCATATAGAATATTTCCGATCACATAAAGAGATCTGTGGCAGGACTGACGCCTGCCTGCCTCCTTGTGGTCACCAGTGACACATGGATTCTTGCATTCAGGATTCCCCTGCACTGAGAAAACTGTTAGGGTTTCAAATCTCCCGGGTAGGAGGCCTGTGGGTTAAGCCACAGATGACCCAGTGACTTGATTCAGCAAGAAATCAGCTAAATAGCAGTGTAGAGACAGCCATCCACTGCTTGCCTGCTAGATTAGATCATAACATTGTAGTGTTAAAAAGCTGCAATATTCTTTTTCCTTCTTTCTTTGGGTAAATGCTGAACGTTTTTAAAGATTCTCATTGAGATAGGCTACTTTGTTTAGACCAAGGTGTGGTTTCCTCTTTCCAGATAGTTGTCTTCATTGTTTAAAAAGGGAATTGTGATTGTTTTCCTTGAATGTCCTATACCTTGGATGTGAAGGCTCTGCTGCTGTTTTTTTGTTGTTGTTGATTTTTTTGTTGTTTGTTTTTTGAGATAGAGTCTTGCTCTATCACCCAGGCTGGAGTGCAATGGCATGATCTTAGCTCACTGCAAACTCTGCCTCCCGGGTTCAAGTGATTCTCCTGCCTCAGCCTCCCGAGTAGCTGTGATTACAGGCATGCGTCACCATGTCCAGTTAATTTTTTGTATTTTTTAGTAGAGATGGGGTTTCACCGTGTTAGCCAGGATGGTCTTGATCTCCTGACCTCATGATCCGCCCCCTTCAGCCTTCCAAAGTTCTGGGGTTACAGGCATGAGCCACCGCGCCCAGCCTCGGCTGGTGTTTTTAAAGTTGGTAATAATTCTTTGATTCTGTAAGGAGGTGGGGATTCTGTAGAGAATCAGAGGGAGTCATTCAGTGTTTTCTCACTCAGGCATTCTTTGTAGTGTGCACAGAACTAATGTGGAATGGATGGTGTTGATAATGTAAAACTGTAGAAGATGAAAGGAAAATGATGAGAATTTATAGTCATGTCTCAGAGTCTGTGGGGGATTGGTTCCAGGACCCCTCCTGAAGACCCAAATCCATGGAAGCTTAAGTCTCCTGTATAAAATGTCACGGTGTTTCCATATAACATAGGCATAATCTCCCGTAGACTTCAAATCGTCTCTAGGTTCCTTATAATACCCAGTGGAATGTAAATACTTTGTAAATAGCTGTTGTGCTATATTGATTTTTATTGTTTTTTCCCACTGAATATTTTTGATCTGCAGTTGGTTGAATGTGTGGATGTGGAAGCCACAGATACAGAGGGCAGACTGCGTACTGTTAGACTTTTGCAAATGCTCAGAACATTTTGTTAACTTATTTTATATATGCATATAATAGTGGTTCCTTGATTTTGTTTTTGTTTTTGCTGGTTTTAATTTTTGTTTTTTAGAGATAGGGTCTCACTCTGTTGCCTAGGCTGGAGTGCAGTGGCACAGTCATGGCTTACTGTAGCCTCGGCCTCCTGGACTCAGGCAGTCCTTCCACCTCAGCCTCCCAAGTAGCTGAGACTACAGGCATGCGTCACCATGCCTGGCTAATTCTTTTTAATTTCTTTTTTAATTTTTGTAGAGATGCATCTTATTATATTGCCCAGGCTGCTCTTGAACTACTGGCCTCAAGCAGTCTTCCTGCCTCAGCCTCCTGAGCAGCTGGGACTACAGGGGTGTGCCACTACACCGTGCTAATGTTTAAAATTTTTTGTAGAGATGGGGTCTCGCTGTGTTGTCTAGGCTAGTCTTGAACTCCTGGGCTCAAGTGGTCCTCCTGCCTCGGCCTCCCAGAGAGCTGGGATTACAGGTGTGAGCTACCATGCCTGGCTGATTCTCTAATTTTCAATATCTTCTCCTTTGTAGGCATGAATTGCTGGAGGAAGCCCGGAGACAAGGTTTACCTTTTGCCCAATGGGACGGGCCAACGGTTGTGGTCTGGCTGGAGGTACGTCCTTCATTTATCACGCAGTTGCATGGGCTACAGAACTTGCAGTTCTGCCTTGTAGACTGTACCTCACTGTGCTGCCTTCCGCTTTCTGCCTCCAGCTCTGGGTTGGGATGCCAGCCTGGTATGTGGCTGCCTGCCGAGCAAACGTGAAAAGCGGGGCTATCATGTCGGCCCTGTCCGACACGGAGATCCAGCGTGAGATCGGCATCAGCAACCCCCTGCACAGACTGAAGCTGAGGCTGGCCATCCAGGAGATCATGTCGCTGACCAGCCCGTCCGCCCCACCCACGTCTAGAACGGTACGTTCAGAGACAAGCCCTGCATTCTTTGGAAACAGGGAACGCCTCTCTGAAGGTATCACTGCCCCATTTACATTGCTTCTCCAGTTCCTTAACAGCACATCAAGTATAGTTCTAATTCAAAATTTTAGCATCAAATACATTAGGACTTTTAATTTGGGGGGAGTTGGATGGTCAAAGAAACTTTATTAAATGCTTTTATGAAAGATTGGCTAGAATGGCATCATACTATAAAAAATATAAGCTTTTTTAAACATAGAAAAGCAATTACAAATTTAAATATGAAAATATGAAAAATATGAAATATGAAAATACTAAAAAAAATTGGTAGAGATGGGGGTCTCGCTGTGTTGCCCAGGCTGGTCTTACACTCCTGGGCTCAAGCAGTCCTCCCACCTCAGCCTTCCAATGTGCTGGGATTACAGGCATGAGCCACCACGCCCGGCTGAGTTTATCAAAATTGAATCGGTCTAAGGGCCTCTTGAAGGAAAAAGTTAATATTTAAGGACACATTTTATAATTGTTTTGAATTTCATTTTTCAGTTTTTGTGATTCAAACTGAATGAGTAATTAACATTTGTACTATATATAAAGATATTTGCTAAGCCAATTATAGTGTGTTTTTAAATGTTACTGGAATATAATATGCATATAGAGAAACGCACATATGAGTGAACAGTTAAATGATTTGTAAGTCAGCATCCCCTGTGTCGTCCACGCCTACACTGAAAAATGGGATCTGACCAGGGCTCTGAAGGCCTCCTGCTCCTTTTGAGGCACTGCCCCTTCCCTAGGGGTGAGTGCTTGGCTCCTGACGCCATAGACTGCTCTGTTTGTTTCATTCTTTATGTGGATAAACAAGATCCTGTAGTATTCACTCTCTTGTGTCTGGCTTCTTTCACTTAATGTTATGTCTGTGAATTCATCTGTATCATTCTATGTGTAAGCAGCATCTTGAGTAAAATTTTTGTGTCTAGTTCAGAGGACTGGCTCTTCCAGCCTTCTTAGAAGCACCCATTTATTTATATATTTATGTATGTATGTATGTATTTATTTAAGTTCTTTAGTTTTTAGAGGCAAGGTCTTACTCTGTCACCCAGGCTGGAGTGCAGTGGCTCAGTCATAGCTCACTGCAGCCTCAACCTCTTGGGTTCAAGCGATCCTCCCACCTTAGCCTCCCAAATACTTGGGACTACAGGTGTGCACCACCACACCTACCTAATTTCTAAAAACTTTTTAGAGACAGGGTCTTGCTATGTTGACCAGGCTGGTCTGGAACTCCTGGCCTCAAGTAGTCCTCCTGCCTCAGCGTCCCTGAGTGCTGAAGTTACAGGTGTGAGCCACCATGCCCAGCCAGAAGCATCCATTGAAATATAGCTGACATACTAGTAAGAGATACTTGTTACCCCACCATCAAAATTGATCCCTAAGGCATTTTTGTATTTTTTGTAGAGATGGGGTCTCACTGTGTTGCCTAGGCTGGTCTGGAACTCCTGGGCTCAAGCGATCCTCCTGCCTTAGACTCCCAAGTAGCTGTGACTACAGGCATGCACAGCCATGCCTGGAAAAGGTCCCTAAAGAATTCTAATCCTCCCTTCCCCATCATTCCAGTTTGTGAACAATTTTTTAAAATAAAAACTAAAGGGAAAAATAAAGATGAGATCACTGGTTGCCTTATAACCAGTGTTTTACTGTATTTGATTTGTTTGGCCTGTAGGTATTTTCCGTTTGGGGAGCTAAGGACCCTGGGAGCTCAGGATTTCAAGCAGTTCACAAATCTGCAAATGTTCATCCAACATGAGCTGTACTCATACAGTTTCTCTCCATGTGGGAAGTCCCTGAAAGCCCTTAAGAAGGGTTATCCTACTTGAGAAGGAAGAACTATGTTAATAAAAACAAGAATGGTTATTGGGAGATAAGGGCAGGCCAACTCCAGATGTATAAAGTTCAGACTTTTTACACTGGCTGGATTCCCAGTCTCTGCTTTTAGTCTCCTCAGGAGAACACAAATTGTTGTTGCGATGAAGAGCCTCCCAGGCACACTTCTCCAAGGAGCACATCAGCGCTGGATTCAGGGCTCCCAGTTTACCTTACAAAACAAGTTTTGAGGGGTTTTATTTGTTTTATTTATTTTTTTCTTCTTAGTGAACAAATTATGGTGATGAACAATAAGCTTTGTCCTCCCCTGTTGCTCCGAGAGCTCCTTTCCCACGGCCTGCCTCGGGAGCAGTGTCTGAGCTCTTCTCTGGTTGTTCCACATGAGAGTGGCCTTGCTGAAAATGAAGGTGCTGAGTGGTTTCTCCCGTGTTTATCCACTGTCTTCAGTAATGACGGAGAACACCTCACCTAAGGCAAACTCTTCACACCATGTCAAAGTGTAAGGAAAAAATCTCCCTCAAGTAGACACACAGGCCACTGTCTGTCTCGTGTCTGATTCTGATGGCTGCACAGAGCCATCGACACTGCTTAGCACATCCATGACCCCCTCTGCCTGTGGCCTGCCTTCAGCCTTCCAGGCCATCACGGAGCATCTGCGGCAGAAAGCCCTCCAATGGCCAAAGCAAGAGTTTCATGCTGGGTTCTTTGTTGTTAATCTGTTTTAAATATATTGAATCAATAGTTACTTGAGAATTACTCAAAGTTTCCAGAAGTACACAACGTGTTTTCTTCTCTTGATATTTCACATACCTCGGGTAAGCATGGCATCTAAAGCTCTGGGCATCGTGTGCTCTTCTCCTGGTGGTGTTAACCACACGGTGTTAACAGGGAATGGTTATTCTGTACGGGCATCTGAACTGAAAAGTGAGAAGAGCGAACTTTGCCTCCTCGGCCCCTTCTCTGTGCCTGTGGCTTATGCGTGTGCCCCTCTCCTCTTTGTCACTGCTTCCCTTGCCCTGGATGTGGTTGGTGCACTGGGGTCACCTTAGACCACAGGAAATGTCTGGTTAACACACGAAGAGATGGAAACGCTCGCAGCCACGCCGCAAACGGTTAGTCACGCACCACAGCCTGCACTCCCCCCGCGCATTTTCCACTAAGACCGTCTGGGTTCTTTGCCTTTTTGTTGAAACAAAAATGTTATTTTCCATTCAATTGTTCCAGATAAGTATTTCCTTTAGTTATTAGTTGAATGTGTAAGTAGAATTTGTATTGTATTTTAGGTTTTTTCCAGGAACTTAAAGTTGGTAGACTCTCTCTTTAGAATAGCTTTAATCTAGCTCTCTTTTTGGAGAGATCTCAGTTGAGCCTCCGTGTGTCTGTGTGGCCCTTTCTCCTTCCATGGATGTGCTTGGCATGGAGAGAGCCTGCTTCTTGCATGAGAAGTTGAAATTGTTGGTTTTGCATGAGTTTTGCATGATGCTTTGCTAGTCTGAACTTTTTCACTCAGTGAAGCTGCATCTTCCCTGCAGAGTTGCTTTGCCTGCACTACCGAGCTCACCAATACTAATAGTTATGTTCTTTTGCATTCCTAACCACGTAACCCCAGGAAGACGAGGAGGGAAGCTGGGCTCAGGTTGGAGTCTTTCTGTAATATATTCTTCACTACATGTACAGCAGCAAAAAGCAATTGGAGTCTGAAAACTTGTCTCATCTACTTGTTTTGATGTTTATAGCATCTTAATTTATTCAGAGTACAGGACTGTTAATGATTTGAAAGCACTGGTCAAGCATAGGATTAAAGAGTACGTCTCATGGACAATTTTGAACATTTCTCATATGGTGCCATGGCAGTTATTTTTAATTAATATAGATTGCTTTGTTTAACATATGATCTTTTATACAAAGTCTTGTGGCTTAGGCAGCTTCTGAGATTATGTATGTAATTTCCTGGTAGGGTAACGTTAATTATAAGCTATACTGATGGGGAAATTGTGTTCTAATAAATTTCCAAACATAGAAATTGGCGTAGTGACTTTTCCTCTGTGTCTTTGTGTTGATTTTACTTACTAAATACTATCCTAATACTATGTCCACTTAAAGATTTTCTTACTAATGGAATCCTAAGGAATTAAGCCTCTTCTCGAGTACTGTACATTTGAATTTTCAGCTGCTCAATTCTTTAACTCACCAAAAGCTCTATCCCAACTGTTTTGCATTCTGTACATTCAGATAGCTTGCCAAAATGTCAGCGGTTCCTTCCGTGCGATGCCACCAGCCTTCTGTGGTCAGAGTGTGTGTCTCAGTGGCCTTCTGTGGTCAGGGTGTGTGTCTCAGTGGCACATCGCAGCCATGAGGCACGGACAGGCAGTTGTAGAGGCTTTCCCGAATGGACTGTATTTGAGGGCTTCAGAAGAATCATTTTATATCTGAAAAGAATCAAAAAGATTTTAAGTCATAATTTTCCTGATTACGAGGTGATGATTGAAGCAGCTGTTTCCTATTCTTGGTGCTCCTAAATTCTAGCCCATTAGACTGTTCCCACACCTTTATTTATTTTTTATTTTTTTTAACCAAATAGAGTAGCTATAATGTGACTCTGTGGGCTTTTTTCTCTCTTGATTTAAACATTCTGTGCCTCTCCTCCAGATAAATAACCTCATTGTTTAACTACAGGACCAATAATGACCATAAATGAATTATATAGGGTACATTTCATAATTACTTAAATTTCAGTATATTTTCCACCAAGTAGCAGAACTTGGTTAATACTTCAGTATGAAATTGCCTGAGTCAGAGACATGAAGTGTAAATTAAATAAGCTTGAGCTTGCTCTTTGCAGTGAAAATACAAACAAGACTGAGGTGTGGTGATGACTCCAGCACTAGCCGACATGCAGTCTAGTGGAAGCTCGTATCACTTTTCCCTCCTTCCTCCTTCCTGTCTTCCAGATGGGACTGCCACCGCTGCCAAGGGCAGTCCACAGTGGCCAGCTCTTAAACCGGGGAGAACTTTGAGCTGCCCCTAGACACTCAGGAGGAAAGCATCAAGGCGTGCTCAAAACCATGTATACCTCATTTGACAAATAGTAAGAGTGCTGGCTGTCCTGTGAGCAGGACACCTGTGGTCCCCCCATCATGGAGCTCCCATTTTATGGAGTTCATAAAACTGAGTTGTACTTGTGACTGTTTCAGTGATGGGAATAAACACTATGCAGTGGGTGTCTCTTCTAGTTCGGATGTTCTCTTGACTGAGATCACCTGGTATGTTTTTTTTTTCTAGAAGGCTGCTAACGCAGCCCAGGAGAAGAGGTGGGTCTCCCTGGGATGGAGCCTGATCCTTCTGGGAGTTTATGTTAAAGGCCACTTCAGGAGTCTGAGCAGAGCATAAAATGAGGAAACAGAAATAAGTAGGGTTCTGCTTCCATGCAGTTTTCTATTTAGACATTTCCTTTGTTTAATTTCCCCATTTAAGAATACATAATCAGCAAGCAAGACAATAATACCAGATATCCATGCTACACGTATCAGGCCTGGGCCAGGTGTGGTGGGTGGCTCACGCCTGTAATCCCAGCACTTTGGGAGGCCAAGGCAGGTGGATCACTTTCAGCCCAGGAGTTCAAGACCAGCCTGGGCAACATGGGAAAACCCTGTCTCTACAGAGAATGTAACAATTAGCCAGGTATCGGTGGCTTGAGACTGTAGTCCCAGATGTTTGGGGGGCTTAGGCTGGAAAATCGCTTGAGCCGGGAAATTGGAGGTTGCAGTAAGCCGAGATCATGCCACTGCACTCCAGCCTGGGTGACAGAGCAAGACCCTGTCTCTAAATAAATAAATAAATAAATATCAGGCCTGTAAGGGTAAGGTTTAGAAGAGTGAAACAAGCATGGTGATACTGTTAGATAGCTTGATGATTACCCAAAAATGTTTGGCATATTTCTTTCTTTTTAGAGAAAGTGGTGAAGCATTTTTTTTCTAGTAGAATTTAAACATTCTTTGTTAGAATTTGAGTTATTGCTTCTAGCTTGGACCAAATAACAAATGATACTGGAAGCCAGAGTTTCAAGACCAACATGGTGTTAGTTGAGAGCCATTACAAAGACCCCATAATGTAACTGCAGAATTCCGTGGCCATAACTTAGTCTTCCTCAGCTGGAGACTTCAGGTGCCTCGGGTGCCTTCCTTCGGTGTGTGCGTGTATGTAATGTGTTCGTTATTTTTTATTGTATACATTTTGCATGCATTCTGTTACATTTATCCCTGAGGATTTTACAGGTTTTGATGCCACTATAAATGGTACTTTTTAAATTTCAATTTTCAGTTCATTGCTAGTATTTAGAAATACAGTTCATTTCTATAAATTGGCCTTGTATCCTACAACTTTGCTTAAACCCACTTATTCTGATAGCTATTTTGTAGATTCCTTTTCTACATTGATAATGTTATCATCTTCAAATAAAGACAATTTTATTTCTTTTGTAATTTATGTACTTTTTATTTCTCTTTCTTGACCTATTACAGTGGCTAGGATTTCCAGTACAGTGTAGAATGGAAGTGGTGAGAGTGGACATCCTTAGTTTGTTCCTTGTCTTAGGAGAAACACATTCAGTTTTTTTTTTTTTTTTTTTTTTTTTTTGTTAAGAGACAGGATTTCACCCTGTTGCCCAGGCTGTTCTCAAACTCCTGACCTCAAGTGACCCACCCACCTCTGCCTCCCAAAGTGCTGGGATTATAGGCAAAAGCTGCCATGCCCAGCTGAACATTCAGTCTTTTACATTAAGTATGATGTTCGCTGTAGGGTTTTTGTAGATGCCTTTTATCCAGTTGAGGCACTTTTTTCTTACATTTCTGGAATGCTTGGAGTTCCATAAATGATGACAAATCTTGTCAAATGCTTATTCTGCATCTTTTGAGATGATACGGTTTTTTTCAATCTCTTCATATGGTGAGTTTCATTTCAAATGTTGAATCAACTTATGTTTCTAGAATAATAAGCCATACTTGTCATGATATCTTATTGTTTTAACTTATTGTTGACTTGGCAATATTTTGTTAACATATTTTTGGATCTGCCTGAGGGCTATTGATCTATAGTTCTGTTACATCTTTGGTTTTGCTCTCAGGATAATGCTGGCCTCATAGAATGAGATAAGGTGTTTCAGACTTTTTTGGAACACTTCGTGTAGAATTTTGGTTATTTATTTATGTTGATAAATGTTTGGTAGAATTCAGTGAAGCTATCTTGGGTAGAGATTTTCTTTTTTTTGTGTTAGAAGATTTATGATTACAACTTCAGGTTCTAATAGAGATACGTGTTACCTGTTTCTGAGAAGCTTTGGTAGTTTATCTTTTAAGAAATTTGTCCATTTCGCCGGGCGCGGTGGCTCAAGCCTGTAATCCCAGCACTTTGGGAGGCCGAGATGGGTGGATCACGAGGTCAGGAGATCGAGACCATCCTGGCTAACACGGTGAAACCCCGTCTCTACTAAAAAAAATACAAAAAACTAGCAGGGCAAGGTGGCGAGCGCCTGTAGTCCCAGCTACTCAGGAGGCTGAGGCAGGAGAATGGCGTAAACCCAGGAGGCGGAGCTTGCAGTGAGCAGAGATCCGGCCACCGCACTCCAGCCTGGGTGACAGAGCAAGACTCCGTCTCAAAGAAAAAAAAAAAAAAGAAATTTGTCCATTTCATCTAAGTTGCTTAAAATTGTCCACAGTATTCCCATATTCTTTCAATGTCAATTGAATCTGTATTGATGTCCCCTTTTTGTTGTTACTCTGTTTTTGTTTTTGAGACAAGATCTCACTGTGTTGCCCACGCTGGTCTCAGACACCTGGGCTCAAGCCATCCTCTGCTTCAGCCTGCTGAGTAGCTGAAGTTACCGGCATGTGCCACCATACCTGGCTGCCCTCTAACTTTTTTTTTTTTTTTTTTTTTTGAGATGGGGTCTCGCTCTGTTGCCCAGACTGGAGTGCAGTGGCTCAATCTTGGCTGACTGCAACCTCCGCCTCCCGGTTCAAGCAATTTTCATGCCTCAGCCTCCCGAGTAGCTGGGATTACAGGCATGTGCCACCATGCCTGGCTGATTTTTGTATTTTTAGTAGAGATAAGGTTTTGCCCTGTTGGCCAGGCTGGTCCCCTCTTTCATTCTTGATAGTGGTGATTTATGTCTTCTGTTTTGCCTTATGTAGTCCGGCTAGAGTTTGTTAATTTGATTAATATTTATGAAGTACTAGATTTTCATTTCACTAGTTTATTTGCTGTTATTTTTCTGTTTTCTGTTTCATTGATTTCTGCTTTTTTACCTTCTTCCTTCTGCTTGCTGGGGATTTCATTTGTTCTTCTAGTTTAAGTTTTAATTTTTTTTTATTTTGAGACAGAGCCTCGCTCTATCCCCCAGGCTGGAGTGCCGTGGCATAATCTCGGCTCACTGCATCCTCCACCTCCCGGGTTCAATCCATTCTCCTGCCTTAGCCTCTCGAGTAGCTGGGACTGCGGGCACGTGCCACCATGCCCAGCTAATTTTTGTATTTTTAGTAGAGATGGGATTTCACTATGTTGGTGAGGCTGGTCTCGAACTCCTGACCAAAGGTGATCCGCCTGCCTCGGCCTGCTGGAGTGCTAGGATTACAAGTGTGAGCCACCGCACCAGCCTAGTTTAAGTTTTTAAAAGCAGACTCTTGGATCATTGATTTTCTAGGTCTTTCTGCATTGATAATCCTTTGACATGATTTGTGCTCTCAAGGTATTGTTTTAACCATTTCCCACAATTTTTGAATTTTTTAAAAGTTTCTTTAAAAATATTTTCTGGTTGGGCGCAGTGGCTCATGCCTGTAATCCTAGCAGTTTGGGAGGCGGAGGTGGGTGGTGGATCACTTGAGGTCAGGAGTTTGAGACCAGCCTGGCTGGCCAACATGGCGAAACCCCATCTCTACTAAAAATACAAAAATTAGTCGGGTGTGGTGGCTTGTGCTTGTAATCCCAGCTACTCGGGAGGCTGAGGCAGGAGAATGACTTGAACCCTGGAAGCGAGGTTGCAGTGATCCGAGATCGCGCCACTGCACTCCAGCCTGGGTGACAGAGGGAACAATTTCCCCTTGTAATTTCTTGATGTGAATTATTTAGAAGCATGCTAATTTTTAAATATTTAGTAGGGGGTTCTAGATAGCGTTTTATTATTGATTTCTAATTTCTGTTGAAGTCAAGAGAATGTACCTTGATTTCAGTCTCTTTAAGTATGTTGAGATTTGTCTGTCTGCAAGAATATACTATACAGATAGTAAAAGAATATATATTCTGTTGTTGGGTGGCGTGTTCTATCTTCTGTTGGGTGAAGTGTTTTATCTTCTATTGTTGGATGGTGTGTCCTATATTCTGTTGTAGAGTGGAGTGTCTGATATTCGGTTGTTGGGTGGCGTGTTCTATATTCTGTTGTCGGGTGGCGTGTTCTGTATTCTGTTGTCAGGTGGCATGTTCTATATTTTGTTGTCAGGTGGCATATTCTGTATTCTGTTCTCGGGTGGCGTGTTCTATATTCTGTTGTTGGGTGGTGTGTCCTATATTCTGTTGTTGGGTGGATTGTATATTCTGTTGTTGGGTGGATTGTTGTATATTCTGTTCTTGGGTGGATTGTTGTATATTCTGTTGTTGGGTGGCGTGTTGTATATTCTGTTGTTGAGTGGCGTGTTCTATATTCTGTTATTGGGTGGCGTGTTCTATATTCTGTTGTTGGGTGGAGTGTTCTATATTCTGTTGTTGGTGGAGCGTTCTATATTCTGTTGTTGGGTGGAGCGTTCTGTATTCTGTTGTTGGTGGATTGTTCTGTATTCTGTTGTTGGTGGATTGTTCTGTATTCTGTTGGTGGCGTGTTCTGTATTCTGTTGTTGGGTGGTGTGTTCTATCTTTTGTTGGGTGGCGTGTTCTATATTCTGTTGTTGGGCGGCGTGTCCTATATTCTATTGTGTGGCGTGTTGTATATTCTGTTGTTTGGTGGTACATTCTATCTTCTGTTGTTGGGTGGCGCGTTCTGTCTTCTGTTGTTGGGTGGTGTGTTCTATATTCTGTTGGGTGGCATGTTCTATATTCTGTTGTCGGTGGAGTGTTCTGTATTCTGTTGTTGGGTGGAGTGTTGCATATTCTGTTGTTGGGTGGACGGTTCTATATTCGGTTACTGGGTGGCATGTTCTGTATTCTATTGTTGGGTGACGTGTTCTATATTCTGTTGTTGGGTGACGCGTTCCATCTTCTGATGTTGGGTGGTGCATTCTATATTCTGTTGTTGGGTGGCATGTTCTATATTCTGTTGTTGGGTGGTGTGTAGTATATTCTGCTGCTGGGTGGCATGTTCTATATTCTGTTGTTGGTGGAGTGATCTGTATGCTGTTGTTTGGTGGAATGTTGCATATTCTGTTGTTGGGTGGAGCATTCTATATTTTGTTGTTGGGTGGATTGTTGTATATCCTGTTGGGTGGATTGTTCTATATTCTGTTGCTGGGTGGTGTGTTCTATATTCTGTTGGGTGGATTGTTCTAAATTCTGTTGTTGGGTGGCGTGTTCTATATTTTGTTGTTGGGTAGCATGTTCTATACTCTGTTGTTGGGTGGCGTGTTCTGTATTCTGTTGCTGGGTAGTGTGTTCCGTATTCTGTTGTTGAGTGGAGTGTTCCGTATTCTGTTGTTGGGTGGAGTGTTGTATATTCTGTTGTTGGGTGGCATGTTCTATATTCTGTTGTTGGGTGGCATGTTCTGTATTCTGTGTTGGGTGGAGTGTTCTGTATCCTCTTGTTGGGTGTCGCATTCTGTATTCTGTTGTTGGGCGGTTTCTTCTATATTCTCTTGTTGGGTGGCGTGTTCTTTCTTCTGTTCGGTGGAGCGTTCTATCTTTTGTTATTAGGTGGAGCGTTCTATCTTCTGTTGTTGGGTTGCGTGTTCTGTCTTCTGTTGTTGGGTGTCGTGTTCCGTATTCTGTTGTTTGTGGCATGTTCTATATTCTGTTGTTGGGTGGCGTGTTCTATATTCTGTTGTTGGGTGGATTGTTCTATATTCTGTTGTTGGTGGAGTGTTCTATAGTCTGTTGTTGGGTGGAGTGTTGCATATTCCATTGCTGGGTGGAGTGTTGCATATTCCGTTGTTGGGTCAATGTTCTATATTCTGGTTTTGGTGGCATGTTCTGTATTCTGTTGTTGGGTGGCGAGTTCTGTATTCTGTTGTTGGGTGGCATGTTCTATATTCTGTTGTTGGGTGCATTGTTCTGTATTCTGTTGTTCGGTGGCGTGTTCTATATTCTGTTGTTGGGGTGTTCTGTATTCTGTTGTTGGGTGCATTGTTCTGTATTCTGTTGTTCAGTGGCGTGTTCTATATTCTGTTATTGGTGGAGTGTTCTATATTCTGTTGTTGGTGGAGTGTTCCATATTCTGTTGTTGGGTGGATTGTTCTGTATTCTGTTGTTGGGTGGAGTGTTGCATATTCCGTTGTTGGGTGGCGTGTTCTGTATTCCGTTGTTGGATCAATGTTCTATATTCTATTTTTGGTGGCACGTTCTGTATTCTGTTGTTGGGTGGCGTGTTCTATATTCTGTTGTTAGGTTGTGTGTTCTATATTCTGTTGTTGGGTGGCGTGTTCTGTATTCGGTTGCTGGGTGGCGTGTTCTGTATTCTGTTGGTGGGCAGCGGGTTCTGTATTCTGTTGGTGGGTGGCATGTTCTATTTTCTTTGTTGAGTGGCGTGTTCTATGTTCTGTTGTTGGGTGGAGTGTTCTATATTCTGTTGTTGGATGGAGTGTTCTATCTTCTGTTGTCGGGTGGCATGTTCTATATTCTGTTGTGTGGCGTGTTCTACATTCTGTTGTTGGTGTAGTGTTCTATATTCTGTTGCTGGGTGACGTGCTCTATATTCTGTAGTTGGGTGGCATGTTCTATATTCTTTTGTTGGGTGGCATGTTCTATATTCTGTTGTTGGTTGGATTGTTCTGTATTCTGTTGGGTGGCGTGTTCTGTATTCTGTTGTTGGGTGGCGTGTTCTATATTCGGTTGTTGGGTGGCGTGTTCTGTCTTCTGTTGTTGGATGGAGTGTTCTGTCTTCTTTTGTTGGGTGGCATGTTCTCTCTTCCATTTTTGGGTGGATTGTTCTATATTCTGTTGGGTGGCATGTTCTATATTCTTTTGTTGGTGGAGTGTTCTATATTCTGTTGTTGGGTGGTGTGTTCTATATTCTGTTGTTGGGTGGGATGTTCTATCTTCTGTTGGGTGGATTGTTCTATATTCTGTTGTTGGTTGGCGTGTTCTATCTTCTGTTGTTGGGTGGATTGTTCTATATTCTATTGGGTGGCGTGTTCTATTGTTGGTGGAGTGGTCTATATTCTGTTGTTGGGTGGCAGGTTCTGTCTTCTGTTGAGTGGAGCGTTCTGTGTTCTGTTATTGGGTGGAGCGTTTTATCTTCTGTTGTTGGGTGGAGGATTCTATCTTCTATTGTTGGGTGGCGCATTCTATATCCTGTTGTTTCGTGGCATGTTCTACATTCTGTTGTTGGATGGCATGTTCTATATTCTGTTGTTGGGTGTATTGTTCTATATTCTGTTGGTAGGTGGCATGTTCTATATTCTGTTGTTGTTAGAGTTTTCTATATTCCGTTGTTGGTGTGTTATATCTCCCCTTATTGGGGGGATTGTTCTATATTCTGTTGGTGGGTGAATTGTTCTATATTCTGTTGTTGGGTGGATTGTTCTGTATTCTGTTGTTGGGTGGATTGTGCTATATTCGGTTGTTGGGTGGCGTGTTCTATATTCTGTTGTTGGGTGGTGTGTTCTATACTCTGTTGTTGGGTGCTGTGTTCTATATTCTGTTATTGGGTGGATTGTTCTATATTCTGTTGCTGGATTGTTCTATATTCGGTTGTTGGGTGGCGTGTTCTATATTCGGTTGTTGGGTGGCGTGTTCTATATTCTGTTGTTGGGTGGTGTGTTCTATATTCTGTTGTTGGGTGCTGTGTTCTATATTCTGTTGTTGGGTGGATTGTTCTATATTCTGTTGTTGGATGGATTGTTCTATATTCTGTTGTTGGGTGGCGTGTTGTATATTCTGTTGTTGGGTGGCGTGTTGTATATTCTGTTGTTGGGTGGCGTGTTGTATATTCTGTTGTTGGGTGGCGTGTTCTATATTCTGTTGTTGGGTGGCGTGTTCTATATTCAGTTGTTGGGTGGCATGTTCTGTATTCTGTTGTTGGGTGGCGTGTTCTGTATTCGGTTGTTGGGTGGCGTGTTCTATATTCTGTTGTTGGGTGCTGTGTTCTATATTCTGTTGGGTGTATTGTTCTATATTCTGTTGTTGGGTAGATTGTTCTACATTCTGTTGTTGGGTGGCGTGTTCTATATTCGGTTGTTGGGTGGCATGTTCTATATTCTGTTATTGGATGGATTGTTCTATATTCTCTTGTTGATTGTTCTATATTTGGTTGTTGGGTGGCGTGTTCTGTATTCTGTTGTTGGGTGGATTGTTCTCTATTCTGTTGTTGGGTGGATTGTTCTATATTCTGTTGTTGGGTGGCGTGTTCTATATTCAGTTGTTGGGTGGCGTGTTCTGCATTCTGTTGTTGGGTGGATTGTTCTCTATTCTGTTGTTGGGTGGATTGTTCTCTATTCTGTTGTTGGGTGGATTGTTCTATATTCTGTTGTTGGGTGGCGTGTTCTATATTCTGTTGTTGGATGGAGTGTTCTGTGTTCTTTTGTTAGGTGGCGTGTTCTATATTCCGTTGTTGGGTGGCGTGTTCTATCTTCTGTTGTTGGGTGGCATGTTCTATCTTCTGTTGTTGGGTGCCATGTTCTATATTCTCTTGTTGGGTGGAGTGTTCTATATTCCGCTGTTGGGTGGATGTTCTATATTCTGTTGTTCGATGGTGTGTTCTGTATTCTCTTTTTGGGTGGCGTGTTCTGTATTCTGTTGTTGGGTGATGTGTTCTGTATTCTATTGTTTGGGTGGCACATTCTATATTCTGTTGTTGGGCGCCGTGTTCTACATTCTGTTATTGGGTGGAATGTTCTATATTCTGTTGTTGGGTGGTGTGTTCTACAAAATGTCAGGTCAGGTTGGTTAAGGGTTGTTAGTTTAGGTTTTCTATATTCTTAGTTTTTTCTTTTTTTGCTCTTTTCATCAATTGCTATGAGAAAGAAGTGTTGAATTTTTTCAACTGTAATTGTGGATTTGTGTGTTTCCCCATTCAGTCCTATTGGTTGTTGCTTTATCTCTTCTCTAAAACTATATTTTAACTTACTTTTACTGATTTTGAAATAGATTTTTTGTTTAGGAAAACAAAGTGTTAAAATGTAAACCAACCAGAGATAATTTTAGGGAGCAGTGTTTAATTCAGCCTTCAAACTTGTTCATGAGTCGTGATCAATCTTTGTTGTCATATTATTATATTAAAAACTATTTCAGAGAGGAAATTTGTAGCCAGGTACAGTTTTTTTTGTAGTTTGATTAAAAAGTTAAATTTATCACAATGAATCATATATTTTTAATGTTACGATTCCTGTTGTATAAAAATTTTACTAACAAATTTAAAAGGTGAGAAGAAGAGATCAAATTGTTTTGCAGTTATAAAATTATCACTAGTTTAGCCTTTGAGAATATAGGTAATAGATTAAAAATTCAATTTAAAAATGATTTAAACTGCTTTTGAGACTTCCTCCAGAACTGACCTTTTTCATTTATGAAAAGCAGACACTCGCCTATGGGGACATGAACCATGAGTGGATCGGCAACGAGTGGCTCCCCAGCCTGGGCCTACCCCAGTACCGTAGCTACTTCATGGAGTGCCTTGTAGACGCCAGGATGCTGGACCACTTGACCAAGAAAGACCTGCGAGGGCAGCTGAAAATGGTCGACAGTTTTCACAGGTAACTTAATGGAGATAGTTCTTACTAATTGGCTAAGATTTTTCACTGTTACCATCTCTAAATCATCTCTCTTTTCTTCCAAATAGAAACAGTTTCCAGTGTGGAATTATGTGCCTGAGAAGGTTAAATTATGACCGGAAAGAACTGGAAAGAAAAAGAGAAGAAAGTCAGAGTGAAATAAAAGGCTAGTACATGACATTTAATTGATTTAGTTCACTCCTACTTGCTGGTGTGTTTGCAGCCTCAGTGACTTCCTGTTTTCCAAAAAATCAAGAAAGGCTAAATTTAAGTGGAGAAAACTAGTCTAGTGTCATTGCAGAGGAGGGCTGGATGAAGATGAGTGCTTTTGACATCCTCTTCCACAGCCAGAGAACTGTTCCCTGTGTTCTCACACCTCAGTCTGGAGGTTAAATGTCTCAGGCTAGTCATTTCCTATGAGTTGAGAATTTTCCTTTGGTCATGCCCTGTGTACTCCTTCACTCCAAAATGCTGTTCCACACTGTTAGATAACAACAGAGCAAAGCTCACTTGATGATTCAAGTGTAAGAAATATGGCTGGGGGCTTATCCAAGGGGTTCAGGAACACAGGAAAGCGCCGTGCAGTTCTGCTCCCAGAGTGGAAGGAGAAGCAGCGTCCACATTTCAGCCAGTCCTTGAAGAAGGTGGAGCAGCTGCTTAGGGTAAGGAAAAGGCATTTCAGTTGGAAAACACAGGCCAGGGAGGTTAGAGGACGTGGGACATTCATCCAGAAGACGTGGGGTTGGTTCTCCTCTCTGTTGGGGAGCCTCTCACTCGGTACTCAAATGTATTTGTTTGTTTACTTATTTATTTTATTTTGAGACAGGGTCTCGCTGTCTAGCCCAGGCTGGGCTGGAGTGAAGTGGTGTGATCACAGCTTACTGTAGCCTTGAACTCCTGGGCTCAAGTGCTCTTCCTGCCTTAGCCTCCCTGGTAGCTGCTGGGACTACAGGCGTGAGACAGGGTCTCGCTATGTCACGTAGGCTGATCTCGAACTTTTGGGCTCAGGCGATCCTCCCACCTTGGTCTTCCAAAGTGTTGGGATTACAGGTGTGAGCCACCACACCCAGTCAGAATTTGGTTTTAAAGTTAGACGGTAAACATTAAGCTCAGAGTAATGACTCCCAGAATTCCTGGAATGCAAGGAAGTCACTAATAACAATAGCGATAAGAAGAGGCCAGCCTTACTCACAGTGAGTAGGCACCGGGTGGTGCTCCAAGCACTCCGGGGTTGGCTTCTTTCGTCTTTCCCTCAGCCCTGTCAGTCTAAGTGCTGTTTTCATCCCCACTTTTTACTAAGAAAGAAACTAAGGATAAAAATATGGTTGGGAGATGGCCCAGCTGAAGGGAAGTTTACTCATGATTGAGTTAATGTGAATCAGGAGAAAAGTCGTAAGTCGACATTTATACAATGTGTGTATATGTATGGACTTTAATCCAGAAAAGGGCATTGGAAATGAAATATGTCCATCTGTTTTGTTTTCTGTATCTATTTTACATCTTTTTCCAATAGACAAAAACTGTCTTTGGAAGTGATTGGTGATCATCTGCATATATTTTTATAGAGTGGCTATTTTTAGATCTAATAGAGCAAATTGAATAATTTGTTAATTTTCTTAAGATATTGTGACCAGGCATGGTAGCTTATGCCTGTAATCTCAACACTTTGGGAGGCCAAGGCAGGAGTATTATCTGCGCCCATGAGTTCAAGACCAACCTGGGCAACACAGTGAAACCCTGTCAGTACCAAAAAATTAGCTGGGCTTCGTGACATACGCCTGTAGTTCCAGCTCCTCAGGAGGCTGAGGTGGAAAAAATCGCTTGAGCCCCAGAGGTTGAGGCTGCAGTGAGCTGTGATGGTACCAAGCTGTATCCAGACTGGGCGACAGAGCAGCACCTTGTCAAAAAAAAAGAGAGAGAGGAAGAAAAAAGATTTTCTGCAAAGCCTCTAATATGCTGGATGATATTTTTAAGTTTCTCTCATTTTCAAATGAGACAAAGACGTCAAGATTAGAAATGAGAGGTTTCTGTGGAAGTATGCAAAGTGTTCATTTTATTCTGAAGCCAGCTCCATCCGTGATGAAGTTTTCAGAAGACTCCAGTCTGTGTGTGAAACATGTTTATACATGTTAGGTATTCACGTTCTTGCAGTCCTCTGGCTTCTGATCCCTGGATCCTCCTCATCTTCTTTTCTCTAGAAATAATAACTTCATTCCTCTTGTGCTCACTGGAAGGATGAGTTCTAATGGGAGAGTCTCCCTGAGAGTGGAGCAGGGCCAGGACACCATGGTCTCAGTGCAGCAAATGATTGTCTATTTAGCAGTGTCTCCCAGCACTTTTGTCAGGAGCCGAAGGATTAGGAACCATGGTAGGAATCTTTCTCCTGCATTCCCGGTACATGTGATAAAGGTGGCTTTCTGAAGCCACTTTTATAATTGTCTTTATTCTTTTGCAGACGTGCTTGTTTGGAGCAATGATCGAGTGATTCGCTGGATCCTATCAATTGGCCTTAAAGAATATGCAAACAATCTTATAGAGAGTGGTGTTCACGGAGCACTTCTGGCCTTAGACGAAACCTTCGACTTCAGTGCACTGGCACTGCTATTACAGATCCCGACGCAGAACACACAGGTGATGCCACGCCTGTCCGTGTCTGCATTCAGTGTTCAGTTGGTGCCCTGATTATAGACTGTTATTTGAATAGAAAGAAAACTTAGGAAAAAAAAAAAACCTTCAGACAACTAGTTTTTTTGTCTTTTTGTTTTTGGTCTATCATCTTTCCCTTTTCTGTTGAAAGCATGAGAGTCCTGCAATAAACCAGATAAGGAGGATCTTTCATTCCAGCCCATGTGCCTGATCAGAAGAGTGACATATATTTAGTTCTTACATGGAAAGGGAAGTATTTTTAGGTGTGCCACATGAAGATTTTATTAATTTTGTTTTTATGGGTAATTGCCTTATGTAATTCTTTTTGACTTATGGGCTCATTTGAAAAACAGAGAACTTTTATTATTCCTCTACAGAACATTGAATATGCCAGGCGAGGTGGCTCATGCCCACAACCCCAACACTTTGGGAGGCCCAGGTAGGCAGACTGCTTGAGTCCAGGAGTTCAAGACCAGCCTGGCCATCATGGTGAAGCTCTGTCTCTACAAAAAAATACAAAAAATTAGCCAGGTGTGGTGGCACATGCCTGTAGTCCCAGCTACTTGGGAGGCCAAGGCAGGGGGATCACTTGGCCCAGGAAGTGGAGGTTGTGATGAGCTGCCGTTGCGCCACTGCACTCCAGCCTGGGTGACAGAGTGAGACCCCATCCCAAAGAAAAAGAAAAAAAAAAAAAAAGGCGTTGAATATCTTTTGCCAGTACCCCTGACCAACCCACACACCCTTGTTAATATGACTCCAAGGATCATGGATCCCTTTCTGCAAAAGTCCATCCATAGACTCCACATTAGATGCCCTGATTTAAAATATTATTATGGTTCAATATGGTCATAGTAGTGAAGGAATTTTTGTTTGTTTGTTTTGAGATGGAGTTTCACTCTTGTTGCCCAGACTGGAGTGCGGTTGCGATCTTGGCTCACTGCACCCTCTGCCTCCCAGGTTCAAGTGATTTTCCTGCCTCAGCTTCCCAAGTAGCTGAGATTACTGGCACACGCCACCACGCCCAGCTAATTTTTGTATTTTTAGTAGAGACGGGGTTTCACCACGTTGGCCAATCTGGTCTCGAACTCCTGACCTCAAGTGATCTGCCTGTCTCGGCCTCCCAAAGTACTGGGACTACAGGCATGAGTCACCACACCCAGGTCCTAATTTTTATAGTTTTAGTAGAGACGGGGTTTTACCATGTTGACCAGTCTTGTCTTGAACTCCTGACCTCAGATGGTTTGTGCGCCTCGGTCTCCCAAAGTGTTGGAATTACAGGCATGAGCCACCGCACCCAGCCAGCAGTGAGGGAGTTTAAGTCTTGGTTTAAAAAACAATTATGATGCTAACACCCTTCAAATTAGATTTGATGAAAGTTTTATTTGTTATTCTTTGGTTATTTCAGGCTCGTGCTGTCTTGGAAAGAGAATTTAACAACCTTTTGGTCATGGGGACTGATAGAAGGTTTGATGAAGTAAGTTTTTGGCTTAATGTTCTTTAAATGTCTATGAAACGTGTGTAAATGTTTAAATGTGTGTGAAATGTAAGCTGTTGTTATTATACTCAGGACATCACGTAGCTAGGCAGTCTCTCTGGATGTTAGAAGTTAGGATTTGCTCTTAAGAATTTATTAACAAATGAGCCTTTAAAAACTAATACCTGGGCCAGACGCAGTGGCTCATGCGTGTAATCCCAGCACTTTGGGAGGCGGAGGCAGGGGTATCACCTGAGGTCAGGAGTTTAAGACCAGCCTGGCCAATATGGTGAAACCCCATCTCTACTAAAAAACACAAAAATTAGCCAGGCGTGGTGGTAGGTGCCTATGATCGCAGCTACTTGGGAAGCTGAGGCTGGAGAATCGCTTAAACCTGGGAGGTGGAGGTTGCAGTGAGCTGAGATTGCGCCACTGCACTCCAGCCTGGGCGACAGAGAGAAACTCCATCTCAAAAAGAAAAAAACACCCCCCCCCCCCAAAAAAAAAAAACCACAAAAGTAATACCTTCAAGAAGGTAGTTTTGTTATTTTTGCTATTTAATTTTTGACATCCCTCAAAAATGGTTTTCACATCATAAAACACTGGTTGCAGCTTAGGAATAGAGTCTGTAAGTTGGGTTTTAGGGACCACTAGGTATCCTACCCCAGTCCAGAGTATACCCCCCATAATCCTGTGCATTGGTGGGGTGGCGTGTTTCAGAAGTATATTAAAAACACAAAATGTTAATTTCCCCTTCAAACCATGACTCATTTGTTTCACACTATTAGGAGTCTCTTAATTGGACCTTAAGAAAACTTGAGTTTGACAGAGAATAGAAGGCCACCTCTAAAGATGAAGCACTCGTTGGCTGTATCCTGGCATAAGATAGAATTGTTTATAGCTTAAAAATTGTTTGTAGAGCTGCACGTGGCAGGGGCATACCTGTAGTGCCAGCTACTTAGGAGGCTGCAGTGGGAGGATGGCTTGAGCCCAGGAGTTTGAGGTTACAGTGAGCTATAATCACACCACTGCATTCCAGCCTGGGCAACAGATCTAGACTCTGTCTGTAAAAAAATAAATAAAAATGAAAAATAAACTATTTTTAAGATAAATAAAAATGTATTATGTAGCAAGAAAGTGATTCCTGCAAGGTAAGAAGTAGAACACGATGCTGGGGAGAAGGAGCACATCCCCATGGCCCAGCACCGACCTCACTTCGCCAGCTGAGGCCCAGCCGGACCATCACCATGCCCCATTTCACGCTGAAGTTCCAGTTTGGGCAATATATTGTGTGGTCATCAAGAAGGGATGAAATACACGTGAACAAGAATACGTACATTCTTGAGTTCAGCAGTCATTTTAAAGGACATTTAACTTTACATCTCTGACGTTTATTTTTTAAAATGAATCTTGTTTTTTGTTGTTTAATTTACCAGGATGATGATAAAAGCTTTAGGAGAGCACCTTCATGGAGAAAAAAGTTTAGACCAAAGGACATTCGCGGCTTAGCTGCTGGGTCAGCAGAGACTCTCCCTGCAAACTTCCGGGTCACTTCTATGTCTTCCCCCTCAATGCAGCCAAAGAAGATGCAGATGGACGGTATGTGATGGGTCGCGCTAACCTGCCACTTGCTGGGAGCATGAGCAGCTTTTTGTCTGGAACATTAATAATGATCTAAAATGGCCCAGTTAATATGTTACAAGGCACTTGAGTATGGTTGCATGTCCAAATATAAATGTTTTTAAATTAACTCTAACATTTGTTTATAAAAGTTTAACCATAATAATAGAATTTTTTAAACATTCTTGTCTGGTTGAATCTTAGCATATTTTTCCAACTAATAAAGCTCAGTATTCGTCTGTGTTCTCAGAGGGAGACTGAGGCATACTTGTAAATCTGTGTCTGTGACAGGCCGTGCTAGAAAGCTCTTTCAGGAAATAGTAGTGTAGTAGTAGCTTCCAAACCACATGATTCACCGCTCTCCACACCAGAGAATATAACAGTATATTTTAAAGAACACACAGTTTACAGCTTGTGTGAGCTCTGCCTGTCCTTTCGGCCCTCCCTGCTGCTGCTGTTCTGTGCAGTCACGTGTCTACCCATTAGAGGGCAGGGAAGGGAGGACGGTGAACCTCCAGGAAGTCCCCAGTGGAGCGAGGCAGCCATGAATATACCAGCCAGAGAGAGAGCATCACTGCCATGATTTCAAGCACAGTTTGGGATTTTCCCTTTGACAGCCGCTTTGATTTGAGGTTAACAGTTGACCATGGCTTCCTGACAGGTCTCTCAGCTCTGATCTTGTACTCATCTAATGAAAGGCAGTGCACAGGTTGAAGAGCCAGGCTGCCTAGGTTTGACTCCAGCTCTGCCGCTAGGAGGTGCATGACCCTGAGCAAGTCAGTTAACTAAACTGTGCCTTGGTTTCCCCATCTGTAAAATGGTCGTCATGGTAGTGTCTTCCTCATAGAGTAGTTGCGATGATTAAACGCATCATTCATAAAGCTGGTGAAGTTCTGAGCCCGTGTCAGTGGGGGCCGTATGGCAGCCCCTGTGCTACACACAGGTGTCACTCATGCACAGTTCTGAGGCCAGTGAGCAGACTGAAGAAAAGGAAGTGGCATTAAAAACTGTGCTAATCCTTGAGGCCAGGAGTTCAAGACCTGCCTGGCCAACATGGCAAAACCCCGTCTCTGCAAAAAAAAAAGTACAAAAATTAACCAGGTGTGGTGGCACACGCTTGTAATCCCAGCTACTTGGGAGGCTGAGGCATGAGAATCATTTGGATTTGGGAGGCAGAGGGTGCAGTGAGCTGAGATTGTGCCATTGGACTCCAGCCTTGATGACAGACTGAGACCCTGTCTCAAAAAAAAAAAAAAAAAAAAATTTAAGTGCTAATTAGGGGCCAGGTATGATGGTTTATGCCAGTAATCCTAGCACTTTGGGAGGCTGAGAGGCAGGAGGATCACTTGAGCTCGAGTTTGAGACTAGCCTGGGCAACACAGTGAGACCCCATCTCTACAAATAATAATAATAATTAATAATAATTGAAAACTGTGCTAATGGGGTTTTTGCAAATTTTTGTCATCAGCCCCTCCCATAAGTAAGTTCATAAATTTTGTTCTCTATCACCTGTATAAAAATCAAAAGAAAAGTACATTTATATAAAACCTTAGTTAAGCTGGACACTTTGGGTGAGAATAGCTTACTTTGTGGCATTTTTAGTAAAAGGCTGTATTATTTATTTATTGTTTGCCAGAGTTTGAGAATATACTTAAGGGGGAAAACTCAGTATAACTAAGAACTTTTTTAAAATTAGCATTTTTCCTCCAAGAGTCATGTGGATAATTCTTAGAAAATGTAACTGTAACTTGGCCTTCAGCTCAAGCGCTGTCACCTGCAGAGTCCACATGAGTGCTTTCTTGTTTCCTTGTGGCTTCCATTTCAGTTTTCCTTCTGATACATCACATTTCCCTTGTTAAATGTTAACAGGAATATTAAGAATGAGAGTTTGGATGGATGAAAAGTAAACCTAGGCCCGGCGCGGTGGCTCACGCCTGTAATCCCAGCACTTTGGGAGGCCGAGGTGGGTGGATCACCTGAGGTCAGGAGTTGGAAACCAGCCTGGCTAACATGGTGAAACCCTGTGTCTAGTAAAAGTACAAAAAATTTTGCCAGGCATGGTGACACATGCCAATAATCCCAGCTACCTGGGAGGCTGAGGCAGGAGAATGGCTTGAACCTGGGAGGTGGAGGTTGCAGTGGGCTGAAATCATGCCACTGAACTCCAGCCTGGGCAACAAGCAAAACTGTCTCAAAAAAAAAAAAGTAAACCCAAAAGGTATAGAGAATTTATTATAAAGAAGACTTTTTACCCTTACATAAATAACTCAGGCACAAGCCTGCTAAAGGGATTATTATTATTTTTTTTATTATTATTGAGACACAGTCTCACTCTGTTGCCCAGGTTGGAGTGCAGTGGCTCAGTCTCGGCTTACTGCAACCTCAGCCTCCCAAGTAGCTGGGACCACAGGTGCGCACCACCATGCCTGGCGAGTTTTTTTAACTTTTTGTAGAGGTGGGGTCTCACCATGTTGCCCAGGCTGGTCTTAAACTCTTGGGCTTAAGCAATCCTCCTGCCTTGACCTCCCAAATTGCTGGAATTACAGGCACGAGCCACCGTGCCGAGCAAAATTGATTATTTTAATGGCTTTTTAATTAAGGGAATGTGGGGTAAACTCCAACAGGTCTCCCAGGCTCTTAGAGTCAGAGGGTTTGTGAAGATCATCTATCCTACCCAATAGTCCCAACTGTCCTAACGTCTTTGCTGGAACCATGCAGGATGTTGATAAGAGTTCCTGGTATACCTGTGGGAAAACAAAAAACATATAACCGGGAGCAGCCAGTACCTGTTTCTGATTTGTAAAAACTTAAACTCCAGGTTATTAATGGAAATCAGGCTTACTTCTGGCCACACAGTGTGTTTCTTGAACAAGAATGAAAATCTGTGGTCTCTATGATTAATATAATATTTCTAGTAGGAACTGAGACTGGGCTTCAGTTTTTAGATCAGCCCTCACCCCACTCCCTGGCCAACACCCCACCCCTGCAGCCAGATCTCTGCACCTGCTCTGCTCCTCCCCAGGAGAAAAGGGCATGGCTTCTCAGACACCGCAGCTAGTGCTGGTCTGCGAGGTTCTCTCCCCTCCTCTGAGGCTGGCCTTGTACCCAGTGTCATCGGCCTCTGTGCTCAGCGGGGCCGGGCGGCATCAGCGGTGCCGCGTGGTGTTTCCTTCATACCAGTGTCAGAGATGGAGAAAGCCCCATTGGTCTATGAATGTAGAGTTTGGTAACAGGCAAAGGGATCGCTCTAAGTAGGGTCATTTATGCAGATGTACATTTTGAAATTGTTACTGTCCCATTTGGTGCTTGGTATTTCGGAGTAGTGTTCCAGAGTCTCCTGGGGCTCCTTGGGAGCTGGGGAGAGCCACCACTGGGTGACACTTGGATCTCTCTCTCTGGCTCCATCCCGCCCACTCAGGCAGCTCCCCTCAGGTCCCTCCGTAGGCGCTGCTGTAGTTGTGAAGATGTGTGTCTACTTGTGCCCTCATGTGATGTTCTAAGACTAACTGCACGCTGTGTTTGCACGCTTCCTCTCGTGGCTGTTGAAACAGGCAATGTATCAGGAACACAGAGGTTGGATTCTGCTACAGTCAGGACTTACTCCTGCTAAAGTCTCCTGTTGGTGAGTAGAGAGCACCACAACCCCTGGAGGTGGCTCAGAGGCACAGCAGGAGTCATCGGAGCTGCAGTGCCAGACTAGGGGTGTGGACCATGAAAGCCAATGCAGTTTTTGGGGAATTTAAAATATATAGAGACACAAGCTCTCCGTACCCATTAAGATAATGTTGTTGTTACAATTGATCATAAAGAGGTTAGTGTGTCCTCTTTTTTTTAAGGGAAAAAAAAAACGTATTTTCACCGTTTCCTTAAACCTGAAAATGCTGACTCATTGTAATTGTCTGTGGATGTCATGCGGGTGCAGTGGGGAGGAGAGCAGAGCATGGCAGAGAGCGTCAGGGGAGTGTCTCACCCTGACGTCGTTATGCACATGGCCTTGATTCCTAAGCTTGCTTCGTTTTAAATACACATTCTTGAATGAAACAAGCCCAAGTTTCGTGGTTAATTCCATACTGTATTAAGTGTGACACTAATAGCCTGTCAGTTTGGAGAGGCTGGTTCTTCAAACTACAGACTCTGGCTGGTGAGTGGCCCGCCCTCTCCTTGCTGTTCTAAGCAATTTTAAGGTCTCCGTTGGCATATTTGACTGGTTTGTTCATCTTTTATTTGTAATTGGTAACTTGTAGACGTAAGCCAAAATGAAGTCAGCCAAGGAACTGTCTCATTGATGTGCATAGCCCTTGATGTTCTAGCCAGTGATTCTCAGAGCAGCTACGGCACAGAAAGTGACGGTCCTGGAGGGGAGGGGCCAGGGTTGGGACGTTTGGGCCCCAGCGTCAGAAGCTCCCTTTCGTCAGCACGGCCCAGCCTGCACTGAGTGGCTTTTTGTTTGTGTTTATTTTCCAGTTTACCCACACTACTTCTACCGATGATTACTCAGCATTTGAATCCAACAAAGACTACATTTTAGAATCCAATGGAATCTTTAATCTGTTAATACTTGTTATATGGACCCTAAGATATTTTATTACAGAGTTTTTAATTAGTGAAAAATTCATGAATACCATAGAGAAAATATTTTAGAATTTAATGTTTCTTATATTTATGTAAACTTATGACTCTTCATTTATATAGTTACTTACTTTTTCATGTATATCCAGGCTATAAATATCCTTTCAAATCATGTTCTTATACCTAATTTTAGTCTTTCAAATGAATGTACTGTAATGCTTGTATGTATAAATCCTATGAACAAATAGAGGGCTTTTGTAAATTATGCATTTATTGTAATTATCATTAATTTTTTAATGATAAACCATGAAAAGGATTTTACTACATTTATAAAATTATGACAGAAGCAATGTGCATTATCCTTTACAGACGCAGCCTAGCTCTACAGCAATCATTCTGAAATAAGCATACCTAATTTCAAGCAATTGTATTTTAATGACTGACCTTAACTATACTTTTTCTAGTAAGAAATGCTTTATTCTGCAGCATGAACAGATTTAAAATAGCTGGTGTTAAATATCAGCTCCTAATAAAATGTGGACTGAAAAGACTATCACAACACTATGAGAAGCCCCTAGCACTGGTTAACGCTTTCCTAGCCTAGTCTCTGGATTTGGGGAGCTTGTCTTCAGTGGCTGACAGAGACCGTGAGCTGGGAGCAGTTCTCTCAGCTGGAGAGACTCGGGATGGGGTAACCTGGGGACCAGCCCAGCCCCTGCGCCCTCTTCCCTGCCTCTGCTCCTTGGGAGCGGGTGGAGAGACACCCATGGAGCTCCCCTTAGGGCCAGCCACCAAGCACCATGCGCAAGTCGGCGCACACAGCGGATGAAGGCAGGAGACCCAGAAAGCAGTGCAGTGCAGCTCTAATAAAGGCCTTATTTTTCTTATGTAAATCATCTTTTTACATTTGTTTGTAAACATGTTTAAAGAATGAACCTAGTGGGACATTTTTAGACCTTGATGTTATAGCCATTTTGGATTGTGTAAGTTGCAGATGTGGCTTTTACTTTTTCAATGGCATATTAAAAAGCCAGCAAAGCGTGTCAGACCATGGCGTGGTATTTCCTGTGCAGCAGATACAGAGGTGGAGGCAGCCTGTCTTTTCACAGTTGGTTTCTGCTTTTAATTTACTTGTACAATTCATTGTTACTGTTCTGTTTTTCTATTAATCTTTTGTGAACTTCCTGATTATGTAACAAAGTATGTACAGTCTACTTTTGAACTATTTTTATCACAGTATTATTTATTGCTTTCTTTCAATAAAGTACTGAAGCATTTTCCACTGCCAATGAAGAATACTGAGAATAAGCTCTAATTGCATTGAAATTGACCATAGCTGTTTTGGAAGGCAGTGTCACCATATGGCAATTGGATTATAGAAGTCAACTGACAGAATAAAGCAGCCAGGAGATGAAGTGCAGGTTCAGGGCATCATCCTGCCCGCTTCTCTGGAGGTCCCCAGCCTGCATTACCACAGGAGACAGGTGCCTGGTGTTAAATGCAAATGTGGGGCCTCACATACACAGTCCGTAGGTAGGGCTCAAAGGCAGAGCCTAGGCCATGGACTGCGCGCATGCACGCGTGTCCCTTAACGCCGTTTCCCAGCTCCGCTTCCTTCCTCAGTGCTGGCTTCACACTCCCATCTGCCCTCCCTGCCTGCTCACGAGGTGGCTCCCAGGCCCGCACCCTTCCACACTGACGGCCTCTGGAAATCAGGAAGCCTGGGGTCCCTAGTAGCTCACATCCAGTCCTGAGTCGTGAAGCAGCCCAGCGTGGCAGAGGGGAGACGACACGCTGACGGGCTGGGGGAGGCAAGCAGGTGCCACCCATGGAAGTGGGTGAGCTCAGTCCCCTCAGGCTGCAAGGCTGCAAGCTGATGCCCAAGAGGAAAGCCAGACACCAGCAAGTGGCCCTTCTCCTCGTCCCACCTCAGTGTGGCCACCGAGCCCAGGATTCGCAGAGCCCGTGGCCAATACCACCCCGCCTGGAGCAGGCATCAGCGGCCACCTCCGACGTCACCGGGGTCTCTGTTTCCTCATTCTGTCTCCGCGGCTGACACCTCTGAGGGGCACGTGCTGTCACGTGGGTCGGTGTCCTGGGACGTTTCTCCTGGGCAGCCATCAGGGGTGCTCTGTGCTTTCCTGTTTAGAGCCTGTGTTTGCTGATCTTCCCACTTAACATAGGGAAAGCCTTGTTTCCTGTACTTCCTTGTTCTTGAGGTTAACCGAAGTGTGAGATTTAAAACATAACGTAGTGCCTCCCTGCTGTTTTTCATCTAATAGTCCTTTTTGGCTGAACAAAGCCAAAGGCATGCCTCAAGTATCTTAAAACTTCCAGAAAAAAAGAGACTGAGCTGGGCGCGGTGGCTCACGTCTGTAATCCAGCACTTTGGGAGGCCGAGGCGGGCGGATCATGAGGTCAAGAGATCGAGACCATCCTGGCCAACATGGTGAAACCCCGTCTCTATTAAAAATACAAAAATTAGCTGGGCGTGGTGGCGCATGCCTGTAGTCCCAGCTACTCGGGAGGCTAAGGCAGGAGAAACGTTTGGACCCAGGAGGTAGAGGCTGCAGTGAGCTGAGCTCATGCCACTGCACTCCGGCCTGGCAACACAGCGAGACTCCATCTCAAAAAAAAAAAAAAAGGACTGGGGGCAGTGGCTCATGTCTGTAATCCCAGCACTTTGGGAGGCCGAGCTGGGAAGATCAGTTGAGGCCAGGAGTTCAAGACCAGCCTGGGCAACATAGTGAGACCCCCTTCTCCACAAAGAAGGAAAAAAAAATGGTGAAGACATCTTAAAATAATCAAAATGACACTTGGCACGCAAATCGATTTGACGTCTAGGACCGTTAATCTTCAAACTCCAGTGTGCGAAGCATCACCCGGCAAAAGATGCAGTTGTGGGGGGTCCCCTCGGCATTCAAAGTGATTGAGCCCTCATTCATTCATTCATTCATTCATTCATTATCTACTCTGTACCGGACTCTCTTCAGTGCTGGAGAGACCGTGGTAAGACAAAACTATTTCACCCTTCTAGGAAAAAGAAACTGCTAGTCCTGTACATCCAGGGGAGAGCCCAGGAGTATGAGTTGCACCATGACATTGGTGTGGAGGGAGGGAGAAGTCCTCTGGGGAGGGCTGCATTACACACATCAAACGCCGAGAACCGTTTCATGTTCACGCTACGTATTTACTGTCTCCTATGAATAAAACCCCAGACAGGGTTTCAGAGAACACCAGTGCAAATGGACCCGTATTAGGTAATATGCCACCTTTCTTCATGTGACCTGTCATGCACCAGTTCCTTGTGATTTATTTATTTATTTTTTGTGACAGAGTTTCACTCTTGTTGCCCAGGCCAGAGTGCAGTGACACAATCTTGGCTCACTGCAACCTCTGCCTCCCGGGTTCAAGTGATTCTCCTGCCTCAGCCTCTAGAGTCACTGAGATGACAGGTGCACACCACCACACCCGGCTATTTTTTGTTATTTTAGTAGAGACAGGGTTTCGCCATGTTAGCCAGGCGGGTCTCGAACTCCTGACCTGAGGTGATCCAATCACCTCGGCCTCCCAAAGTGTTGGGATTACAGGCATCAGCCACCGTGCCTGGTTGTGAATATTTTAAATAGGTCTTGCCAGTCGACCTCAGAAGAAGCCAATGGAGTACAATTTTTCACTCCTGATGAAGGGCAGTCGATAAGCATGACGCTGCCTTACACTACACAGTTCTCATCTTCAAATAGGCCAAAACATGCTCATTGAACAAAAGCAATATAACTTAGGAATTGGGGTATTACAGAAACTATAAGTCTTGAGGGAGTTGAGTCACCAATTCTCCAACACCCTATTTTCATTTTTAAGGTTTTTGTTATAATCAAAGTAATACATGCACATCATTTAAAGTAAAAAGCCGGGCGCAGTGGCTCACGCCTGTGATCCCAGCACTTTGGGAGGCTGAGGTGGGTGGATCACCTGAGGTCAGGAGGTCAAGACCGGCCTGGCCAACGTAGTGAAACCTCATCTCTACTAAACATACAAAAAATTAGCTGGGCGTGGTGGCATGTGCCTGTAATCCCAGCTACTAGGGAGGCTGAGGCAGGAGAATCGCTTGAACCCAAGAGGCAGGGGTTGCAGTGAGCTGAGATCGCACCATTGCACTCCAGCCTGGGCAACAAGAGCGAAAATCCGTCTCAAAAAATAAAATCAAAAAAGAACAAAACCAGCAGACCTTGATCTTGTCCTTCCTCTCTTGCTTCCCACTCCCTAGACCATGGAGAATGGATTTGGCTATTCCTTCTATTTGCTTTCTTACTCCCAAATAATACGCGCTCAGCGTGGCCTCCTGCTTCCTCCATTTTGGGCCCTGTCTAGTGGCTTCTCATTGTGGCTCATGAGAATTTGAGCACCTGGCACCGCCCGTCCCCTCTCCCAGTCTCCCAGCTGAGGTTAAGTCAAGTTGTTGGGGTCAAATCCATGTTCCATTTTCATTATTGTGACTATATTATTTATTGGTGAGTCAAGTGGGATACTTCGATTATAACATGGGGCACATGGTAAGACTACATTCCCCAGTATCCACGGATGAAATAATACGACGTCTGGGCTTTGCTTTACAATAATCTTAGGGGAGGGAGGGATCTGCTTATGAATTGAACAACACTGACCAAGTGGATTGATGATTGTTGAAAGTGGGTGGTGCATTCATGACCGTTTTATTAATCCACCTTCACATTTGTGTGAGCTTTTCCATAATAAAATTTTTGTTGGGTGCAGTGGCTCACACCTGTAATCCCAACACTTTGAGGCCGAGCCTGTAGGATTTCTTGAGGCCAGGAGTTCAAGACCAGCCTGGGCAACACAGGCTCTGCCTCCACAGTAAATTTAAAAATCAGCAGGGTGTGGTGGCACATGCCCGTGCTTCTCGCTATTCTGGAGGCTGAGGTGGGAGGACCACTTGCACTTGGAAGGTCAAGGCTGTAGCGAGTTATGATTGTGCCACTATACTACAGACTGGGCAACACAGCAAGACCCTTCTCAAAAAAAATCCAAAAACCAAGTTTGAATAGTGGTCTCAGGCAGACCCTCTATGTGATAAACTCTTCGTCTTTGGATGTTGAGAATACTGCTGCTTACCCCTTCACTTCGTTACGGTAATTCTGCCCAGTTTCAAACTCTGACCGAAGACCACAGCTGAAATATTTTATATCACAACCCAGCACGCACACACTATATTTCATCAATTCTGCTGTGAACATTTTTTCATATTTTGGTATCTTAAATTAGGATGTGTCTTATAAGCAATGATACTGAAGGAAATCAAGAGATTTTACTCCAGGCCGGGCACGGTGGCTCACGCCTGTAATCCCAGCACTTTGGGAGGCCGAGGTGGATGGATTGCTTGAGCTCATCAGTTCGAGACCAACCTGGGCAACATGGCAAAACCCCGTCTCTACAAACAGTACAAAAGTTAGCTGGGTGTGGTGGGGTGTGCCTGCAGCCGCAGCTACTCAGGAGGCTGAGGTGGAAAGATGGCTTGAGCCTGGGAGGTGGAGGTTGCAGTGAGCTGTGTGATCGCACTGCTGTGCTCCAGCCTGGGCGACAGAGCAGAGCCAGACTCTGTCTCGACCACAACAGAAACATTTACCCCAAACTGTACTTTTGACATTTTTTTGAAATGGCTGTTATAGGGCCAACAGATGAAGGGTCCCTGCAAAGCTGTCCATTGTCAGGGCAATTTGCATCTGTGGAGAATCTCCATTACTGCACCCAGGCCCGAGAGATTAACTGAACTAACACCTTGAAAGGTCTGAAGAGAGCCATTTATCATCTCTGACAACTTCTACTTGTGAGGTTTCATCTACCTAATAAGACCCCGTTTGCAAGCCAGACCTCTTCCGTCTTCCCAGAACCTCATTTGCCAGGATCCAAGCCCTCATTCATTCTGTGGCCTCAAGACCTGACAGTGGTGTCAGCTCATCTCTTCAGGATCCCTATTCAGACCTTTTCTCTAGTTGGTCTTGCACTCCTGGGCTCCAGTGATTCCTCCCACCTCAGCCTCCCCAAGTAGCTGGGACCACCAGTACGCCCCTGGCTGCGTGCTTCTTTTACAAGCATGGGTGACCCAGCCCAGCAGGTTGGTAGCTGCAGGCCCACTCAGCACTTTGCATTCCTCTTCATTTCTGGCTCACAGAGGTATCACCTTTTCTTTTTTTTATGGAGTCCCGCTCTGTCTCCCAGGCTGGAGTGCAATGGCGCGATCTCAGCTCACTGCAACCTTCACCTCCTGGGTTTGAGCGATTCTCCTGCCTCAGCCTCCCAGGTAGCTGGGATTACAGGCGCCTGCCACCATGCCTGGCTAATTTTTGTGTATTTATTAGAGATGGGGTTTTACCAGGTTGGCCTGGATGGTCTCGGACTCCTGACCTCAAGTGATCCACCTGCCTTGGCCTCCCAAAGTGCTGGGATTACAGGCGTGAGCCACCACGCCTGGCCACCAGTTTTTTTGTTTTTGTTTTTGTTTGTTTGTTTGTTTGAATTTTAGTAGAGACGGGGCTTCACCATGCTGGCCAGGCTGGTCTCAGATTCCTAACCTCAAGTGATCCGCCTGCCTCGGCCTCCCAAAGTGCCAGGATTATAGGCATGAGCTACCGCGCCCGGCCTCCAACTATTTCTGAGCACAGCTATACTCATTGCTTTGCAAATTTTACACTGTATGTGTAATTCCTCTGTGGCCAGCCTCAGTCTCTGCCACACATTGTCCTGCGGAGCACAATGGGCATGTGGAAGAGCGCGCTGCCCCTTTCTCCCTGGGAGCCACTCTGAAGCAGCCCGCTCTTCCCTGGCAGCAGACTGGGGTTTCTAAGCCACGAACACTGCCCTCCTGCTGCAAAGTCTGCCGTGAGCTTTGGCTTTCCTTCTCTGTCAGATGGAAGCAATGATATCCACCTTATTGGCAGAAAGTAGACTCATGGCTGCTCGGGCTGGGGGACGGGACGAAGGGGGACTGGCTGCTCGGGCTGGCGGACAGGGGACGGAGGGGGACTGGCTGCTCAGGCTGGCGGACAGGGGACGGAGGGGGACTGGCTGCTCGGGCTGGCGGACAGGGGACGAAGGGGGACTGGCTGCTCGCGCTGGCGGACAGGGGACGGAGGGGGACTGGCTGCTCAGGCTGATGGAGAGGGGACGAAAGGGGACTGGCAGTTGATGAGTAGGGTTTCTTTCTGGGAGAGGGTAAATGTTCTAAAATTAGGCTGTGGAGACGGTTGTACCACCCTGTGAATATGCTACAAAAAACCCCCAAAACACTGACTGTTTGTACTGAATTGTATGTGAATTATATGTCAATAAAGCTGGTCTTACAAAAATGATTTCCAGCTTGTAAAGCTGTTTTGAGGAAAAAATGGAATACCCTGCCGGAAAAATCTTCGAATGTGAGGCCCCCGTTTCCGGGTACGCCTGCCCCGTTTATGCCCTATTTGGCCTCCAATACCCACATTTGTTACACTCAGTCAAGATGCCTCCTTTTGGAGCCCTCTCCAGGACCCTTTCAATCATCTGCCTCTCAAACCGGGATTGCCTGTGAGGAAGGCTGAGTTCTGATTTTTTTTGCCTTCGTGGTCCACAGCCACTATACTCCAGCCTGGATGAGAGAGTGAGACTCTGTCTTGAAAAAAAAAAAAATGTATATATATAGCAATATATTTTTCCTTACAGTAACATGATTATAAAACATAATTTTTACTTTTTTTCCTGGAGCAAGGGGCTCACATATGTAATCCCAGTGCAGGAGGGTCACTTATGATGTATTCATTATTGAGTTAAATAAAATATGGGACGTGTTTATTTTATACGTGTATGAAAGTAATGATTTTACCTCTAAAAAATGATCAACACCTGACATTTCCTTCTGCCACCCGCACTCCCAATTCATCCTCACATCTAACAGTTTAGCTTTCTAAATGCCTCTTGCATCTATCCACTTCTCCCCATCTTACCTGCTGCCACCAGTGGTCTGCCTGAATTGGCTACATTAGGCTCTACCTGGCCCTTCTCCCATCCATTCTCCGCACAGCAGCCAGAATGATCTCATTACAATTCAAACTTCATGATGTCTTATTTATTTATTCAGCGATGGCGGGCGGCCGGCGGGGAGGGTCTCACTATGCTGACCAGGCTGGTCTCGAACTCCTGGCCTCGGGTGATCCTCCCATGTCAGCCTCCCAAAAGGCTAGGATTACAGGCGTGGGCCACTGCTCCTGGCCCAAACTTCATGATGTCTCTTATCTGCTTAACTTCCTCCAAGGACTTCCCATGTCTCCCAGAATAAAGAGCGAGGTCCTCGCTGTGCTCTTTCGGCCTCTGCATGACCTGGCCCCTCTCACACCGCAGCTCCGCTGCACCACCAGCCCTCTGCCATGCTGAGCTGAGCCTCCTTCAGTTCCCCTGCTGCAAGACCTTTCCTGCCTCGGGGCCTCTGAACCTGCTGTTGGCCTGCCTGGAAAATTCTTCCCTCCTAACCTTGTTTACTCCTATGGGGCCTTCACATCTTAGCTAACATGTGAATCGCCCAGAGAAACCTCTGGTCTCCCAGGGGTTCAGGTCCTACCGTCTCTCCAGCACGATGGCATGAAACTCTCACTTCTTGGCATTTATCTCATTTCCCAGGTGAGTACCCATGTGGTTTAACGCTTGACTCACCTTCTAGGCTGCTAGGTCCCTGTGGCCGGGGCTCGCGTCCCTGGCACGCATGTGGCCCTTTCTGGAGGGGTGTATGGTAAGCGGACGAGGACGGCTGGGAGCGCGCGAAGAGAAGATGGAGAGATGAAGAGGCTCCCCGCTCCCGGGCTCAAGGCATGCGCATCGCCTGGGCTGGCTTCCTTCCCTCGGTCCTGAGAAGCGCCGCGGATCCTGACACCCCGCCGTGGGCTGTGTGCTTCTCAGCGCCCCTCGTCTGCGCGCGCAACGCTACTTTCGAGCGCGCTCTGCAAACTCGCCAGGGCCGGGCTCGCGTTTCGCCAGCTGCTGGCGGACCCCCGGGGCTCTTGGGGGCAGAGACGCAGGAGGGGGAGGGGTCGGGGGCGGAACCGCGCGGGGACCCGGATGCGGCCCCGCCCCCGCCCGCGGAACCGGAAGTAGAGCCTGGCGTCTGGGAGCGGCGGGCGCGGCGGGATCCAGGGCCGACCCGGGCCGGACCGACCCCAGGCGGCGGTGAGCGAGTGCGGCGTCCGCCGGAGATGCAGGCCCGGCTCTGCTTCTTCCCTCCTGTGGCGTCGCCGGGCCGCGAAAGGGGAAGGAAGCAGCGGCCGCAGCGGTCTCACCGCTCTTCCGCTCGCGGTTTCGGGGGCCGGGGCAGAGTGGCGAGGCTTTCCCGGCCTGGGGCGGGGCCGGGCGAGGGCCGGGGGTTCACGAGGGCCACGAGGACGGGTCTGGGTCCCAGGGGACAAGGGGGCACGGAAGGCTCGGGGCTGGGGTCCACGGAGGAAGGTTGGAGAGGGGCCAAAGCGGGGGTCTCAGCTCTGCGGGGAGGGTCCCTGGACCCTGGGGGGCCCCAGGGCCGGAGAGGGGCCAGGCTGGGAGGGGTCGTGGGTCCGAGGGAATAGGAGAGGGGGATGGGCTCCGAGGGAGAAGGGATTGGGGCCCGAGGGGGAGGGGCTGGGCCTGTGGGGTTCGGAGGTCCGAGCGGAGGGGGCCGGGGTTCGAGGAGCCGTGGAAGGTGGGTGTGGGGGGTCTCAAGGAAAGGGCGAGGGGTTTTAGAAGGGGGGGTCCGGGCGCAGAGGGAAAGGGATGAGATCCGAGGGGAGGGGATTGGGGTCTGACGGGAAGGGGTCCAGGCGCAGGGCTACAGGGATGGGGTCCGAGGGAAGGGAATTGGAGCTCGAGGGGAAAGGGTCGGGGCGCAGAGAAAAGGGATAGGGTCCGAGGGGAGGGGATTTGGGCTCCAAGGGAAGGGATCCGTGTGCAGGGGAAAGAGATGGGGTCCGCGGGGTCAAGGCGCCTGGGGTCCGCGGTTTGAGGGGCTCGCTGTGGGACGTGGGACGTGGCGGAGCAGCTGGAGACCCACCCGGCCTGTACCTGAGCGAAGGTTTTGCAATCAGGTCAATGGAGGCAGCGAGGCGCGGCTGCAGCTAGTCGTGAGGCTCTAAATTTGGAACCGTCCCTCCTTCGGGGTGTGTTTAAAATCACCAGAACCGTGCTTTGGGGCTTTCTGTTACGTTTCCATCACCTGGATAGTCTAACGGATGCCTGATCCTCGGCGCTGGAAGGCCTCGGGTGAGAAGGGACAGGGCTTCCTCCCACTGGAATCTGTGGACGTGTCGGGACCCTTGGGGAGGAATTCATTTTCTGCTGAGGGAAGCTCCGGAGGCATCCGATGAGCTCTCCCTGCAATCCCATGCGCTCCCTTTGGGCTCAGTGTTGACTTAGCTGCACAGGCTCTATCGGGGGGACTTCACCCACAAGGTCCTTAAGGCATGATCCAGCCCTCGAACCCGGCCGGGCCCAAGGCCGTGGTGCAGGAGGGGCTGGCCGCCTGCCCCCGTCTTCATTCCCGTGTTTGACCGTGTGGGTGAGTCACCGGCTCCAGAGCCCTGAGTCAGTCCTATTTCTCCTCTGGTTAGAGAAATATTCACCAGATACTCAAGGAACAAGGAAGAGTCTTTTAAGTGGGACTCAATAAAAAGTTGGGGAGGCAGGGTTGTTTCGATATTAGGTCCCCTAGAACTGGAAGCTAACCCTCTGCTAAATCTTACTGAAAAGAAATATCTTTTGGCCTGGGGCAGGGGTGCGGTGGCTCCCACCTGTAATCGCTGCACTTTGGGAGACCAAGGTGAGAGGATCGTTTGAGGCCAGGAGTTCCAGACTAGCCTGGGTAACATAGGGAGACCTTGTATCTACAAAAAAAAAAAAAAAAGAAAGAAAAAAAGAAATTCGCTGGGCATGCTGGTGTGCACCTGTTGTCCCAGTACTCGGGACGCTGAGGCAAAGGATCTCGAGCCCCGGAGTTGAAGGCTGCAGTGAGCTCGATCGCACCAGTGTACTCCAGCCTGGGTGACAGAGCGAGACCCTGTCCCCAGGCTGGAGTGCAGCAGCTCTTCATAGGTGCCATCTAGCACACTGCAACCTTGAACTGCTGGCCTTAAGCGATCCTCCCACCTCAACCTCCCAAGTAGCTGGGACTGCAGGCCCAGCTAAAGCTGACTTTTAATTGTAGCATTTTGATGGACCTGTTTTTAAAACACTTAAAATGACAGTGCACATAATTGGCAATTCAGATATTCAGTCTGTGCCATGCAGTAGGTGCTCTGAAAAAGGTGTCCTGAGAGTGTGAATTGCTGTGAGCACTGGTTGCTGCCTTGTGTTACAGTATTCCCATGGCCTGGGCCAGCCAAGAGCAGGGGACTGTGCTCCAGGAGCAGGCTTGGCTTTCTCTGTGGCCCAAGCCCACCCCATCTGCTCACGCACTGCTTTGAGTAAACAGAGTAAATGTTGGGGTCAGGGTTTCCCTTGAGTAAGTGTGGTGTAGGGAGTGGGCCTGTGATGGTGATTTTGGCTAAGCAAATGTCTGTTTCCTTTCTCCTCCTGCTCTGCCATAGATGCTGAGGCTAATGGAAAGTTGATGCTGGACGGATGTTTCTGTCCCGTCATTTAAAACATTCTTCGGCCGGGCTCAGTGGCTCACACCTGTAATCTCAGCACTTTGGGAGGCCGAGGGCAGGTGGATTGCTTGAGCCCAGAAGTTTCGAGATCAGCCTAGGCAACATGGAGAAACCCCATCTCTATGAAAAATAGAAAAATTAGCCGGGCACGGTGGCTCACACCTGTAATCCCAGCACTTTGGGAGGCTGAGGTGGGCAGATCATGAGGTCAGGAGATCGAGACCATCCTGGCTAACAGTGAAACCCCGTCTCTACTAAAAAAAATACGAAAAATTAGCCAGGCGTGGTGACGGGCGCCTGTAGTCCCAGCTACTCAGGAGGTTGAGGCAGGAGAATCGCTTGAACCCAGGAGGTGGAGGTTGCAGTGAGCCAAGATCACGCTATTGCACTCCAGCCTGGGCAAAAGAGTGAGACTCCGTCTCAAAAAAGAAAAAAAAGAAAAGAAAAGAAAAATTAGCTGGGTGTGGTAGTGCATTCCTATAGTCTCAGCTACTCGGGAGGCTGAGGTGGAAGGATTGCCTGAGCCTAGGATGCAGAGGTTGCAGTGAGCAGAGATTGTGCCTCTGCACTCTAGCCTGGGCCACAGTGCAAGACCCTGACTCAAAAAAAAAAAAAAGGCTGGTGGGGGGCAGTTAGGCGTGGTGGCTCATGCCTGTAATCCCAGCGCTTTGAGAGACTGAGGCTGGCAAATCACTTGAGGCCAGGAGTTGGAGATCAGCCTGTAGCAACATAATGAAACCGCATCTCTACTAAAAACATAAAAAATTAGCTGAGTGCGGTGGTACATGCCTGTAATCCCAGCTACTCAGGAAGCTGAGGCAGGAAAATCACTTGAACCTGGGAGATGGAGGTTGCAGTGAGCCAAGATGGCACCGTTGCACTCCAGTCTGGGCAACACAGCAAGACTCTGAAAAAAAAAAAAATTCTTGTATAGAGGAATTTTTCACTGTGTCTAGACAGCAAGATTACTTCACGTTTGTGCAATCTGATTTGTACACTGACATTTGCAAGGAAGGTTTAATGTTGAGGTTGGACAGAGTCATCTTCTTTTGAACCGTATTGTAACAGCTTTATTGAGGTAAAATTCACACGCCATACAATGCGTCTGTTTAATGTGTGCTGTCCACTGGTGTTTAGGATCTTCATGCAGTTGTACAACTATCACCACAATCAATTTCAGAATAATTTTGTCACCTCAAAAAGAAGCCCTTGTACCTTTTAGCCATGACTTCCCGATCCCCACCACCACCATCCGCCCAGCCCTGGGCAACCAGTAATGTATCTTTTGTCTCTGTAGATTTGTCAACTCCAGACATTTCCTAGAAATTGAATCGTATAATATGTGGTCTTTTGTGCATGGTTTTCCTTTGCGTAATAGATTTGAGGTCCCTCCACACTGCAGCAGGTGTCACTGCTGGATCCTCTTTGTGGCGGAAATAATCCGTTTGTGTTAGGTAGACCACATGCTATGTATCTATCAGTTGATGGACATTTGGAGTGTTTCCGTTTTGTGGCTGCTATGAATAGTGCTGTTCTGAACACTCATGCACAAGTTTTTCTGTGCTTATACTTTATTTCTCTTGGGCATAGACCTAGGAGTGGAGTTGCTGAGTCATACAGTACCTGAGTTTAACCTTCTGAGGAACTGCCAGACCTTTTCCATTTAACATTCCTATCAGCAGTCTATGAGGCTTCCGGTTTCTCCACACCGTTGCTGAGACTTGTCATCGTCTTTTATTTTAGTCATCCTAGTGGGTATGAGGTGGGTTCTCATTGTGGTTTTGATTTGCGTTTCCCTGATGGTTAATGACATTGAACAAACTTTTCCTGAGCTTATTGGCCATTTGTATATCTCCTCTGAAGAAATGTCTCTTCAGGTCCTTCACCCATTTTTAAATGGGGTTATTTGTCCTTTTTATTATTGAATTATAAGAGTTCCTTTTTTTTTCTTTTTGAGATGGAGTCTCACTCTGTCGCCCAGGCTGGAGTGCAGTGGCACAATCTCGGCTCACTGCAACCTCCGCCTCCCAGGTTCAAGCAATTCTCCTGCCTCAGCCTCCCGAGTAGCTGGGACTAAAGGCACACGTCACCATGCCCAGCTAATTTTTGTATTTTTGGTACAGATGGGGTTTCACCATGTTGGCCAGGATGGTCTCGATCTCTTGACCTGTTAATCCGCCTGCCTTGGCCTCCCAAAGTGCTGGGATTACAGGCGTGAGCCACCGTGCCCAGCCAAGAGTTCTTTATATATATTCTGGATATATGGTTCAAAATAGTTTTCTTTTGGGATCGTCTTGTCACCTTCTTGATGAAGCACAAAATTTTTAATTTTGTACAATTAATTTTTTTCCTCTTGTGTTTTGGTGTCGTATCTAAGAAACTATTGCCAAATTCAAAGTCACAAAAATTTACACCTTTTTAGGATTTTAGTTCATTTTTGAGTTAATTTTTCTGTGTGGTTTTGAGGTAGGGGTCTAGAGGCTTTATCTTTGGATCCACAAAATAATCAAGCCTATTTTCTATTAGTTATTTTTGTGATTTTTTTAAAATTTCAAATATTGAGAGTATAAAATTGTGGATTTGAGCCTATCCTTAGCTGCTCATGAGATTTTTATTTTTTACTTTATGATTGATTGATGTATGAGACAGGGTCTCGTCTCCCAGGCTGGAGTGCAGTGGTGTGATCATGGCTCACTGCACCCTTGAGCTCCTGGGCTCAAGCAGTTCCCCCACCTCAGCCTCCTGAGTAGCTGGGACTACAGGTATACACGACCATGTCTGGCGAATGGTTTAGGTGGAATTGTATAGATGCCTGCTGATTACACTAATAACTGTAGTAACCAGAATGCACCAAGCAATCTGTAGAAGTTAGGATTGCCAAAGGGAATTGGGGAGAGAGATGGAGCAAACAGTTGGGTCAGGAACCAGATAGGAAATTAATTGCCAGCAGGGCCAGCCAGGCACCATCCCCTAGTACCTAATGCCTGAGAAACCACTCTGCCTGTGGCCAGCTTGTTCCTAGGGACGAGGGGATTTCATTCGTCGATGAGTGATGTTTAGCAGTATGGTGTCCAGTTGAGGCTGACGTGTGGTCCTCGGGAAGGGGCCATGTGCTTGGCCACCCTCTGGGGAACTGGAGTCTTGCTCCCTGCGTGGTAACCGTATACGTCCATTAGGAATGCAGCCGCCTCCTCTTCGGCTCTCCAGCTGCTGCTGTCACGTCTTGAGACAGTCACCGTACCTGTGTTTTCTCCCGGCCATATCACGATCCTCTCAAGGAGTGTTTTTCTTATATTATTGTTTTAAAAAGCTCACAGTAACAATTCTATTTTATAATGTTATTAATTAGAATGAATAAAAAGTGAAAATCTCTCAGAATTATAGCAGACAGTAAATGCATGCTAGCAATTAAGGCGGTAATTTCTGTTTGCATTCATTAAGAAACATGATGTAGGCCGGGCATGGTGGCTCATGACTGTAATCCCAGCACTCTGGGAGGCCAAGGCAGGTGGATCACCTGAGGTCGGGAGTTTGAGACCAGCCTGACCAACATGGAGAAAACCCATCTCTACTAAAAATACAAAATTAGCCGGGCGTGGTGGCTCATGCCTGTAGTCCCAGCTACTCGGGAGGCTGAGGCAGGAGAATCGCTTGAACCCGGGAGGTGGAGGTTGCAGTGAGCCGCAGTTGTGCCACTGCACTCCAGCCTGGACAACAAAAGCAAAACTCCATCTCAAAAAACAAACAAACAAAGAATCATCATGTAGTTAGAAATCTTTTAAAACTTATTTCTTTAGTTTCTCTATGTTGAACTTTTTTATTAGTAAAATGCAAATCTTCCATCCTCATTTCAGATTTCATTACAAAACCTTGTTATATTTGGGAGGATTTCTGAAGTTTTCTAAAAAGATCTCCACACAAGGGTTTGCCCAGGCTGCTGCTCAACAGACATCCTTCTGAGCTTTTACTCTTAATCTTTTTACAGACGGAATCATTCCCCAATGCCTGGAAATTCCTCATTGGATTACTGTGTTTTAAACAGAGTTTTGTGAACAGCCTTTTATCTCCAAGCGGAAAGAAAGGTACTTGTGCGTTGTGAACATCCTAACATTCTTTTCCTGTGGATGGAAAGGGCAGAAATCCCTTTAACAGGAAGCGGGGGAGGTTGCTGTTTCTGTGGATTTACTGGGAGAGAGATGATAATTTTCTGGGAGGAAATTTCATTGTTTAAAAGATGAAGTCAGATTTCTGTTGTGTATGACTTAGAGGAGACAGTTGCAGAAAACTCTGAAATTGAGGAAGGGAACTCATTCCTGTCCTCCCTGCGGGGGAAATCTGGCCCCTTCCCCACACCATGAAAGTGGGTGGGCCCCCAGGCGCAGGACTGTGAAGCTTGCAGGTGCCTACCCCGCCCCCTGGTGAAGCTGCCTCCAGGAAGGTGAGTGGAGACTGTTCTCTGCTAATCTTTCCCTGATGAGCCTGAGAAAGTACCAGGCAGACACCTGCCTTCTTTCACCTTTGACTTGGGGTTGAAGGTTGGCCTCGCCAGCTCCGCACGGACTCCCGTCCTTTCTTGCAGCCACTTCCTCAGTGGTGGGAACCCTGGTGGGAACGCAGGCGGGCAGCCCCCTCTCCAGGGCAGCATGGTGCCATGTGGCAGCCGGAGACCGAGCATCCCGTTTCTCTTTCCTGCAGCCGTTGCTTCATTTATAAATGGGCGCGCTGGGACAAGATGGACTGGTTGTGCCTTTCAGTTCTAAGATTCTAGTTCATCTGTTCTCTAAAATCCTGGCAAAAGCAGATCACTCTGGAAATTTCTTGCCATGCTTTGGGCATTGACTTGAGGTTCCAGGGGCATTGTTGGTCCTGCTACACCCCTTGGCAGACAGTTCTTCCCCGAGAGACAAAGTCGCATCTAGAAATTTGAGAGCATGGTGCTCTGATTGGTCCCTCCCTGTCACATTGGATTTGGACTTGAGACCTAGCCAGGCTGGACGGGGAGGAGCCAGATGGGACATTCTCAAGCTGCCAAGGGCTTTTGTCCCGTTCAGATTCAGGGCGCTAGAGTCCCAACACGGCGCCTGAGGAAAAGTGAATGGGGTGTCCTCAGTTCAGACCCCTGGGCACAGCTTCTGGCTGTTTGATTTAAAATAATCTCTCAGTGGCTCTATGGCCTGTGTGAAATTTTATTACTATTTCTGTGGAAAAGGAATCAGTTCTTTTTATACGTAATTTAAAAAAAAAAAAAAACCCTTAAAAGTTTTGATGTTACCACTGCAGTTACAAGAAGAATTGTCTTGTTAGGGTTTACAGGTGTGCCATTGTTCTCTATAACAGAAAACCTTTCAGTCTTCACGGGCTGAGGAAGAAGGTGGCTGCCCACTTGCAGAGCTGCCTGATAGAGGAAAAGGTGGCGTTTTATAGTCTGTTTTCTCCCAAGTAGAGAGTAAAGCAATTCTCTGATGAATTACCTGAAACGTTTATTAAATTGTAAGTCTGAATTAGGAAAATTGTTGTTATCGTTTCAGTAAGCACTTGAAATCAAAATGGGTGCACTTTTTAAGAAATTGTGATAAAATACACGTACCGTGAGATCTACCATTGGTAACGTTTAGTGTATTTATAATATATAACACACATGGTGCATTTATTTTTGGTTAGAAACTATCATATGATTGGGCAGAACAGGAATATGTTCTTAATGAATGCAGTAAGTGCACACCCGACTTTTTTATTTTCCACAGAATTTTCTCACTTGAGTTGAAGCCAAAGAGTATTTGCAATATATTTCTGACGCCAGGGGACAGCAGTATTAGAACCCCGAGGGGAAGCTTCTTTCACTCCTGTGGTTGTCATTCAGGGTTAGGGATCATGAAGGATTGGCTGGTCCTGCAGCCTCGTCCTCCTGGGTTGCCTAGAATCTCGGTAGTTTTGGCCAAAGGGCTCATCTGCTGGCCTCTGTGGATGGCACCCTGAGGCCTCCGTAACCCTCCCCGGCCGCTCTTTCAGATGTGGAAAGCTTCAGCAGGCCACGCTGTGTCCATCGCCCAGGATGACGCGGGGGCCGATGACTGGGAGACCGACCCCGATTTTGTGGTAGGAGCCGCCAGCCTTTGCTTTCCGTTTTCATGAAGTGGAAGTGGCTCTCCTGGGTTTTTCTTTGATGGGGTGGTGGTTTGTCGGTGTCGCAGTCCAGGCTGTGAGATTTACTGGTTGGTTTTCTTTTCAGAATGATGTGAGTGAGAAGGAGCAAAGATGGGGTGCCAAGACCGTGCAGGGCTCCGGGCACCAGGAGCATATCAAGTAAGAGGCGTCGCCACCACCCTCCCGAGGGCCCCTCTGTGGGTGGAGCCCCAGGTGCAACAGGGCTCATGGTCGTCTGTGGAGGGACGGCCTGTGTGGAAACTGCTTTTATCTTCTTGACCTGATACCCATGCAGTAAATGAATATAAGACACACACACATATATGTGTGTATATGTAATGTGTGTGTTTATATGTGTATATTTAGATACTTATGTGCTCAGTAATTTTTAAATTCCCATTGCAAACAATTTCCATATTTATAATTTTAGAGTGTCTGCTTCTCAGTATTGTAGCTTTTATCAGGGAACACTTTTACCTAAGCTCTACCTTACACACGAGAGGTTTCTAAAGTATGAGATGTCTGAATAACTGAGACCTTAAATGCCCTGTCCCTGTTTTTATTATCTGGAAATGATTATGTGTTAGTCGTGGGGTACTGTGAGCTTTGTGTTCTTATCAAAAGCCCAGAGGAGGGAACTGAGTGAGCCCTGTCATTGTTTCTCACTTGGCACTATCTAAAATGCCAGCTCTTGGGGCAGTTTTTTTTTTTTTCCTCAGGAAGTGCAGATAAAAGGAACTTTTAAAATGTGCTCAGACTTTTATTTTAGGCCGCACTGGGTTCAGAGTGGATCCTTCTTTCCCTGGCTGTGAAGGCAGCACCACTGACCCGGTGACCGCCTCAGTATCCTGGCGAGACTGTCCTGCTTGGCCACAGTCCCTTCAACTGAGAAAGATTCAGTCCATCATCCAGAAAAGAAGGCAGAGTCTGCCCAGTGGCTTTTTATTTTGTTTTTAAAGATTTATTTATTTATTTATTTTGAGACAGGGTCTCACTCTGTCACCCAGGCTGGAGTGCAGTGGTGCAATCATAGCTCACTGCAGCCTTGACTTCCTGGGTTCTCGCCTCAGCTTCCTGAGTAGCTGGAACCATGGGTGCACACCACCATGGCCAGCTAAGTTCTTTTATTTCTTTTAAAGACGGGGTCTTGCTTTTGTTGCTTAGGCTGGTCTTGAACTCCAGGGCTCAGGTGATTCTCCTGCCTCAGCCTCCCGAAGTGCTGGGATCACAGGTGTGCGCTGCCGCACCTGGCCCACAGTGGCTTTTTATACACAAGTTTTAGTCCCTCTCTGGCTTGCTCAGCACACTCCCTTCCACAGAAGCAACTTCGGAACTCCAGTGGCCGTGCGGCTGCCCAGGACAAGAGACTGGAATGGGGCTGACTTAGGAGTCCGCTGTAGCCTTGGGTATTTGCTATGGCGTTAAGCAGACTCCTGAATTCGTTGAGTCATCGTACCTCTTCTCATCTCTTCTGTTCCCTGTAGCTTCAAAACATGTCTTGGAGGGTGGCTTGGAGAAAAAACAACTCTCCAGTACAAAAGCCTCGGGCGGCTTAGAATTCAGAGAGGAGCACGTGGGGAATGAGCCCATTCTTCACGCTCTGGGCCTTCCCAGGTTTTAGGAGTGGCATCTTTCCCTGCTCATCAGGGTATTGGGCGGTTTCCGAGCATGGTTCGTATTTCATCCTCAATTCTAGCATTGTTGTCCAGATGTTGAAGGTGGCGGCCTGGTGTCTCCTGGGCAGAAAGTGTGAATGCCAGAGTGGCCTTCATACCACGCTGGGGTCTCTCAATGACAGCTGTGTCCTGCCTGCCAGATTTGAGCACACCTTGTCATCTGTTTCATCATCTGCTATATTAAAAATTTTCAGTGGCGTTTAGATGTTAAATTCTGAAACGCTTTCCTCACATCTTTGAATGTATGAAAAAGCTGGAGTACTTCAAGTACGGACGAGCCATCTACATGTGCAGCACCACCGGACTTCTGCCAGTGACTGGGAAAGGGGGCGTAGCCTCGTGTTCCCCTCTACCTCTGGATGATTACAGACGGGCTTTCCTGTTCTCTGCGTGTGAATAAAGGCCGGGTTTGGGTAGAGCCATCTTTAGCGGGGATTTGGGATGACCCCACTGTCTGCCTTCAGATTCACGTTCTGTCTCCCACGGAGCGTGCATCTGACACTGTGGACTGCCGAAGTGGGTGTACCAGCCGGCAGAATAGTCAGGAAGGTACAGTGCAGGGAGAGAATTGGTGGACATCAGATAGGCAGATTTACAAAGATAATGTCACCTGTTCTTATTTATGACACCGGGAGGCAAAGCTGCACATCTGTTTATTGATTTGTCCCTATTTCCATCTCCTCCTTCAAGCATCCACAAGCTGAGGGAGAACGTCTTTCAAGAACATCAGACTCTTAAGGAGAAGGAACTTGAAACAGGACCCAAAGCCTCCCACGGCTATGGAGGGAAATTTGGTGTGGAACAAGACCGAATGGATAAGGTGAGTGGCCCACGGCTGCCTGTGCCAGGCTCCTGGTGCGCTTGGACCACTCGACTGAGTGGCAGAGTCGTCCCTCAGACTTTCCTTAGATCAGCAGTTCTGAGTCAATCTGCTGAGGCTGAGATTTGCCCAGAGTAGACCCCTGTTGATCGGACTTGCTCACGAAGTACTCTAGCTTTCTTTAAAGCTCGCTGAGAGCCCTCAGAGGTGCTGGAGCACGGGTGGTACGTGGGGAGGCCCAGAGCGGGAGACTGGCCCTCAGAGGTGGCCTTGTGATCAGGATAGAAGTCCGGAAGCATCGTGGCTCCAGGTGTCATCGTTGTCAATGCCTCTGGTTCCAGCTTGCAGCCTAAGTCATGCCAGTCCGAAGACCAAAGTCAAATCTGTAGGCCCCCATGGTTCACAGCACACACGGAAATTCAGCCAAAGGCCTAGCTAACATGCTTCATGCGGTCAGTGACTGTCAGAGCAGTCTGTCCCTTGTCTAAATGGGGTGCCCACCAGGCTGGGGACAGTGCTCGCTCTGTTTGAGAGGTCTGGGAGAGCCTCCCGGGAGCCATCATTGATGGGATGCAAACTGCCATGCAGACGTTGATTGAGGACGTTGGCCAAATGCCTCCAGCTCCACCCGTACTTTAGGTCCTCTCTACCCTAAGAAAGGGAGCCCCGTTAGCTCAGGACGGCTGCCTTTTCCTTCGTGGAGAGAGGATGGAAGAGATCGTGGTGCGTTTGCATGTTTCTTCAGTAAAACAGACATCCTGGAGGTGAACTTTTGAGTCTAAGCAACATAAGCTTGTTCTGACCTGACAGATGCTTGCCTTTACCCTGTGGAAAGAAGTGTTTCAGCCAGTGTCGGATTCCAGGCGGTAATTCCATACCTCTCCCACCTCATGCACCAGCCGGATGAACATTTGAGCTGGGCACGGGCTGATGTTGCTGTGTCACAGTGAGCTGCACCTTGCTCTGTCCCCTACACAGTAGATGATGTGGTGGGCTGGCAGGGCACCCCAAACCACCATCATAAATAGCCTGGGGGAGGAGTGGGGTGAGGGACCATCTGCAGGAAGGAGACATGGATGTTGCTGTGTCACTACCACAGAGATGCGCTGACACTGAGGAGAGCAGTGTGTGCAAAATCATCATCTCTGGAGTCTAAAAAAAGTCCGCTAGCTTTTAGGAGTGTAAACGGGCAGACGGACCCCTGTGTTCAGTGCAGTGAGCGAAGCATGTGCAGACGGACAGACGGACCCCTGTGTTCAGTGCAGTGAGCGAAGATGTGCAGACGGACAGACAGAATCCATGTGTTCAGTGCAGAGAATGAAGCATGTGCAGACGGACAGACGGAATCCATGTGTTCAGTGCAGTGAGCGAAGCATGTGCAGACGGACAGACGGAATCCATGTGTTCAGTGCAGTGAGCGAAGCATGTGCAGACGGACAGACGGAATCCATGTGTTCAGTGCAGTGAGCGAAGCATGTGCAGACGGACAGACGGAATCCATGTGTTCAGTGCAGTGAGCGAAGCATGTGCAGATGGACAGATAGAATCCATGTATTCAGTGCAGAGAATGAAGCATGTGCAGACGGACAGACGGAATCCATGTGTTCAGTGCAGTGAGGGAAGCATGTGCAGACGGACAGACGGAATCCATGTGTTCAGTGCAGTGAGCGAAGCAAGTCGGTGGAAGCCTTTCCCACCCCAGACTGAGGCAAGCCCTGTGCTTACAGGGCTTGTGGGGAGTTAGTGCAGAGAGAAATTTATTCTAAAAATGGGGCTCCCTGCTCTGGGTTGGGAAAATTACATATTGGGGAAAAGAAAGGCAAAGTGTCAGGGAAAGCCTGGTAGGGAAGCTGTTGTGGCTTCTCTGCTGCTGCTTGGACTGCACCTTTTTTCAGCCCGAATCTCGCTCACCCTGGAACCTGCCACTTAGGCCTTCTGGAGCGCCAGGCTCCCTGGAAGAGCCCTCGCTTCCCTCTCTCCTGTGCCGTCTCCATGGCAGCCTCTGCTTCCCTTGTCAGCTGTCCTTGCCTCATCCTGCTGTCCTTCCCAGGGAGACTCCCCTCTGGGCTGGGCTTTTCAAGGGTCGGGACTTGTCATCCTCTCCTCATGCCTGGCCCTATGCCATGAGCCCCACCTCTTAGGCCAGTGCGCTCCTGGAGCCCAGGAGGCTTGTGGAGCCTTGCTGTCACCTCTTAGCCGGCAAGCTGGAGAGCTATCCTGGCAGGGCAAGTCCAGCAAGGGGTGCTGCAGCTGCTCAGTCCCGGCTGGCATCTGGGCCAGGTTAGCTCTCAGCTCGGGTCAGCACCACGGGACAAATATGTTGTCAAAAATAACTCAGGGCCAGGTACGGGACTCACATCTGTAATCACACCATTTTGGGAGGCCGAGGCAGGAGGATCTGATGAGCCCAGGAGTTTAAGACCAGCCTGGGCAACATAGCGAGACCCCGTCTCTACAAAAACATAATTAACTGGACGTGGTGCACACCTGCAGTCCCAGCTGCTTGGGAGGCTAAGCAGGGAGGATCACTTGAGCCCGGGAGGTGGAGGCTGCAGTGTCCTATGATCGCACCATTACAGTCCAGCCTAGGCGACAGAGAGAGACCCCGTCTCAGGAAATAAATAGATTGAACTCAGATTCCAAACTGAAGGGGAAATGGCTTAAGTTATTTGTAACTTGCCCACTTCAGAAATTGAAAAAAATAAAAAATTGAAATCTCTGCGTTAAGAGTTGAGGAATATGTGCTAGAGACTTCCAGAAAAAAAGAACACATGGAGGACAAGCACACGTGAGAGGAGCCTGGACGGGCTGTCCGGATTCTGTTTACGCTGGGGCCTGAGCACGCTGCACCTTTCCCTTGCGACCGGCGGTGGCTACGTCCATCACGCGGGGCAGGCTTCCTTCCTGCTCCCGTGTCTCCTTGCATCCCGTAGCCCTGAGTCTACACATTCAGGCTTCAAGATACAATCTCCCCAGCATGACTGTTTAATAACATGTGATTTCGTCAACGTAAAATCAAATGCAATTTTGGAGATGAATCTCTTTCCATCAAAAGGTTGGAAACTTTGCCTAGTTGTCATTCTGGGCATGTCTTTAGATCCGTTTTCCTATAACTTCCTTCTGATGAAAACTCATGCTGGGGAATCCGTTTGGCACATCTGCCTCTGCCACTCCTTCATCTCTGTTTTCTGGGTGGGACTCCAGAGGACACGGATGGGCAGTCTGTGCCACAGAGGGTTTGGAGGTGACAGCTCGTGTGGATGAGGAGTCAGCTGCCGACCTCAGAACAAACGTGGGAAGAAGAGGGCGCAGCACAGGCCCGAGGCTTAGGGCAAAGCCTACTTTTCATTCGGGGAAAGAGTGGACGCGCTCTGAGTTGCCTGCTGTGTCAGCACCGGTGTGGGATGCTGCTCGGGTTAGTATGAGCAGCTCCACATACTAGAGGGAGTGAGAAGACGGGTCCCGGTGTGCCGTGGGCGTTCTCCACACCGTCTGCTGGGCCACGTGCCTGCACTGTCCGTGAAGGAGGCCTTGACCCGGCTCTGCTGTCAGCAGGGAGCCTTAGAACCCTGGGGCCTCGGTGTGCCCGAGCGTGGGACTGTCAGGGCTGGAGCAGGGCCGGTGCTTTGAGGTGGGAGATCTTGTCTGCTTTGTGGACCAGAGGGTCTCGTTGAAACTGCTGAACGGAGTTGCGGAATCACAAAAGCAGCTGTGGACAGCACACCTGTGGATGGATGTGGCTGTCCCAGAGGCGTTATTTACAGAAGAACAGGGCACCGGGTCTGGAAAGCCCAGGGGAACCCTCGGCTTTACCTGCTGGCTTTGGCGAACAGAAGGTCCTCAAACCTGTGTGCGCTGACGGGGGCTGACGACATTAATGACGCTGAAGCGAGCTGGCGCTGGGGCCGGCACCTGGCTCCTGCCTGAATGGGGTGCTGCTCAGCGGAAATCGAATATGAGCCTGTGTTTTGCAGACTATTTTTTGTGCTGATTCTTGGGTCATGTGATTCGCAGAGGTCCCACTTCAGTAAACGCCAGCAGCCTCCACACCGGCGGGTCTCACAGATCCTGCCACAGGCCGCCAGCTCTGTGTCCCTTCTTCATGCCCAGTGGTGTCAGACATCCCCACTGGTGGCCCCAACCTGTGGCCAGGGGTCGTGTGCAGCTTCCAGGAGCCCAAGGGCTGGGGTGGGCCATGAAAGCCTGCACCAAGGACCTGGACCTCCCAGGAGTCGGGCCCCCTCCTTGGCTCCCCAGATGGGTGTGTTCATGTAAGGTTTCCCTGCACTGAGCAGGAGGTGGCCTCCCCAGCCCTGCTCTGGGAGGAAGTGAAGTGCCGCAGTGTCGTCAGTGTCTAATGCTTTGTGTTTGAACCCTGTTCCAGTCAGCTGTCGGCCACGAATATCAGTCGAAACTTTCCAAGCACTGCTCACAGGTAGACTCGGTCCGCGGCTTCGGAGGCAAGTTTGGTGTCCAGATGGACAGAGTTGATCAGGTGAGTGATGTGGTGCTGGGGCTGGTGGGGGTTGGGGCAAGGGGGAGCGTTCCCCGTAGATCTGAGCCATATTGGGCCACTTGTAGTGGCGGGCAGGTGCCCTCCAGCTCTGTGGGAGTGCAGAGAGGGGCATCCGCTCCCAGGATGCTCTGAGAGCCTGGTCCCAGGGAGAGGAAGCGGGATGCGGAGGGCTTGCTACAGCAGTCCCTGCGGTCGCTCTTCACTACGTGCCCCAGTACTGGACGGCCCTGTGTCCGTCCAAATGTGCCAGCAGGGACCATTGCTGCCCGTGTTTCTCATGTGTGTGCTCCTGTGACAGAGTGGCCTCAGAGCGTGTTCCGGGGAGCGGGATGCGCTCGTTGCATCCAGGACTCAGGCTTTGCGTCAGGATGTTGTTGCAGTCATCCTGGGCCCGAGCCTCTTCTCTGATTCTCTTCAGCTTGGGGCTGGCGGCTCTTTTGTTTAATAGAGGAGCGATCTGGAGCCTGGAGGGAGCAGGGAGCTGATGCTGGTGGCAGATTGTGGCTTTGTGACATATTAGCCACGGTTCTGAATTTATGTGTCTGTGAAATGAGGGGGATGATCACACCTCTCTCACGGGTGTGCTCAGATGCCCATCGCAGTACCTGGCTGGTGGGAGTGCACCCCTGGTGGCCACTGCTATTCCTGTTATTAATATTAATGTTCTCAGCATGACTTATTTGAGAAGCGAGTTTTCGTGAAACCCGTGGAATGAATCGGCTGAGGACGCCTTGCCGCCACATGCTAGGGAGGGCAGGTCGCCATGGATACAGCTTGGCCCGCGCCGTCCACTGGGCCTTGCAGAACGTTTGTTGTCCTGTCCGTTTAGGATGCCAGAGCTCTTGCGTTACTGCCACCTGCACCTGGCTTAGGAACCCAGAGGTCACAACATAACATGTTTCATGTTTTTAAAAATTTCATGTAATTAATTCAGAGAGATTGTTTCAGGGACATTGAAAAAATGTATTTCTCCCCACTCGTTAATGTGTTTTTGGTCACCACAGTCTGCCGTAGGCTTTGAATACCAGGGGAAGACTGAGAAGCACGCCTCCCAGAAAGGTAAGACACGAAAGGCGCGGAAAGAGGCCGGCGCTCCAGGGGCCCTGATGGGGAGAGTCACGGCCACCTGAAGCCGTTTCCCGAGCGGTTTCTGTTGCCACAAGGAGGACTCTGCCCTCCTCTTCATGTTTCTGTATCATCCGGATGCCACATGACGGATGCATTCCCCGTTACATAGCCTCCTTGGAGCCCTGGCATCTGCTGTCATTGTGGAGCCTCCCGCTTTAGCGGAAGCTGCCCTCCCTTCATCTGGGCAGTGCTCCTCCTGGAGAAGAGAGCTCTCAGATTTATCAGCAAAAAGCTAACTTCCCCCTCTAAGGATAGAAACCAGAGTTGTTAAATTCTTGTTTTCATTATACACATACGGTCTTAACTGCTGGTGATTAATCTTTATTACATCATACTATCTCTTTTTGAAAGACCAAAGCATATCGCTACCTTCAAGTTTTCAGTTTATTTTTTGCAAGCTTATTTAGTTCTTCCTCTTTTAGTGTCATTGCATCATCCGGGGGAACAAGCTCTCAGTCCTTAAGCAGTCTCGGTGCAGTCCAGGTGGAGGTAGCTGTGGTGTGGGCAGGCAGAGGGAGGATCAGGGTCTCGTTTCCCGTGTTCAGCTGTGTGGCTTTCTTCATACGAGGCTTTCTCTTTCCATTTTTTTCATTTTGTTTGTTTGTTTGTTTGTTTTGAGACAGAGTCTCGCTCTGTTGCCCAGGCTGGAGTTCAGTGGCGCAATCTTGGCTCACTGCAAGCTCCGCCTCCTAGGTTCAAACGATTCTCCTGCCTCAGCCTCCCAAGTAGCTGGGATTACAGATGTGCACCTCCACCCCTGGCTAATTTTTCTATTTTTTAGTACAGATGGGATTTTGCTATGTTGGCCAGGCTGGTCTCAAACTCCTGACCTCAAGTGATCCGCCTGCCTCAGCTTCAGCCTCCCAAAGTACTGGTTCTTTGTATGAAGCTTTCCAACTTTTACCTGAGCAGTTGATTTTCAAAGCGGGCATGCAGCTTCATTTCTGACCACACAAAGGAACTGCCCTGTAACAGCTGACAGGGCCCGGAACCCCACCATGTACCTGTTACGAAGCAGGTCCAGCGTCACCTGTATGGAGCAGTGGGTGGCTTGTTGTACATGGTAAAATGTGTGCTTGATCTGTTTGTGAGTTGTAACCACTACACACTTCTGCTTAGTTTAACAAAAGGGACAGTTTAGTTTGTCCTCAGGCCCACGTGCTAACTGCTGCCCTGTCTCTTCAGACTACTCCAGTGGTTTTGGCGGCAAGTACGGCGTGCAGGCTGACCGAGTAGACAAGAGCGCGGTGGGCTTCGACTACCAGGGCAAAACGGAGAAGCACGAGTCACAGAGAGGTGGGGCGGACCCCATGGTCTGGAATCATGCGTTTGCTCCAGAAGCACCCACGAGGGCACTTTCTCTCCTCACAGATGATTGTTGTAGATTTTTTAACTTAAAATGTTTGGTGTTCTTTTAGTACCAGTGTATGTGGGCTTTTCCTAATTTGAATGGCTGCACAGTTCCCCATCATAGGAGGATTCCAGAGTCCATGTAACCATTCCTTTTTTGAATGTGGAATTTAGGTTGTTTCTTTTTTTTTTTTTTTGGTAGAGATGAGGTCTTGCCATGTTGCCCGGACTGGTCTTGAACTCCTTGGTCTCAAGCAATCCTCCACCACCTTGGTTTCCTTAAGTGCTGGGATTACAGGTGTGACCTGTAAAATTTTTTTTTTTTTCTTTTAGAGGGAGTGTAGTGGCGTGATCTCTGCTCACTGCAACCTCCACCTCCCTGGTTCAAGCAATTCTCATGCCTCAACCTCCCGGGTAGCCGGGATTACAGGCACATGCTGCCACGCCCATCTAATTTTTGTATTTTTAATAGAGACGGAATTCTGCCATGTTGTCCAGGCTGGTCTTGAATTCCTGACCTCAGGTGATTGGCCCGCCTCGGCCTCTCAAAGTGCTGGGATTACAAGTGTGAGCCACCGCACCCGACTGAAAATTGACTGCAGGGAACATTCTTGTACCTGTGTTTTGTTCACGAATGATTATTCAAAAGAATCACTCCTAGATGTGGAATTGCTGGGTCGAAGTCTATTGAATGTAAAATTTCCATAGATACTGCCAAGTTGTCCTTGGAGGCTGTGCTGAGTTCTTCCTTCCCCACGGCGTAACCTGTACACCAGCACTCAGAGAGTTTCCCAGGGCTGCAGAGGCTGCGGCCTGCCCGTTTCTCTGCGCCTCTTTTGTTTGGCCTGCACATTTAAATTTTTAAAAATATTTGCCAACATTTGAAAACTGAGAGCTTGACTATTTAAAAACTCAGATTTCTAAAAAAAAAAAAAAAATCCCAGACCAAGAATCACCACTGGAAGATCCGACCACTCTGGCTTGGCATTTCCCTGAGGAAAGTGCCAGTGGCGTGAAGGGCAGCTTGGCCTGCAGTTTGTTGCGGACTGGCCTGGCCTGGCCTTCCTGCCGGTCAGGCCCTGCCTACTGCACAGGGCTGCTTGCCTCTGCTCTCTGCCTCTTTCCTGGGAACAATCCATTCCTCTTCCCACACCGCACAGTTGTGAGCAGTGCGTGCTCCGTGAAGCCGCGTGAGTGTATGACTCCAGTGAGCCTGGGAGCATGGGCCGAGCACCTGGGCAGACTCAAGCCGCCTCAGATGCCTCAGGCCTTCTCTCCCAGGCCTTGATCCTCTGCATTTTTACTTTTAGTGGGTTCATGAGAGATTCATGTTTTGGTATCACAGTGACATGCTAAATGGCTTCATTCTGAGTAGAACTGGTGTTTCTGGAAGATGCTGTGTGTATCCTGTTCCCTGGTATCCCCCTGTTTGCTTCAGTTTGTGAAGAGTGGCCTTTGAAAGTCTTGCCCCTGTGCCACCTCCTCCCCTTAGAGAGCCTTATCATAAACTCTCATCTCCTGCTAGCTTCTGGATGCAATGAATGATGTTACAGGAATTCGTCTGCTGTACTTTCTTTTTTGAGATAGAGTCTCTTGCTCTGTCGCCAGGCTGGAGTGCAGTGGCGCGATCTCAGCTCACTGTAGCCTCTGCCTTCCGGGTTCAGGAGACTCTCCTGCCTCAGCCTCCTGAGTAGCTGGGATTACAAGCATGCGCCACCACGCCTAGCTAATTTTTTGTATTTTTAGTAGAGACAGGGTTTCACCATGTTGCCCAGGATGGTCTCCATCTCTTCACCTCGTGATCCGCCCACCTCAGCCTCCCAAAGTGCTGAGATTACAGGTGTGAGCTGCCGTGTCCAGCCTCTGCTGTACTTAAAAAAATAATAATAATTTTTTTTTCTTTTTTTTGAGATGGAGTTTCGCTCTTGTTGCTCAGGCTGGAGTGCAGTGGTGCAATCTCGGCGCACTGCGACCTCCACCTCCTGGGTTCCAGTGATTCTTTTGCCTCAGCCTCCCGAGTAGCTGGGATTACAGGTGTGGGCCACCACGCCCAGCTAATTTTGTATTTTTAGTAGAGATGGGGATTCATCATGTTGGTCAGGCTGGCCTTAAACCCCTGTCCTCAGGTGATCCTCCCACCTCAACTTGCAAAGTGGTGTGATTACAGGTGTGAGCCCCCACCCCCGCCCTGTTTTTTTAATTTTTAAAAAATTCGTTAATGATTTAACTTAGAGATGGGGTCTTGCTATGTTGCTCAGGCTGCACTCAGCCTCCTGGGCTCAAACAATCCTCCCTTCTCAGCCTCCTGAATAGCTGGGTTGCAGGCACATGCCCCCACCTCTGCTAACCACTGTTTATGTTTCTGTTATTACACATAAATAGCACCTTTAAATATTGTCTGTATTATTCAGTGGCCCTACAGTGGACCCGAAAGATTTTTGTGTTTTTTTAATCAAACGATAAAAGCCTTTCTTAAGGACTGCTAAGACCCTTGCGTGTTCACTGATTTCATTGCTCCCTTTAAAGCAGTCCTTTTTTTGTTTGTGTTTAGATTACTCCAAAGGTTTCGGTGGCAAATACGGCATCGACAAGGACAAAGTGGATAAGAGCGCCGTTGGCTTTGAGTATCAAGGCAAAACGGAGAAGCACGAGTCCCAGAAAGGTGTCTTCTGTTTTATCTTACCCTCCAGCCAGCAGCTAGTGATGTGGCAGGTGGTAGCCACTCCGGAAAAGGAAAGACAAAGCGTTATTGTCAGCCCTTAATGTAGATGTCTCGTTTTCATTAAGTACCCAACTTGAAAACGGCACATCTAGAAACACGCTGCTAAATAAGAACTCGGAGCTTGCATGTTTTGGCGCTCCAGCCCCAGCGGCGTTGCTTATCGTGGCGGCCGCGCCCCGCACGTCCGTGTTGCCCGTGTGAGCCTGTGCTGCCTCGTGGTGCGGGTGGAAGCCGCGTACCTGGGAGCTTCCGTGGGGTCCTGTCTGGCTTAATCACAATGCTGAGGTCATAGACTAGGTTATTTCCTGCCACTCTCCAAGGAGGGCCTCTTCGTGGATGTTATCTAAGGTATTACCAAAGATCCAGAAGGGAAGGGCAGATTGAGTGACTCGAATGTGTTTAACTGTATTGAAAACATACTTTCTACCTGTGACCCGCACTACCTGCTAATGATGGGTTCTGGCCTTTCATTGTGCATGTAGACTATGTGAAAGGGTTTGGAGGAAAGTTTGGTGTGCAGACAGACAGACAAGACAAATGTGCCCTTGGCTGGGATCACCAGGAGAAATTGCAGCTGCATGAATCCCAAAAAGGTACATTCCCTCTGCCTGTCCGCGAGATGGTTTTGGAAGTTTGTCTTTGTTCTTATGCGTCAGTATGTGTGTGTGTTGTGTCTGCGTGTGCCTGCTGCACGTTGTTCTGTTTTCACTGTTTGAAGTTGTCCTGTGCACCCCCCCCCAGTCTCCCAGTTCCAGAAACCCTCCAGCTAGTGTAGTCATGACCCCTCCCTGCTGACACGGGGCTGGTGCCCCAGAGAGCTGGGTTTACCCAGGAGTGGGCACATGGGCCAAGCCTGCAGCAGGGGGCTGGGTTTACCCGGGAGTGGGCACATGGGCCAAGCCTGCAGCAGGGGGCTGGGTTTACCCGGGAGTGGGCACATGGGCCAGACCTGCAGCAGGGGACTGAGTTTACCCGGGAGTGGGCACATGGGCCAAGCCTGCAGCAGGGGGCTGGGTTTACCCAGGAGTGGGCACATGGGCCAAGCCTGCAGCAGGGGGCTGGGTTTACCCGGGAGTGGGCACATGGGCCAAGCCTGCAGCAGAGGGCTGGGTTTACCCGGGAGTGGGCACATGGGCCAGACCTGCAGCAGGGGACTGGGTTTACCCGGGAGTGGGCACATGGGCCAGACCTGCAGCACTCCTGGGATGCCGCTTGTTTTCTGCCTTCAGGAGGTGCAGGAGCAGCAGTGCTCCTCGTCCAGGCTGCTTGTCTATAAAGTGGGCCACGGTGTCTGGCAGGAGATACTTACTTTTGAACCGAAAGTGTTCTCTTGTCCGAACGGGTCCCTTTTCCCTGGGGAAAGGAACCTAAGGGGCTGAAACGCTTTGAGTATGACCCAGCCCTGAGATAAGCAGGAGCGGGGCTGATGGGGCTGCGCCCTCCGCATCTGCAGGGTCTCTCCTCCCGTGTACACAGATACGCGCACGCGTCTGCAGTGTTGGTAGGACCCTGGAATGAACCGCACAGCCGGGAGTGCCTTTACTGAATTATTTGAAGTACAGTTCTTAGCCTGTTTCCACATCTTGGCCAAGTGTTCAGATTTTAAGTTCATTCTTTAACGTTGACCTTTGGAGCCGCCTTCTGGCGCTGAGCCTGGGAGTAGGATCTCAAAGGCCGTAAGCTCTGGAGAGTCCTTGCTTTCTGGAAACTGTGTTTGATTTTTGCGCATGCTCATGCAATTCTAACCCAACTGTGTTTCCTCTCTTGGTTGTTTTCCCCACCGTTGCTTGTGGATTTTCAGATTATAAGACTGGTTTCGGAGGCAAATTCGGTATTCAGTCGGAGAGGCAGGACTCCGCTGCTGTGGGGTTTGATTACAAGGAGAAGTTGGCCAAGCACGAGTCCCAGCAAGGCACAGTTGCCACCAGCCTCTTACCCCCACCCTCCCCGTCCCATGCAGCCACTTCTAGCACAGACTTCAGGGCTCACCGTCCGCGCCTGCAGCACAGTCCTCCTGTGTCACCAGTTGTCAGCTGTCAGGCTGTTGGGCACTTGAAACCCATTTCTATTAGAGCGACACTGGTTTTGAATGGTTCCCTTCTCTTCCCCGCTTCACTTTCTTCCCTGTGAACCTGTGATCTGCGTATGGCAGGATGTACCAGTTAGTGTGTGGGTGCCGTCTTTCGAACCCTGTGACCCTTCCAGTCTCTGGACCGGGGCATCTCCGGTCTCCAGCAGCATTCTGCCCGAGGCTGTTCTGCTGGTAATGGTGGCTGCTGTGAGCCATTGAGTCAGGCCTTCCAGATGAGGAGAGAGGTGTTTGGTTCAACGAAACCACTGGCCGTTTGACCAGGGGCTTCGTAGCAGCAAGGGCCAGGAGACAGGCGTGTTCTGTGTGGTTTCTGTGTTTCATTTGTGGTGGTGTTTTTGGCCGGGGTTGGGAGGTTTTTTGTTTGTTTCATTTGATGACACCGTATGTGTGTAACATCTCCACACAGAGCCACACAGTATGTACGCAGAGCCAGCTCTGCATCCTTCCTTAGAGCAGTTATGTTACCTTCAAAATTTGGACTTGGTTATTAGAACCTGAACACATAATTGGAAAAATAGTAATTCCCTAACCTTGCAGGGCAGACTCTAGACTTTCCACCTGCAGCGTTAGAAACACAGCAGTGTTCAGATGTGGGCAGGTAGACACACCTGGGGTGGTCCCGCAGACTGCATGGAGATGGCAGTGGCTCTCCGAGGCATCACTCCTGCATGACAGTGTGACTTTCATGTGGATCTGTGTTGCTGCAGCAGAAGGATTTGGCTGGTAGAATTTCCACATGGATTTTTTTTTTCTCTTAAAAAGCAAGAGAACAAACTGCGATTGAGCCTCTTTTTAGCGCTCAGTAGAGCAGGCGCACAGGAAGCAGCTGAGAATAAGCCCGTGCTGGTGCGGAAGACTGTGCTATTGAAGTGGCGCGTTGCAAAGGCCTGTCCGTGCCCTCTCCTCGCTTAGCTCCTGCCTGCCGCCTGCCGCCCCTCCTGCCCCTCAGGGAATGCTGAAGCCCGCCCCCGGCCTGTGCCCTGCTTCTCACTGCCTGGGTCTCACGACCATGGGTGGAAGCAAAACTTGCCTTGCAAGTGAAGCCTCGCTTGGCCATTCTCGTTTCTTCCCGCTGTGGTGCACCTTCTTGGGCTGTTTCCGGATCTGTCTGCATGCACCCGCGGCCACCCCCACGCTCGCCTCCGCCGCACAGTAAGTGTTGTGTTTTGCCACATTTCAGACTACTCCAAAGGATTCGGCGGGAAGTATGGGGTGCAGAAGGATCGGATGGATAAGGTAAATATTCCAGACCCGCAGCTTAGTGTCGTCTGCCGGCAGGGACTCTTGGTGGGCGTGGCTCACGGTGCGGGTGGCACCTACGCACTGGGGTGGGGCACAGGTGGTTTCCATCACGGTGGACATGATGTGTCCTGTGCTTCTCATGGCCGTGCTGTGGGATGGGCGCTGGCCCTGGCCCCCCTCCTAGTTGGGGGCCCGAGGCCAGGCAGGTTCAGCACCTGGCTGTGGCACAGCAGTGGACGGCTGGGCTGCCACAGGAACCCAGACGTTTAACATGAGAGGCGAGAGCCTCGAGGGCTCATGTCCATTTGAACTTAAATTCTTAACAGTAAATGAGATTGGAAGCGAGTGTTAGACCGCGTGTGGGGCTTCCCCACTGGTGGCCGGCACTGCCTGTGCCGTGATGAGCCATGTCTCCCGTCTTCAGCCTCACAGAGACGCGGGCCCCACACTGCCTGCTCCTGTGCATGGCCTGCGGTCAGGGGTGGCAGGGTCAGTCCTTGCCTCGAAGCTGACCACACACAGCACCATCCAGGGGCTCCTGATGTGGGCTCTGGGGGCGTGGGCGAGCAGAGCAGGTGTTTGGGCTGGGCTCGCCAGGGAGCCGTAGCCGGGGCTCATTTCTGAGGGCAGGCGGGAGTTCAGGAGAGAAGGCTCAGGAGACCACGGAGGGACGAGGTGTGGGCCTGGGTGGGACAGGAGTCACAGCAGGTTCTCAAGGAGCCTAGCTGCAGAGGGAGGGCGGGGAGCGGGGACAGAGCTGGCCCTGGAGAGCCCCACACACCACAGGGCGTTCTGCACGTCATTAGGTGACATGCATGGCCCCAGAAGGGTTAGCAGGTAAGGGACACTTTGGGGGTCTGCTTTGAGAATCCGCCAGCCTCAGCGTGGAGTCTGGGTTGTGGGGCATGGCCTGGGCAGGGGGGTGTGGTCCTGAGGAGAACTGGAGGGGCTCAGGTGGTAGAGAAGCAGGGCATGGTGTTTGGCGCCAAGGGACACAGGGGAGGGAGCAGTCGGGTGGGTGTGGGGTGGACGTGGGGCCGACAGTGAGCTGAAGAACTGGGAGTAGCGGATGTGGGTGTCAGTGAGAGGAAGCTGGGGTAGGGCTGGGGCCAGGCCCGGGTGGCATGCAGAGTCGGGAGGGGTGTGGGCATGCGGTCAGAGGACACTGGGCAAGGGGAACCGGCGAGGTAGCGGGGGCCTTGCGAGGCACTGGGATGGGTGGAGGGAAGGAGCTCCCCTCTGGGTGAGTCAGAGGTTGTGGCTTTGGGGCCCGAACCTGAGGGACTGCTGTGCTGTGGGTGTCTGTGGTCAGCATTGCTGGTGTTGGCAGTGACCGCTGAGCTTGTGAGCACGTGGGGAGGCAGTGTAGGGGTGTGGCCTTTGGTGTCATTGTCTTTCATCCAGGACGGGGTGGAGCTTCTCTCCTTTGGTTTGCTGTGTGATGAAGTCCAAGGCTTAGAGAGAGTGATGTAACTGCCTGGGTCCCCGTACATTGTGGGGATGGGGCTACAACCCAGGCTGGGAGGTGAGGTCATCCCCTGAGGGCGAGGTGATGTCTGCAGAGGGCCCAGTGGGTGACGGGACCCAGTAAGGCTGATGGCCTTGCCTTTGAACAGGTGCAAGCGGCTCAAGGGACATGGAGTAGACGCTGGAGCTGACTGACAGGAGGAGGGAGCAGGGTCCGAGGAAGGACAGGCAGGCCAGGAACGGGGCAAGCAGGAGGTGCTGGGCAGAAAGGGGCCATGGCGTGGGGGCTCTGGTGGCTTCTGAGCCTCAGGTGTTCTCATCAGAGGTAGTGAAACCCACAGTGAGACTGGGGACGGCCACTAGTCTCCACGAGCCCTGCCAGTCTCCACCTGAGTCCTATGTGAGAGTCATTGCTCATTGGTCAGGCCGGAGTTGAGTCCCCCGCAATGCAGAAAGGTGTGACTGCACCACTGCGTGGTGTGGTGTGGAGGACGGGCCACCGGAGGCTTGCATGTGTCCCCGGCGTCTTCTGCTTCCTGTCAATGCTCACACCTCTGGGTGGCGAGGGAGGGTGGGGAAGGCGTGAGGCGGATCCCAGAATTGGTGTATGATAGAGCAGATGGAGATACATGTATTTCTTATGCTCATGCTGACTCACGGTTGCCTGCAAATGTGGTGGGTAATCGTTCTCATGCCTCAGTTAGTTTGCAAAACTGAGAGGCCATGAAGAGTGCTCTGGGCTGTGTGGCTGGGCCTTTGGGAAGATCTGAGGAAGGCATTTGCATCTGGTAGGAGCTGCCACAGGGCATGGAGAAAAGAGAAAAGTGCTTTTCTGACGCCCAATTCCTATCTCCACAGAACGCGTCCACCTTTGAGGATGTTACCCAGGTGTCCTCCGCCTACCAGAAGACGGTACCTGTTGAAGCTGGTGAGTCCTGGCTGATACCGGGAGCACCGTGTGGTTTCCCAGGAAAACACTGAGGTGAAACACAGCCGGGAGCAGACGCACCACTAGTTGAAAGCGTGGTTGTTGCTGCGTATTTTGGGGAAAGAAAATGATCCTTTTGATGAAGATCCCGCTTCTCCTGCAGAGGTGTAGAATCACCTTTCACACGCAGCCTGGTGCGGCCGTTTCGCTGGGGCCCGTTTCGAGGGCCTCTTCCCAAAGCAAAGGGGTTACGTGCACATCCACGAGGGTCCCTCCACACTGCCGGTGACCAGCTCCTGGGAGCAGCTGGGGCCTGCCCGGCTCCCTGAGCCACTGGGTCGCAGCTGTGGCAGGAGGAAGACGTCATGACGTGTGTGTGCAGGCGACGGCAGACGTTCTCTCTGCTGCTTGTTCTTGGGCCCTTGACCAGGGAGCTCGAAACCTGCCCTTTTCTGTGCTGGACACACGATTGAGTCAGAGGTGGCCCATGCCCCGGAGAGTCAGGTACTTGGGGAAAATATCGTACATGAAAGCAAGTGCTAAATTTAACACAGGATGCGGAGAGCTACCACTGCTTACTAGGGGAGCCGTGGATCCACAGTTCTCAGAGTTGGAGGGCCCAGGACGCGTTGACACTTTGACCACTAGTGAGAACCCCCCAAGACGTTGATGTATTTGATGATATTGACTATATTAGAAATTAGAGGAATGTGGCCCGGCGTGGTGGCTCACGCCTGTAATCCCAGCACTTTGGGAGGCTAAGGCCGGTGGGTTACGAGGTCAGGAGATCGAGACCATCCTGGCTAACACAGTGAAACCCCATCTCTACTAAAAATAAAAAATAAATTAGCCAGGCATGGTGGCGGGCGCCTGTAGTCCCAGCTACTCAGGAGGCTGAGGCAGGAGAATGGCCTGAATCCGGGAGGCGGACCTTACAGTGAGCTGAGATTACACCACTGCACTCCAGCCTGGGCGACAGAGCGAGACTCCATCTCAAAAAAAAAGAAAAAGAAATCAGAGGACTGTTTTATTTGTTTATTTATTTATTTTGAGACCGGATCTTGCTGTGTCATCCAGGCAGGACTGCAGCCTCAGTCTCCGGGGCTCAAGCAGTCCTCTTGCCTCAGCCTCTGAGAATCTGGAACTATAAGTGCATGCCACCATGCCCAGTTAAATTTTTTTATTTTTAGTAGAGACGAGGTCTCATTGTGTTGCCCAAGTTGGTCTTGAATTCCTGAGCTCAAGTGATCCACCTGCCTCAGCCTCTCAGAGTGCTGGGATTACAGGCATGAGCCACCACAGCCATTGGAAAGTTATAAATTGGTTCACTTAAAAAGAACAAAACTACGTTGGGTATGCTGGCTCACGCCTGTAGCCGCAGCACTCTGGGAGGCCGAGGCGGGTGGATCACCTGAGGTCAGGAGTTTGAGACCAGCCTGGCCAACATGGTGAAACCCTGTCTCTACTAAAGATACAAAAAGTAGCTGGGCATGGTGGCCCACGCCTGTAATCCCAACTGCTCAGGAGACGGAGGCAGGAGAATTGTTTGAATCTAGAGGCGGAGGTTGCAGTGAGCCTTGATTGCGCCACTGCACTCCAGCCTGGGCGACAAGAGCTAACCTCCATCGCAAAAAATAAAAATAATAATATAACTGGCCATGCACGGAGTGGCATTGTTTTTTTTTGTAAATCTCTTTAATAGAAGACGGCTGCATTCTCACACCTATCTGCCTCTGCAGTCTGTCGATGTTACGTTGTTTAGGAAGAACATGTGGAATCACCTGGGTAGGCGGTTGGGAAAGGGAGGAGTGTTTGTAACCTTAAGGGCAGTGTGGGTGTCCTTCCGCGATGCCATGCAAGCGTGCCAGGTGGGGGTGGCTCCTCTGGCCCTGAATGGCTCGCCCCCCAGTATGCTCGGGTGGCACCCTGTGTTGGCTATTTGGAAAATGCTGGACCTCTGAGTTATGCCCGTCTTCCACTTGTGGACACTTCTCATTATACAGGACCCAAAAAATCACATTTGCTGTCATCGTCAATGTTATCTGCAGAGGCTAAGTGGAAATTGTCGTGTTCATGTGGCAGCCTCACATTTTTCAGAATTCTGTCTTTTACTTGAAAGCTGGAATTTTCCCGTTGGCGACAAATACTACAGTAATTTTTCTTGACACAATAGGCTTAGTTCATTCACTTGGGAGAAAACTGCTGCCAGATACCCAGCTTTGCATAACCATAGTTTGTCTGTCAGTTGTTATTTCAGGGAAGAACGTTGTTCCATGAAAAATCAACTTGCAGCTCTCATGGTTCCATTCATGTTCCTTGAGACAGAGACAGCCACCGCCACAGTCCCGGACACAGCAGGGAAGGCTCACGTGTCTTCCCACTTTTTTGAGACAGAATCTCGTTCTGTTGCGAGGCTGGAGTGCAGTGGCGCCATCTTGGCTCACTGCAACCCCTGCCCCTGGGTTCAAGCAGTTCTCCTTGCCTCAGCCTCCGAGTAGCTGGGATTACAGGCGCGCACCACCACGCCCAGCTAATTCTTGCATTTTTAGTAGATACAGGGTTTCACCATGTTTGCCAGGATGGTCTCAATCCCTTGACCTCGTGATCCACCCGCCTTAGCCTCCCAATGTGCTGCGATTACAGGCGTGAGCCACCACGCCCGGCCTTGTTCCCCACTTTTGACTTACATTTTTATCGTTTTTTCTTAATAGACATGGGATCTCACTATCTTTCTCAGGCTGGTCTCAAACTCCTGATCTCAGACAGTCCTCCCATTTCAACCTCCCAAAGTGCTGGGAATTACAGGCATGAGCCAGTGCCCTCTTTTCCATTTTTGTCACACACAATATAAAAAAATGTATACTCAGCGGTTGAGATTCACTATATTCAGTATATGTCGATTACAGTATACATCAGTACCTTAACTGCTTTATCAAGGACAGATGTCTTTAAGAGAAATTGGCTGTTTTTATTTAAAATTGTGAGTGTGGTGGTGAAGATTCTGTCTTGTTTAAAGATCTTCCTGATGCCAAGCTTAGGGGGATCGCCAGTCCCACCAGGTGTGCAGTGCCCTGCGGCCGGCGCCCAGTGCTGGCTCCGGACCAGTGGGCTGAGCTGGCAGCTGCAAGAACCTTTCCCTCCTCGGGGGTGGGGGGTGGCCGGTTCCTGGGGCGGTCACCCTCTGTGGGGCTGTTGTCCAGGAGCCGTGTTTTTGCTGTGCTCAAGCCACACGTCCTCCCTCCTTTCTCTGTAGTGACCAGCAAAACAAGTAACATCAGAGCTAACTTTGAAAACCTCGCTAAGGAGAAGGAGCAGGAGGACAGGCGGAAGGCGGAGGCAGAGAGAGCCCAGCGGATGGCGAAGGAGCGGCAGGAGCAGGAAGAAGCCAGAAGGAAGCTGGAGGTGAGCGGCAACGAGTGGGCTGCAGCGCGCTCTCCCTCTTGGACCTGTGCGAGGGGATTGGCAGCTCTGGGGCCTGGGCGGGGCTTATTCTTTCCTGGCCAGGGTTTCCTTGGAAGGCATGTTTAACTCTCCTTTAAGGCTGTGCTTTAAGGCACTTGTCACTTGAAGCCACACATAGGCGGAGTCTCTGGCCACAATGCTCCAGGCAGCTAGCTAGCGCCATCCTGGTCTTGCCGGTCCAGCCCCGGGACCCAGCAACCTGCCCTGCCCTCTGTCCCTGAGCTGACAGCAGAGTCCTGTCGGCTTCGTCCTCCACGGAGCTCTTGTCCAAATGTCAGCCTGAGTCTCTTCTCACCCCTCCCCCTCTGGAAGCCCCTCCTTTTCTGGGTGAAAGTTTGGGGTTTGGAGGGGCCTCTGTGCAGAGGCAGCCTGCTCTTGGGGCCTGCTTCTGCTTGGCCAGCCCAGCCCCGCTCACCCAAGCCCCTGGCTGTGGAGAAGCGCTCCAGAGAAAGATGCCAGGAGCGCACCCCTGGCAGGGGCAGAGCACGAGCCTGCATCTGGGTGCTTTGGGTCTAGCCTGGGTGGCGTCCCACTGACAAGGAATTTTCTTGTGCTCAGCGGGATTAGGGGGGCTGTGAATAGAGCCTGGAGCCTACAAATGTGTGTGTGAAGTTACCAGGTGTGGCTCTCAGCTGGGGCATCTGCAATGTGGGGCAGGCCCAGCCTGTGTGGAAGCCTGGGCTTCTCCTGCCCACCCCAGGCCCTGCCCCTGCAGGGCCACACAGGACATGGTACTTCGAGTGTTTAATCTGTGGATGGCACCAGGTGACGTGGGAATTTACAACTGTCCTGTTGGGGTCAGGCAAGACCATAGATGCCAGGAACCGTGCTAGGGTCTCAAGACCAGGAGTGGTTTTCTCTTCAGCAAGACAAGACAGCACTACCATTGTTCCTAATAGAGCAAGGCAGCCTGCAGGGGGAGAGGAGGGAGGGTTTGGAGCGGACGCCTGGGGTTCAGGTCCTGCAGAGGGAGAGGAGGGGAGGGGTTTGGAGCGAACGCATGGGGTTCAGGTCCTGCAGGGGGAGAGGAGGGAGGGGTTTGGAGCGGACGCCCGGGGTTCAGGTCCTGCAGGGGGAGAGGAGGGAGGGGTTTGGAGCGGACACCCAGGGTTCAGGTCCTGCAGGGGGAGAGGAGGGAGGGGTTTGGAGCGGACGCCCGGGGTGCAGGTCCTGCAGGGGGAGAGGAGGGAGGGGTTTGGAGCGGACGCCCGGGGTTCAGGTCCTGCAGGGGGAGAGGAGGGAGGGGTTTGGAGCGACGCCCGGGGTGCAGGTCCTGCAGAGGGAGAGGAGGGAGGGGTTTGGAGCGGACGCCTGGGGTTCAGGTCCTGCAGGGGGAGAGGAGGGAGGGGTTTGGAGCGGACGCATGGGGTTCAGGTCCTGCAGAGGGAGAGGAGGGAGGGGGTTTGGAGCGGACGCCTGGGGTTCAGGTGCTGCAGGGGGAGAGGAGGGAGGGGTTTGGAGCGGACGCCTGGGGTTCAGGTCCTGTAGGGGGAGAGGAGGGAGGGGTTTGGAGCGGACGCCTGGGGTTCAGGTCCTGTAGGGGAGAGGAGGGAGGGGTTTGGAGTGGACGCCTGGGGTTCAGGTCCTGCAGGGGGAGAGGAGGGAGGGGTTTGGAGCGGACGCCTGGGGTTCAGGTCCTGCAGGGGGAGAGGAGGGAGGGGTTTGGAGCGGACGCCTGGGTTTCAGGTCCTGCAGGGGAGAGGAGGGAGGGGGGTTTGGAGCGGACGCCTGGGTTTCAGGTCCTGCAGAGGGAGAGGAGGGAGGGGGTTTGGAGCGGACGCCTGGGGTTCAGGTGCTGCAGGGGGAGAGGAGGGAGGGGTTTGGAGCGGACGCCTGGGGTTCAGGTGCTGCAGGGGGAGAGGAGGGAGGGGTTTGGAGCGGACGCCTGGGGTTCAGGTCCTGTAGGGGGAGAGGAGGGAGGGGTTTGGAGTGGACGCCTGGGGTTCAGGTCCTGTAGAGGGAGAGGAGGGAGGGTTTGGAGTGGACGCCCGGGGTTCAGGTCCTGCAGGGGGAGAGGAGGGAGGGGGTTTGGAGCGGACGCCTGGGGTTCAGGTCCTGCAGGGGGAGAGGAGGGAGGGGTTTGGAGTGGACGCCTGGGGTTCAGGTCCTGCAGGGGGAGAGGAGGGAGGGTTTGGAGCGGACGCCTGGGGTTCAGATCCTGCCTGGGTGGCTCCCTGGCCCGTGTGCCTGCACGCCTTGCCCTCAGACTCAGCGTCTGGCACTGGAGCCCGCAGGCTGTCAGTGAGTTTCCCGTTGCTGCTGTAGTCACCACCACACACAGCACACAGCTAGTGTCTTACAGCGCTGGAGGTCAGAAGTCCTCAAAGATGTCAGCAGAGCTGTGTTCCTCCTGGCAGCCCTGCGGCCCCGTCTTCCCGTCTCCAGCCTCTGCTTTCGTTGTCACCGCCCCTCCTCTGTCCCTCACCCTCCTGCCTCCCTTCTCTCAGGACCTTGTGATTACATTGGGTCCACCCAGATAGTCCAGAGTTCCCGTCACAGAACCCTTAGTTTCATCACACACACAGTCCCTCCGCATGGGGTCTGGGGACTGCGATGTCAGCAGCTTTGAGGGGCCATTATCCTACCCTAGTTCATCCTTTGGCCCCTAAAGCTTCATGTCCGTCTCATGCGCAAACGCACTCAGCCCATATGAAGGCCCCCAAAGTCTCAACCCATTGCAGCATCAACTCAGACTCCCAAATCTGTGGCTAAACCGTCTAATCGTGTGTGGGCGGGACATGAGCTGTGGCCCAGTCCCGGCACTGTCGCGTCACTGGCTGTGTGATCTCAGCCTCAGAGCTCACCTGCCCCTCGGATCCTGCCTGGGAGCTGATGGGATCTGAAGCTTGGTGCTTCAGCTCACCTGCCCCTCTGATCCTGCCTGGGTGCTGGTGGGATCCGAGGCTTAGTGCTCCAGCTCAACCTGGGTGTGGATGTTTTCCGCTCCTTCCCCCAGAGCATGCCTAGAGCTTGGGCGCAATCTTCTGAAACACGGCAGGCGTGACAGTGCAGAGTGTCATGGCAGCATTCCGATTGCTGTTTGTTTTCAATCACAGGAGCAAGCCAGAGCCAAAACGCAAACGCCCCCTGCATCGCCTGCACCTCAGCCAACCGAGGAGAAGCTGCCCTCGAGCCCCGTCTATGAGGTTGGTGTCTTTGGTGTTTGAATGAGCGTGACTTCCTGCCAGAGCCCAGGTCCTCTGTGGAGCGGAGGAAGCCCTTGCAGGCAGGCAGCGTGGTGTGGGTGCAGAGGGCATCGCTGCATTCCATGCCCGGAGAGGGGTGGGCCAGGAGCGCCCTGGGGGTGGGTGACATGCCTCGGTGCTGTCGGGGGACAGCTGTGCAGGCCCACGTGCCATCTTCTCACCCCTCTCCAGCCTGTTGTAGTCTGGCCACTTTCACTGCAGTCCCTGCTGGGGTCACCTGCTGTCAGACAATCAGATGTGGGGGTCTTCCCCCCACTTGCTCTCTGCTGTGCGGGACGCCGCCACACTCCCTTCTGGCAATGCCGCCCTCCCTCATCACTGAGCCCCCACCTCCCGCGCGATCTGCCTTCTGTGGCTGCCCCGTTCGGCTCTCCAGCCTTGCAGCCCCTCATGAGTGTGCTGCAGACATGCTGTCCAGACCCTCCCTGTGCTGCTGACCCCCTCTCGTGGGTCCCCCAGTGTTCCGTCCCCATCCCAGAGTTACCGAGCCGTCTGCCGACAGCCCGCCCATCCCTGACTTTGTGTCTCCTGCTCCCTGCCATCTCTGCGCTAACCACACCCTCCACCTATAACCACCTCTCCTGGCCCCAGCCCTGCCCCTTCTCCATCCTACCGCCATCATCCTGGTCTATGCATTCATCTCTCCCCGCCCAGGAGCCAGTCAGTGAGTTACGGGGGGCACACTCCAGACCACGGACCACGGTAGTTACGGGGGGCACACTCCAGACCACGGACCACGGTAGTTACGGGGGGCACACTCCAGACCACGGACCACGGTAGTTACGGGGGGCACACTCCAGACCACGGTAGTTCAGGAGCCCAGAGCGCCCTGGAGACAGGCAGGGTCTGGGGCCTGGGCCTCACTGGCCATGGCCTCGTCACCACCCGACTGTCCGTCCTGGGCTGTGCTGCTGCCTTTACCCTGCCAGGCCCTGGGGGGATGTGGTAAGTGAGGCTTGCAGCTCATCGGGAACGAGCCTCCCCCTCTCGTCCCTCCCCTTGGCAGTCAGCGCCGTCTGCCGCAAGGAAGCTCCGACCCTGCCCGTCCCGTGCAGCTCGGCCCTTGCGCGGCTCCCGGCGCCTGCGCTGAGGGTGGAGTCGCTCTCCCTGCCCCTCACTCTCCCTGGCGAGCAGCGCTCCACCACCAGTTCTTCCCGGATCTCCTGGCTGCGCGTTTCTGAGCTGTTGGCGTTGCTTTCTCTCACTGCCGGTGACATCAGGCGGACCCTGCTCAGAAACACTGATTAAAGCCAGCATCGGTGATAAGCGGGTCGGGATTTTCGTTAGGGCTCCGAAGCTGCGGTGGTTATAAATAAAGAGGTGTTCCGCTGGCACCTTTGTAGTTGAATGTGATTCTTCGGCGATGCCCTTACTGCCCTCTGCAGAGAGGATTTGTTTAGGGCAGAGCCCGGTCTGCAGGCTCAGCCGCTCTGCAGCCATGTGGTGAAGCTGCTGTCAGGCAGGGCCAGGGTCGAGCAGCACAGGGCAGGAGGGTGGCCACTCGGCCCCAGGGTGCCTTGTGCCTACTCGGCCCCAGGGTGCCTTGTGCCTCGAAATCAGCCAAATTAACCCAACAAAGATGGGCTCTACCCCCAGGCAACAGCGCAGGCAGGGGCGTGGCTCCTAACCTGCTGTGTGGGCGTGGCTACTGCAGGACTGGGGTGTTCCGGGGGTGAGGACCCAGTCATCGGTAAGGAAATGGCATGTGGGCCTCCCCGCACTCACCACCATGGTGAACATGCCAGCAGGCCTGGCCTTCCTATGCCACATCTGTTTTCTCAGTCCTGGCTGGGACTGAGAATTAGGTGGCCTGTGGGTTTCTGCTGGCTGTGGCAGTGCAGCTGCTGCTCTCTGGAAGCCAACATGGGCCCCGTGCCATGTGCGTGTGACCCTTCCCCAGGACGCGGCTTCCTTCAAGGCAGAGCTGAGCTACAGAGGCCCTGTGAGTGAGATGGAGCCGGAGCCCTTGTACAGCGTGGAGGCCGCTGACTATGGAGAGGCCGGCAGCCAGCAGGGCCTGGCCTACGCCACAGAGGCTGTCTACGAAAGCACAGAGGCCCCAGGCCACTATCCCACAGGTACTGGGCCCCACGCTGCAGCGCCCTTCCCGGTGGGGAGCTCCCGAGACATCCTGCTCGACCTGTGGCGTCCTTGCGAGGAGCGTGGGTGGGTTTCCCGCTGACCCGCCTTCGCCTGCTTGCTGCAGGGTCTTTCTGTCCCTTGAGGGAAGTGCTCTAGACACATTTGGGGCAGCGGCTCCGGAGCTGCATCCCGGGAAGATCCCCGTGGTGCTGGGGACGGGCGGGTGGGCAGAGGAAGGCAGGGCTTCAGCTGCCGTCCTGTGTCTTTGGGACAGAATCGTAGGAAGTGTCGTCTAAAACTTGAGAAGGCTGGGAACCTGTGTGGGACTTTGTGTTGCTCAGCTCTGTCCTGGCTTTCTTTTAGAGGACAGCACCTACGACGAGTACGAGAACGACCTGGGGATCACAGCCGTCGCCCTGTACGACTACCAGGCTGGTGAGCGGCCTGCAAAAGTGTTCAGAGGGGAGACCCGGGTGGCTGCACCCGCCTGTGCTTGTTTCCTGAGAATTGACTTCTCCAGCGTTGTTAGTTTTAGAAATAATTTATGTTGAGATAATTTCAGAGGTATAGAAAAGTTGCAGGTATGGTGCCAAGAACTCCCATGTTCCCTACCCAGATTCCATCTCCGCACACACACGCACCCACCCCGTTATCTTTAGTATTCTCTGAACCCTTGGAGAGCTGCAAGGGTGCTGCCAGCCCCAAAGACTCCAGCGTGTTTCCCAAGGTCAAGGACGCTGTCCCTCAGGGATGCCCCACCCTCCAGGTGAGGGGGCCACACAGATGCCCCATTCCTGCCTGTCCTGTCCTGGCCGCCAGCTCCCATGTGGCCAGCGTGTCCCCCTGAGTTCCCTTTGCGGCCTTGGCAGTTTAAGAGCAGCCTGAGCTCCTGGACTGGCCTCAGCCACCTGCCCTGTGTTCCCTCAGGGCCAGGCTGAGCCGTGCTCTGGTGGCAGTGAGGTCGTGGAGACCATGTGGTGGGGCTCCCTGCTGTGCCGCGTGGCGTCCACCTGTCCCTCTGTCTCAGCCACCATCTGGTCCACAAAGCCACTGCCACCCCTCTGCAGTTGACAAGCATCTTATGGGTGGCGTGGGATTCCCTTCCGAACCCCCGGCCGCTGCCTCTGAGTGCTTCCCGTTTGCAATTTTCCATCAGTGCGGAAGTTGGCATGCTACCATAAGTGAGCGCTGGCTGTCCCCGTTCAGTCCCTTTTGCACACGTGCGTTTACATGCACGCGTGTGGATATGTCTGTGGCATCTCGGCACCGGTGTGTGGATTCTCATCACCGTGGCTTTTGCCCTCCAGGCCCATTTAAGCCATTACCTCGGGCTTCTCTCGGGGTGTCCCCCAGCCGTCCCTCTACTGTGGCCTCCACACCCCCATGGCCTTGGGCAGCCCATCTCCCCACCCCCTCCACAGACACGTCTGCCAGGGAGAGAGGGGAAGGGAGGGCGGGCAGGGCTGGAGTTATGTGGTGGAAACCTGCTCCTGGGGAAGGGGTCCGGGTGGGGTGGGTGTTTTGTGTGAGGGGCTCTGGGCATCTCCGTAGTCACTCGGCTCATGTTCTTGACAAATCCTGGCCTTGGTGGCAAGAGAGGCAGCAGGAGCCTCCGCAGTGCATCTCTGCAGGGGCATCTCCTCTGAGCTGGCTGCCTGGGAGTTTGCTCTGGGTTGCCCTGTTCTTTTCTAGCAGACCAGGAAACGCTCGCACTTAGCACCTTTCTCTGCGTTCTCTTCCCCAGCGGGTGATGATGAGATCTCATTTGACCCCGATGACATCATCACCAACATCGAAATGATTGACGATGGCTGGTGGCGTGGGGTGTGCAAGGGCCGGTACGGGCTCTTCCCAGCCAACTACGTGGACCTGCGGCAGTAGGGCCCCCAGCCCCCAGCCCCCGGAGCTGCGCCCCGGACCCTCACACTACAGATCAGGCCTTCTTTGGTTCTTGGGTTTTGGGTTTTTTTGGTTTTTTTGGTTTTTTTTGAAGGTGGGGAGGAGAATATACACATTGCTTTTATATTTAATACTTTTGCTGATGCTTTTGAAAATGTTTATGCCACAGAATTTGCTAATATATTGTAATCACATTCCTTAGGAGGACTTTGGTAATTGGTTTTATGCATTGATGGATTGATGGGGTTTTTTTTGTTTTATTTTTTGCCAAATTGACTGTCACACGCGGCAGCTTCAGGGAGCTCGCATTCTCTTGAGTGCGTGTTGCCCTCGTGCTCATCAAGTGCAGTCGGGGCCTCCCACGACAAGCACGAGGCCTCAGGTGGGCCCTGTGGCGGGTAGGCAGGAAGGACTGTCCCAGGCCCTGTGGCGGGTAGGCAGGAAGGACTGTCCCAGACGAGGGCTCCCTCTAGAGTCTCAGTGTTTGGGGGAAGAGGGGCGGGCCTGCTGGAGGTTAACACGGAGCTAAGTCACCCAGAACACAGGAGCTGCCACGTCAGATGGGAAATCTGCCTGTGTCATACCGTGACAGCCCGCGGGATCAGGTGCCTTCTAGCAGAGACCCTGGATTTTTTCCTGTGCCCACCCCGGCTCGTCCTCATCTCTACTCATCCCTTACCCAGGTCGCTGGGAGGGCTGCTGGGAGCCTCTTCTGCCCCTGCCGGGCAGCGTCACCAAGTCCTTGAAATCTTCCCCTGCCCCGCAGGTCTCTGGATTGGCACAGTGCAGTTGAGGTCTGCATTGGGCTTTTCTTTTCACACAGGCTGATGTCTTGACCGTCACCCAGGTGGTCCGTGGGCCACCGGGCAGCCTGGGGCGGTATATGTGCCGTGTCACAGCACGGCCTCCCAGCCTTGGGAAGGAAGTCGGTGCCTGCTCTGCTGTGAGCCACCAGGAGCCTCCTCCCATCAGTGGGGTGTAGTCTTTTTGCCAAAATATCATGTTCAATTACAGTAGTTTGATGAGCTGAAGGCTAGAAGTGTGAAGTGCAGATGAGTGCGTGTTCCTCCCCAAGGCCCCGCACAGCTCCGGGACGCCGCTGTCCTGGCATTTGTGGCCACTCACTTTGTAGGAAACTCACCTCCTTCCTGAGGAGCCGGGAGGCTGGACCAGTCCCGTCATGCAGTCAGGTGGGCGGTGTGTCGTTCCAGAAGGTCCCGTGGAAATGTCTCGGGACTTGGGTCCCGGAGCACCCGTGAAGCGCGTGTTTTTGCTTCTGAGGTGCGTTTCTCATCCTTGCTTTACCACAATGAGCAATGAGGTCGGGTTTTATATGCAACTTATTGTATCTGAATTCCTGTAGCACACCTCATAGGTATGATTTTTTTAAATTAAAGAATTCAGAATAAACTTTTTTTGATCCACTTGTGTGATTCGCTTTGGTCTGTGGTCACTCCGTTCTGCAGTGGAAGCTGCGTCGACACTCTGGGCATCCTGCGCCCCGGACCTGGGCTGGCGGAGGCCCCCCTGCCGTCCTGTGCATCTCGCGTGTTCTGTTCTGGCCTTAGACTGAACCGCGCGTTCCCTTTTCCGTGTTCTTCAGAGGTGCTGCTTACCCACTCAAATGTGTTTACTCTCGCAGATCATCCAGTTTTTTGCACAGAGGTTCCAAGCAAAGTCAAACTTTCTATGCTTAAAAGTCATTTCTGAATTACAATTCTCAAATCCTGAGGGGGATTTTTCTCCCAGTCTCGTTTTGCTCAGGGGCACCGGAAGTTAAAGGCTAAGGGGAACAGTGGCACTGAGGGAGCAGGTGTGCCCTCGGGAGCCGGGGGTGCTGGGGAGCTGAGTTCCCGCTCACACTTCCTGCCCATCAGGTGCTCCCAGGGAGCTTTCGGCTGCACAACATACCTGCTACCCCTTCCAGCCTGGGTGGTGACGGAGCACTGCCTCCCTTCGACTGTCCTACACCTGCCTCTGGCTTAGTAAACAGCGCCTGTGCCAGCTCTGCCCACAGGAGCCAAACGTGAGAGTGCCCTCGCCCTCCTCCACTACCAGGCTGCCGTGCGTTCTGCATCACAGGGTCAGAGCCCTAATGGCGAGCCCTGTCCCACACAGGGCCTGTCTGCCGGGTGAGATGGCAGCCACCTGCAGGGAGCTGGGTCCTGAAGAAATGAGGCATGGAGGCTTGGGAACCAGGGGAAAGTCCCAGCACGGGTGGGCAGACGGGGTCAGGGGGCTGGAGGACGGTGCGACGAAGGGAGGCGGCCCTGCTGGCCCACTGTCTGCCCAGTCTGGCTCTACCTGTGCCGCCTGCAGATGACCATGGCAGGAGTTCAACGGGAGCGGGACACATCTTGAGCGGGTCTGTGTTTCTGTTCTGTTGGTGGCCGAGCATTGCCTGGCAGCTTGTGCACCTGGAGCCAACCACCTGAATCTTAGCCACTTTCCTTTTAGATGTGGTTGGGGTTTTTTGTTTCTGTCTTTTGAGAAGGGGTCTTGCTTTGTTGCCCAGGCTGGAGTGCAGTGGCGCAATCTCCACTCCTGCAACCTGTGCACCCAGGGCTCAAGCGATCCTCCCACCTCAGCCTCCCAAGTAGCTGGGACTACAGGTGTGCACCACCACACCTGGCTACTTTTTGTATTTTTAGTAGGGATGTGGTTTCACCATGTTGCCCAGGCTGGTCTAGAACTTCTGACCTCAAGTGATCCTCCCATCTCGGCCCCCGAAAATGCTGGAATTACAGGCATGAGCCACCGCGCCCGGCCTAGATGTGGTCATTTTAATGTCAGCTCACTGTACCTTCTGTCTCAAAGTTGGATGCACTCCCCAGGTCCGCTCTGGCCTGAGGAGCAGCCCAGGCCTGGCTTGCCCAGCAGCAACTTGCTCTCAGCCCGCTGGAGGAGGGAGGGCAGGACGTGGACATGCTTTTCCCTCTTGAGGCCCAGACATGGAAAATGTTTTGTGGCATGTAGGGAGCCATCAGCACGCAGGCACCTCCCAGAACCGCCGGAGCCACTGCTGGCCACTCTGGGCGCTCAGACATGGGCACAGCATGGAGAGTGCTTTGTCCGGTGAAGATGCTCACTGTACTCCTGGAAGATCTGCTGGCAAATGCTTCTTCAACCCAAGATGTTCAGAGAGCGACTGACATGGTATTAACTGTGCACATACTGTGTGCTGGGCCTTGGAGGGGAAACGGGGGAATGTTGAATAAGAGATGGCTCAGCCCTGGGGAAGCTGACCCAAGAAATCAGAGATTCCACCACTGCGTTTATTTTTATTTTTTTAATCAATTTATTCTTTCTGAGATGGAGTCTTGCTCTGTTGCCCAGGCTGGAGTGCAATGGCGCAATTTCCACTCACTGCAACCTCCACCTCCCAGGTTCAAGCAGTTCTGCCTCAGCCTCCCGAGTAGCTGGGACTACAGGTGTGCACCACCATGCCTGGCTAATTTTTGTATTTTTAGTAGAGACAGTTTCGCCAGGTTGGCCAGGCTGGTCTCAAACTCCTGACCTCAGGTGATCTGCCCGCCTCGGCCTCCCAAAGTGTTGGAATTACAGGCGTGAGCCATTGCACCCGGCCCCCACCGCTATGTTTAATTCTAACCAAGGAGAAGAGGAAGTTCCGAAAGGAGAACAAGGAGATCTGAGAACACAGCTCGGGACTGGCCAGGGGCCTCCCCTTAGAAAGCTCTCCCTGTTGTGTCCCTCCACACCGGGGCCTCATGGAGTGGGCACGGTTGTGTCCCTCCACACCGGGGCCTCATGGAGTGGGCACGGTTGTGTCCCTCCACACCGGGGCCTCACGGAGTGGGCACGGTTTTTATTACCTGCCTTGCTGACTTTCAGCTCTGATTTCTTCATCTGAAAGTGAGGATAAAAGAACCCCTCTTTCTAGTCAGATGCCTGCTAGATTCATTTGCCTGCTTGCATTTGAGATGTATTGCCAGGATACACCTCCACAGTCTGATGGAACACACTGAATATATCTTAACAACAAAAGGTAACAATACATTTTAATAATTTTTACTTATTTTGCCTGAAACATTAGGATTCTGTCCTTATCTCAGTCCCATGTTTTTTGGTTTTTGGTTTTTTTTTTTTTTTTTTTGAGATGTTGTCTCACTCTGTTGCCCAGGCTAGAGTGCAGTGGTGCAGTGGCACGATCTCAGCTCACTGAAGCCTCCACCTCCCAAGTTCAAGCGATTCTCCTGCCTCAGCCTCCCGAGTAGCTGGGATTACAGGTGCCCGCCACCATGCCTGGCTAATTTTTGTATTTTAGTAGAGATGGGGTATCACCATGTTGGCCAGGCTGATCTCGAACTCCTGACCTCGCGTGATCTACCTGCCTCGGCCTCCCGAAGGGCTGGGATTACAGGTGTGAGCCATGGCGCCTGGCCCCTCAGTCCTGTGTTTTGAATTCTGTTGTTTCTTTTCCCCCATTTTCCCTCCAGTTATTTCTTCTGACCTGTTTGACCTCCCTTGGGAAGACGCACTCTGCTTTTGATGATGATGATTGTGAAAATGCACACAGACCACAACACAGTTGAAGAATTCTACGTTGTGTGATAAGGTGCTTTTGTTCTACCTACTGTCGTCGTTATAATAGTGCTCCTTCGATTAAAACCGTTTTGAGACCACTCCATTGTCATTTGTGAGCTCTCAGACTTCCCACTAACATACGCCATCTCTCGCCGTAATGTTTGTCAGTATTGTCTGTGAATTACACCTCCTGCTATTACATAGAAAGAGATCCGTGCCTTGGTATTTGCAGGGGATTGGGCCCAGGACCTCCCTCCTGTACCCAAATCTGCACATAATCAAGTCCCCCAGTGCCCTGCAGAACCCACATCTATGAAAAGTTGGCCTTGCATGTGCAGGTTTTGCCTTCTGTGAATACTCTATTTTTTGTTGTTTTCGAGACAGGATCTCTGTCACTCAGGCTGGAGTGCAGTGGAGTGACACCACCATAGCTCACAGCAGCTTCAACCTCCCTCAAGCAATTTCCAACCTCAGCCTTCTGAGCAGCTGGGACCACAGGTGCACACCCACCATGCCTGGCTAATTTTTTTTTTTTTTTTTTTTTAGGTCTTTGTAGAGACGGCATCTCACTATGTTACTCAGGCTGGTCTTGAACTCCTGGCCTCAAGCCATCCTCCTGCCTCAGCCTCCGAAAGTGCTGAGATTACAAGTGTAAGCCACTATGCCCAGCCTGAATACTGTATTTTTTATGTGCTTGGTTGAAAAAAATATGTGTATAAGTGGATGCTCACAGTTCACACCCTTGTTCAAAAGTCAGTTGTGTTCTCCTGAGTAGGGTGTGTGAATGAGATGCACATGAGTCCCTGCAGGCCTGATCACCCCCTGGTGGGCAGAATCCTGGCCTCCCAAAGATGTCTAGATCTTAATCCCCAGAACCTGTAATGATGTTACCCCGCATGGCCAAGGAGAATTAGGTAGCAGATGGAATTAAGGTTACTAATCAGCTGGCCTTCAAATAGGGAGATTATCTTTTCAGCACATGGCACTGGGAAAGTGATATTCACATGCAAAAGAGTGATGTTGGTCCCTTACCTTTCACCAGACAGAAAAATTAACTGAAAATAGATTAAAGACCTAAACACGAGACCTAAATCTATAAAACTCTTAGAAGTAAACGGGAAAAGCTTCATGACATCGAAGCTTTCATGACATTCCTAATTTGACAATGATTTCTTAGATATGGAACCAATAGCACAGACAACAAAAGGAAAAATAGCTTAGTTGGGCCAGGCATGGTGGTTCACGCTTGTAATCCCAACACTTTGGGAGGCCGAGGCAGCTGGATCACTTGAGGTCAGGAGTTTGAGACCAGCCTGGCCAACAGGGTGAAACCCCGTCTCTACTAAAAATACAAAAATTAGCCAGGTGTGGTGGCACGCACCTGTAATCTCAGCTACTTGGGAGGCTGAGGCACGAGAATCACTTGAACCTGGGAGGCAGAGGTTGCAGTGAGCCGAGATTACTCCACTGCACTCCAGCCTGGGCGACAGAGCAGGACTCCATCTCAAAAAAAAAGGTAAATTGGATGTCATTTAAAAAACGGCATTGAAGGACATAACAATGAAAAGGCAACCTAGAGAGTGGGAAAAAATATTTGCAAGTCATACATCTGATAAGGGGGGTAATGTCCAGAATATGTAAGGAACTACAGCTAAACAACAAACCCAAATCATTTAAAAGCAGACAAAGGATTTGAATAGATGTCTCAAAGAAGATACACAGATGGAAAATGAGCAGGAGAAAGATTCCCAGCATCACCTATCATTAGGGAAATGCAAATCAAAACCACATGGAGGCTGGGAACGGCAGCTCACGCCTGTAATCCCAGCTGTTTGGGAGGCTGAGGCAGGAGGATCACTTGAGCCCAGAAGTTTGAAATCAGCCTGGGCAACATAGGGATACCTTGTTTCTACAAAAAATTAAAAATTAGCTGAGTGTGGTGGGACCCGCCTGTAGTCCCAGCTACTCAGGAGGCAGGAGGATTGCTGGAGCCCAGGAGGTCAAGGCTGCCATGAGCTATGATTGCATCACCTCACTCCAGCATGGGGGACAGAGCCAAGATATTGCAGTAACATCTCACACCCATGAGGGTGACTACCATGAAGAAACACAGTCACAAGAGTTGGTGAGGATGTGGGGAAATTGAGCCCCTCCTGCACCGTTGGTGAGAAGGTAAAATGTGGCAGATGCTGTGAACAGTATAGCAAATCCTTTAAAAAAAGAAAAAAAAGTACCATATGATGCAGCAATACCTCTTCTGGGTATATACCCCAAATAGTTGAAAACAAGGTCTCAGAGAGATATTTCTACACCCATATTCATAGCAGCAGCATTATTCTCTGGCCAAAAGGTAGAAGCAGCTCACCGTCCATCTGTGGGTGAGTGGGTAAATCGAATGTAGTAAATACAGATGGGGGAATATTATTCAGCCTTTGAAAGGAAGGATAGTCCTAGCTATTCAGGAGGCTGAGCTTGGAGGATCCCTTGAGCCCAGGAGTTTGAGGTTACAATGCGCTATATAGTCCCGCCACTGCACTCCAGCCTGGGCAACAGAGAGACCCTGTCTCTTAAAAAGGAAATCCTGACATGCTACGACACGGATGAACCTTGAAGACGTTATGCTAAGTGAAAGAAGCCAGTTACAAAAAGACGAATGCAGTATGATGCCACTTGTGAGGTCCCTAGAGCAGTCAAATTCACAGAGACGGAGAATGGTGGCTGCCAGGGCCTGGGGGGCAGGGGTGGAGCTAATGTTTAATAGGCACAGTTTCCATTTGGGAATATGGTTTAGTCTCTTTGTGTTGCCATAAAGGAATACCTGGGGCTGGGTAATTTCTTTTTTCTTTTCTTTTCTTTTCTTTTTTTTTTTTTGAGACAGAGTTTTGCTCTTGTTGCCCAGGCTGGAGTGCAGTGGTGCACTCTCGACTCACTGCAACCTCCGTGTCCTGGGTTCAAGCGATTCTCCTGCCTCAGCCTCCTGAGTAGCTGGGATTACAGGCACCTGCTGCCACGCCCAGCTAATTTTTTTGTAGAGATGGGGTTTCACTATGTTGGCCTCACCATGTAGGCTGGTCTCGGACTCCTGACCTCAGGTGATCCACCTGCCTCGGCCTCCCAAAGTGCTGGGATTATAGGCGTGAGTCTCGGCGCCCGGCCGAGGCTGGGTAATTTCTAAAGGAAAGAGATTTGGCTCAGGGTTCTGCAGGCTGTACAGGGAGCATGATGCCGGTGTCCACTCCTGGGGAGGCCTCAGCTGCTTCCAGTCATGGGGGAGGGGAAGGGGAGCCCATGTGCGCTGAGATCACATGGGGAAGAGGAAGCAAGGGGGGCAGGTGCAGGTTCTGGAATAACCAGCTCTCACAAAAACCAACAGCTCCCTCCCGCCGCTGGGGAGGGCATTAATCTATTCATGAGGGATTCGCCCCCATGACCCAAGCACTTTCCTTAGGCCTCACCTTCAATATGTGGGATCAATTCCAACGTGAGGTTTGGAGGAGTCAGACAAACCTTCGTGAACCCTCGCGGAAGATGCGGGCGTGCTGGAGCTGGATGGCGGCGACGGCGGCGCAGCAGTGTGACCGTGCTGCAAGTCAGTGAACTGTTCATGGAGAAACGGTTAAAATGGTGATTTTTATGCTTTGTATATTTTACCACTTTTTTTTTTTTTTTTTTTTAAGGCAGATTCCTTTCAATCATCTGAGTGAGCCCAGTGCGATCTGAAGGGTCCCTACAGGAGGAAGAGGCAGTGACCAGGATCCAAGGAGCACCACGGCCTCTGGAAACCGGCCAGGGAAGGAAGTGGATCCCCCGTGAGCCTCGAGCAGGAAGGAAGCCCCGTGGACACCCTAACTTCAGCCCAGCAGACCTGGTCAGACTTCCGGCCTGCAGCTCTGTAAGGGGAGACGTTTGTGTTGTTCGAGGCCACCGAGCCTGGTCGTCTGTGCCGGCAGCCGCAGGAGCCCAGGCCACCGTCCCCATGAGGTCCGTGTGCTGTGACGTCTGCCTGGGCATTCTGCACAGGGTCCTTATTTTCTCTTCCCCTCCCCTGCAAGGTCAGTCCCGGGAGCCCAGAAGGTGCTTGATGAGTGATCTGCAGCTGATTGAGCAAAGAAACGAGTGAGCCACGTCAGCTGGAGGCATTAGTGTGATACGTGTTGCTTTTCTTTTTTTTTTCTGAGACGGAGCCTATATCTGTCCCCCAGGCTGGAATGCAGTGGTGCGATCTCGACTCACTGCAACCTCCGCCTCCCGGGTTCACTCCATTCTCCTGCCCCGCCACAACGCCCGGCTAATTTTTTGTGTTTTTGGTAGAGACGGGGTTTCACCGGGTTAGCCAGGATGGTCTCGATCTCCTGATCTCGTGATCCGCCGGCCTTGGCCTCCCAAAGTGCTGGGATTACAGGCGTGAGCCACCGCGCCCGGCCACGTGTTGCTTTTCAAATGAAAGCTCTGTGACCCTCGGTTGAGCAACTCTGAGAGCCGGGATCCCCGCCCTTCTCTCCCCGTTGTGGTGGGTCTTGTACCCAACAGCTTGCCAGAGCGGAGAGCCATGAATAGGGTTTGGTTTCCGGAAAGACGACCAGGAGACTCAGCCCAGGAGTCAGCCTGGGTTCAAATCCTGGCCCCACACTTCCTTCCTTGTCACCCTGGGCATGTGATTCAGTTCTTCTTTCTTGTACATTTGGGTGGAAACTAACAGCTGCCTGCCGTGGGGAGAACCAGCTTACTCGCCTTCTGCGCCGTGGCTGGCGCTGCTCATTAGCAGGTTAAAAAAAGCTTTGCCAATAGGCCGGGCACGGTGGCTGACACCTGTAATTCCCAGCACTGTGGGAGGCCAAGGCGGGCGGATCACGAGGTCAGGAGATTGAGGCTATCCTGGCTAACACGGTGAAACCCCATCTCTACTAAAAATACAAAAAATTAGCCGGGCGAGGTGGCGGGCGCCTGTAGTCCCAGCTACTCGGGAGGCTGAGGCAGGAGAATGGCATGAACCCGGGAGGCAGAGCTTGCAGTGAGCTGAGATCCGGCCACTGCACTCCAGCCTGGGTGACAGAGCGAGACTCTGTCTCAAAAAAAAAAAAAAAAAAGCTTTGCCAATAGGTTGAGGTGGTCTCAACTGTGGGTTTAATGCACCTCTCGCTATGAGAGGGTAGCAGCTTTACATTTGTTTAGAAAATATTTGTTTTTCTCTATGTGCTGTTTGTTTATAGTATTTGCCTACCTTTCTCCCCTGTTTTTCCATTTGTCTTTTACTTTGTTTACGGTAGGATTTTTTTCCTGCAGAATTTTAGAATTTTGATGTGGTTTAATTAATCCGCAGTGCACGGCTCAGAATTCATCTGCCCGTAGAAACAACAGCCTAAGTAATGGTTTGGTTTCCAGACCAGCTCACTGAAATGGATGTCATTCATTGTCTAATGCAGACACTGTACACTGTGCGGTGTGGACTTCAGTCTGACCCCGAGTGAAATGGGAGCCACTCCAGGGTTCACAGCCAAGCAGGGAGATGAATTTGTGTTCAGAAGATCTTTAGGGGGACACAGGAGGAGGAAGGAACCCCAGTTAAGAGGTCAGTTCAGTTACCCAGGCAAGAAGTGCGGAGGCGTAGACAGGTGCGGCATCAGCGGAGCAGGAGACGCGGGGCTCAGTGTTTGGCTGTGCTTTCACGACAGACCCAGTGGGAACTGCTAGCAGATTAGACACAGCAAAGGAAAAGAAAGGAGTCAGAATGATTCCAAGGTTTTTGGTGCCTGCAACAGCAAGTATGGAGTTGCCTTTTATTGAAACGGGAAGGGCTGAGGGAGGTTCCTTGACTGCCCGTTAGACATCCAAGCACCTGCTGGAATTCTGTGTGGGGTTCAGGGATGAGACCCAACTGGGAATGTAAGTGTTAGAATTGTAAGCTTGAGTTAGAACTAGAACCGTGGATTGGATTAGACCCCTAGATGTGGTGTTTGCCGACCGGGAGGATGGCCAAGGGTGAAACCCGGGGCACCCCAGGATTTAGAGGTCAGGGAGAAGAGAAGAGACCCCCAAAGAAGACCCCGAAACAACAGGCAGTGATAGGATGATGGGGTCCTGGGAGACAGTGGCCAGGACATCCCAAAGAGGAAGTGCGGCCACAGTGTCAGAGGCTGTGGTGGACACAGGAGAGATGAAGATAGATCTGACCCCTGCTTCAGCATGGGGGTCACGGGGACCTTGAGCAGGAGGCTGGAGCAGCACAGGGAGGGGAACACCGGTGGGAGCAAGCCCCGGGGAAAATGGGAAGCACACAAGCCCTAAAGGAATGCAAGAATATTTCTTAAAGCCATCATTCCAGCCCCAGCAATTACAACCAAAGAAAGTAATTCAGAAGCTACATTTCTCTTGAGTGTTGTAACTTCAGAGCCTAGGATGGGGCAGCAGGAGGATGTGGCACAGTCTGAGGGAGGCCTCTAAGCAATTGTCAGACCTTTTTATTTATTTTACTGTTACTTTTCTTTTTTTTTTTTTTTTTTTTTTTGAGACGGAGTCTCGCTCTGTCGCCCAGGCTGGAGTGCAGTGGCGCGATCTCGGCTCACTGCAAGCTCCGCCTCCCGGGTTCCCGCCATTCTCCTGCCTCAGCCTCCTGAGTAGCTGGGACTACAGGCGCCCGCCACCGCGCCCGGCTAATTTTTTGTATTTTTAGTAGAGACGGGGTTTCACTGTGGTCTCGATCTCCTGACCTTGTGATCCGCCCGCCTTGGCCTCCCAAAGTGCTGGGATTACAGGCTTGAGCCACCGCGCCCGGCCTTTTACTGTTACTTTTCTGAACGAACATATTTAATATAAAAATATGAGTGCAAGCCGGGCGTGGTGGCTCACGCCTGTAATCCCAGCACTTTGGGAGGCCGAGGTGGGCGGATCACCCAAGGTTGGGAGTTTGAGACCAGCCTGATCAACGTGGAGAAACCCCATCTCTACTAAAAATACAAAACTAGCCAGGTGTGGTGGTGGACGCCTGTAATCCCAGCTACTCGGGAGGCTGAGGCTGGAGAGTTGCTTGAACCCTGGAGGCAGAGGTTGCGGTGAGCCGAGATCGTGCCATTGCATTCCAGCCTGAGCAGCAAGAGCAAAACTCCATCTCGAAGAAGGAAAAAAAAAGTTCCAAAGCAATCCAGACAGTACAGATCAGTGTAATGTGAAAAAATAAAGCCTTCCTCTTGTTTCTCCTTTTTCTCCCTTCCTAGAGGTGGCTTTGTCAATAATTTACGGGTGATTTTACAGAAAATTTCTCTGCATATAGGAGCATGTCTGTATAGTACAGAAATCCCTTTTTATGTACAAAAGGATCATACTGTACTTTACCTTCTACAACCTGCTTTTTCAATGTAATAGATGGAGTTTCTCTCTTGTTGCCCAGGCTGGAGTGCAGTGGCGCGATCTCGGCTCACTGCAACCTCCGCCTCCCGGGTTCAAACGATTCTCCTGCCTCAGCCTCCTGAGTAGCTGGGATTACAGGTGCCGGCCACCATGCCCAGCTAATTTTTTGTATTTTTAGTAGAGACGGGGTTTCACTATGTTGGCCAGCCTGGCCTTGAACTCCTGACCTCAGGCGATCCACCTGTCTGGGCCTCCCAAAGTGCTGGCATTACAGGCGTGAGCCACCACACCCGGCTTGCCCATCTTTCTCTACCTCATTCTTTTTGTACCCTCTGCAGAGAATTTCATTTGTGTGTGAATGTCAGGTCAACCCCATCAAAAGACATTTACTGGCTTTCTGCATCTTTCTGTTACTGCAGTGCTGTCCTGAGTCTCAATGCACACTTGTGCATCTGAGTCTGGAGGGTGAATATTCAGCAGTGGGATTGCCCAGTGTGACACTGATACCCCATATGCCTTCCCTGCTTTCTTCTTTGTTATGGTGCCAAGTTTCCAAGTTTCTTCAGCATCACAATGCAGCTGAAAGACTACAGTTGTCTGTCACTTGTCATCTGATTTAGCTCTGTGACTGTTCTGGAAGCAAAGCTCAATTGTGGAGGATTTCTGGGACTGGTCATTAGAAGGACAGACAGCTGGAGTATCCTTTGATCTCACCACTCTTTCCATTTCTCCTTTCTATTCTCTGGAATGTGGGTGTGATGGCTGATGGCTGGAGCTCTGCCAGCCATTTTTAACCACGAGGCACCTTGAGCTCTCCCAGCCATTTTCAACCACGAGGCATCCTGAAAGACTTTGGATTCATGTTTGCATCATGGAGTTACCCCACTAGTCTTGCCTGCTTTAGGACTTTTTTTTTCCTTTGAGACACGGTCTTATTCTGTCACCAAACCTGGAATGCAGTGGCAAGGGCTCAAACCATTCTCCCACCTCAGCTTCTCGAGTAGATGGGACCACAGGTGTGTGCCACAATGCCCGGCTAATTTTTTTTTCATTATTATTTGTAGAGATTGGGCTTGCTATGTTGGTCAGGCTGGTCTTGAACTGGGTTCAAGGGATCCTCCCACTTTGGCCTCCCAAAGTGCTGGGATTACAGACGTGAGCAATCGCACCCAACTTGTTTTAGGACCTTTTTAGAAAATGAGACGGAGAAGTAAACTTCTATTTTATCTAAACCATTATTATTTCTAGTCTCTACCATGAGTCCAAATACAAATCCCAACTGATCAACTGAGTCAATGAGTACAACATTTCCCTCTAGCATGTTTGGCGCTCATTTACATGCGAGAGCATATTTCTTCTTATTTTTGCAGAATTCAGGTATAACAATTTTAGGCTGAGCCTGTTGTTTCACACCTGTAATCCCAGTACTTTGAGAGACCAAGATGGGAGGATTGCTTGAGCCCAGGGATTCAAGACCAGCCTGGGCAACGTAGTATGACCCCATCTCTATGAATAATAATAATAGTAATAAATTAACTGGGCATAATGGTGTGTGCCTGTGGTCCCAGCTACTTGGTAGGTGAAGGTGGGAGACTCACTTGGGTCCAGGTGGTCAAGGCTGCAGTCAGCCATGATTGTGCCACTGCACTCCAGCCTGGGTGACAGAGCAAGACCCCGTCTCAAAAAAGAAAAACCTCTGCCAATCTAAGAAGTCAAAATGTGTATCATATTTGTTACTTTATCTTTAATTCTCCTTCTAACAAATGGGCTTCTCTTTCCTTCCTCCTCTCTTTTTATTTTCTGTTTAATTCCTTTCTTATAAATACACAAGTGATTCATTACATGCTCATGGTGAAAATTCAAACAAGGACTTTCAGTTCTGGAAGTATTTTTAGCTAGACATTATGAAAACTCTTGCCATACAACACCAAAAATGGTAGATAAATTGTAATAGGTATCTTTTAAATGTAAAGTTGAGCTTGCAAAAAGATCAAGAAAATCTTCAGGGGGACAAAGAAAAGAGGAAGCAAGAACACAGAATGAAAGGCCAGCCCTGAAGTCTTGATCACCATGAGACCATCCAGGCATTTTTCTGGATATCAAACAGTAACAATATACTAGAACTTTGAGCCTTGGGGTTTAACAGACGTTTGGGTCAGGAGTGCGCATTTGGAAAGAGTACCTGAATAAGGCTTGGTCCTGAAAGGGATATGACCTCAGGGAAAGGGTGGGAGGGTGAAATATCTGTCTGTGGTCAAAGAGTGATATTGACATAATTTGTCTAGTCATCTGGGTGGAGAAAAAGAAGTTGTGTGATATTTGACCAAGATTTTGCTTAAAGGAGATTAATGACTGGTGAAAGGAAATACAGACAGCTTTCTGGACCAGGACCCCCTGTGGGGCTGGAGCGACCAGAGATGGGGAAGAGATTGAGTGACATTTCCCACACTAGCCACTAGATGGGGCCATTAACTCAGGACAGCTTGGTTGCCCTCTGTGCAAACTGGATTTCCCACTCCCGCCTCTTTGCTTAATAATTGGTGATGGGAGCATAAAAGAGACAATCTCAGTAAATCCAGAGACAGAAATCAGACTTGTGGTTGTCAGGGGCTGGGAGAAGAAGGGAGTGGGGAATGACTGCTAATGGGTACAGGGTTTCCTTTTGAGGGTGATATAAATGTTCTGAAACTAAATAGAGGGGGTGGTTGCACACACTGTAAATGTATGAAATGCTGCTGAATTGTACATTTAAAATGGTTAATTTTTTAAAAAGCAAATAGAGAATGATTCAGTCTTGAAGTCTGTGATATAGTGAAAAACAGACAAGTTTGATATTACATGAAAGGTAAAGAGACCACGGTTACTCAGAGGAAGGAGGGCAGATTCAGGGGAAGATTCTGGGAGGACATCGGGAGTGAGCTGAGTTTGAAAGAACAAGTTCAAGTAAACCAAGAGAAACAGGGAAGTCTGAGTAGCAGGAGAGGCAAGGCTGAGACGTGTGTGTGATCAAGGGCTTTGAAGCAGCTGAAGCATCTGGCGCATGTGGAGAATAGAGACACAGGCAGGGGCAGATCAGAAAGATACATAGGTCATCGCAAGACAATTGGATTTCATTTAAAATGCAGTGAGGAGTTACTGAATTTTAAGCACAGAAGTGACCCAATCTGTATTTTTGAAGGATCATTCTGGCACTGATGTGGACAAAGATTTAGAGGACACAAAAACTGGTAGCAGCCCTATTCAGGGGCTTCTGCAGGATCTGAGGGGATATTATACTAGGAATGTGGGGGCCACGCTGCTGTTTGAGATGCATTTATACAATAAATCCTCACTTAACATCCTTGATAGCTTCTTGGAAACTATGACTTTAAGCAAAATGACTTATTGTATGCTGTAAGAACTCTTGTTTATATGAGTTAGTCTGTGGTAAATTGGTTTTGTTATACAGACCATTATTTCACTTAAAGTTAGTTTCCAGGAACCTATGGACTGTGTTATGTTAAAACTTACTGTAATTTGGTTTTTTTCTTTTTTTTTTTTTTTGAGATGGAGTCTCACCCTGTTGCCCAGGTTGGAGTGCAGTGGCGTGATCTCGGCTCACTGCAAGCTCTGCCTCCCAGGTTCACGCCATTCTCCTGCCTCAGCCTCCTGAGTAGCTGGGACTACCGGTGCCTGCCACCATGCCTGGCTAATTTTTTTGTATTTTTAGTAGAGATGGGGTTTCACCGTGTTAGCCAGGATGGTCTCGATCTCCTGACCTTGTGATCCGCCCGCCTCGGCCTCCCAAAGTGCTGGGATTACAGGCGTGAGCCACTGTGCCCAGCCAGAAATTTCAGTCTATACTTGTTCATTGCTGGTATTTGGGAAAGCAAATGGCTTTCGTACATTAACTTTGTGTCCTGCAACCTTGGTATAATTGCTTATTAGTTTCAGGAATAGATTATATATTTATAGTGGCATTAGTTTGTATGGCTGTGTGATTTTTCTGATCTAACCAGGACTCAGGACTCGGCAAGGTGAGGGAGTGGGGGTGAAGAGCACATGTGACTTTTTTAGCCTTCCAGGGGTAAGTGGGGATCTGCATATTCAGGGGAATAACCAAGACCGGTGCTGCAATACAACCCTAAAAATGGATGTCTGTGTCATCTAAACAAGCAGCAGCTAAGCTGGGTCTCTCAGAGGCCTCATGGTTATGAGGGCCAGCCGTGATAGCGTTCTGTCTCTCGTTGAATTCACTGTACCTTTTCTGTGAACATCTTGGGAGCCTCAGGCTGACCCATACCAGAGAAGGCTTAACTTCCTGTATCAGATGGAAAATGAATGATAAAAGTTGCAATCAAACTGGCTGAGGCAAAGAAGGGAATTTGCTGGCTTGTGTATTGGAAGGCCAGAAGTACATCTACCTTCAGGTAGGGTTGGATCTAGGATCTCTGCTGTGTTCTCGGGCCTTGGTCTCTCTATTTCCTGGGCCTGTTTTGCCCTGTGTCACTTCATTCTAAGGCAGAGTCTCCTCATGAAGGGACGGGAAATGCCTAGTGGTGTGTAGCACAGCACCCCATCAGCGAGAGTCCTTCTCCAGCCCAGTTGTTCCAGTGCAGATCTTCAGATTTGACTTTGGTCATGCACCCGTTCCTGAACCAATCCCTATAGCCAGGGCTGGAAGATACTAGCCAGGCCAGGTCACGTGGGCCACCCCTACCACTGGGGGCTGAGTGTGGGAGAGGGCTCCCACAAAGGAAAGCCGAGGTAGTCTTAGCAGAGGGGAGATACCTGACAGGCAGGCAAAGCACCAGGGCCCTCTCCCTTGCCCTGGGCGGTCCTGATTGTTATAATTTCATTATCCTTTGGAGTTGCTTCACATGTGGCTGGCTGTGGCTATCCAAGCATTCATGTGCTTTGTAACAAAGTAAAGGTCAGAACTTCGCCATGACCAGGACCTGCATCCACTTCCGTCCCACACTCTCACCAACTGAGAAATGCTTTTTTAGAAATAGTGGCTGGGCACAGTGGCTCATGTCTGTTCTCCCAGCACCTTGGGAGGCCAACACAGGAGGATTGCTTGAGGCCTAGAGTTCAAGACCAGTCTGGGCAACATAGCAAGACCTTGTCTCTACAAAAAATAAAACAAATAGCTGGGTGTGGTGGGGTGCACCTGTAGTCCCAGCTATTTGGGAGGCTTAGGGGAGAGGATCACTTAAGAGACCCTGTTTCTTAAAAAAAAAAAAAAAAAAAAAAGAAAAGAAAAAGAAAAAAGAAACTGATGCATATATATATACATATATATATTTTTTTAGGCAGGGTCTCACTCTGTCGCCCAGGCTGGTGTGCAGTGGTACGAACTTGGCTCACTGCAACCGCTGCCTCCTGGGTTCAAGTGATTCTCCTGCCTCAGCCGCCTTTTTTTTTTTTTGAGACAGAGTCTCGCTCTGTCACCCAGCCTGGGGTGCAGTGGCACAATCTTGGCTCACTACAAGCTCCGCCCCCTGGGTTCATGCCATTCTCCTGCCTCAGCCTCCCCAGTAGTTGGGACTACAGGAGCCTGCCACCACACCCGGCTAGTTTTTTTGTATTTTAGTAGATACGGGGTTTCACTGTGTTAACTGGGATGGTCTCGAACTCCTGACCTCGTGATCTGCCTGCCTTGGCCTCCCAAAGTGCTGGGATTACAGACATGAGCCACTGCACCAGCCTGTGGGTGTTTTTGTTTTTTTTTTTGCTTTCAGTAAATGAAATATGAGGACCCCCTTTTTTTTTATAGCATACATAAAGTGAATGGGTAGTAACCCCTGAAATACAAAGGATTAAATTCTAAACATTTAGTTTTATTGATGATATTTATCTTTAAGGACTTTGCTCCAAGAAGTACAGCACTGAGGTCCCGTGGGAACTCCCTGTGGGTTCTGGGGCTGGGGACTGCCCAGCGAGCCTCTGACTCCCAGCACTTGGAGACCCCCACCCTGGCAGCGAGTACTGGCCTCCTGCCTGCTCTGTGTCCCTGCACTAGTCCAGCTCATCCGGAGCGCAACACTGACGAGGCAGGGCTGTGTGCGGGAAGCCCGTGTGGTGCCAACGAAGAGCCCACAAGGATGGAGGGAAGGATGGAGGGTCTGCCCACTGTGCTCTTCTAGGGACTGAGATTTTAGTATCATTTTTATTTATTTATTTATATTTACTTTTGTTTTTTTCTCATTCAACACCTTTGGTGTGTGTCATTTTTAGTTTTTTTTTTTTTTTTTTTTTTTTTTTGAGACAGGGTCTTGCTCTGTCACCTAATCTAAAGTGCAGTGGCACAATCACAGCTTGCTGCAGCCTTGACCTCCTAGGCTGACATGATCCTCCCACTTCAACTTCTCAAGTAGCTGGGACTACAGGTGTGAGCCACCAGACCTGGCTAATTAAAAAAATAAAATCTGGGGGCCAGGTGCAGTGGCTCACACCTGTAATCTCAGCATGTTGGGAGGCCAAGGTGGGCAGATCACCTGAGGTCAGGAGTTTAAGACCAGCCTGGCCAACATGGTGAAACCCCACCTCTACTAAAAATACAAAAATTAGCTGAGTGTAGTGTTGCACACCTGTAGTCCCAGCTACTCGGGAGGCTGAGGCAGGAGAATTGCTTGAACCTGGGAGGCGGAGGTTGCAGTGTGCTGAGATCACACCACTGTACTCCAGCCTGGGTGACAGAGTAAGACTCTGTCTCAAAATAATAATAATTTAAAAACATAGAATAAAAGGCCGGGCGCGGTGGCTCAAGCCTGTAATCCCAGCACTTTGGGAGGCCGAGACGGGCGGATCACGAGGTCAGGAGATCGAGTCGAGACCATCCTGGCTAACACGGTGAAACCCCATCTCTACTAAAATATAAAAAAAAAAAAATTAGCCGGGCGAGGTGGCGGGTGCCTGTACTCCCAGCTACTCGGGAGGCTGAGGCAGGAGAATGGCATGAACCCGGGGGGCGGGGCTTGCAGTGAGCTGAGATCCGGCCACTGCACTCCAGCCTGGGCGACAGAGCCAGACTCCGTCTCAAAAAAAAAAAAAAAAAAAAAAAAAAAACATAGAATAAAAATAAAATTGTATAGAGATGGGGGTCTCCCCATGTTGCCCAGGCTGGTCTCAAACTCCTGGACTCAGGTGATCCTCCCTTCTTGGTCTCCCAAAGTGCTGGGATTACTGGTGTGAGCCCCCTCGCCTGGCCTTCTTCTTTTTTTTTTTTTTTTTTTTTTTTTTTTTTTTTTTTGAGACAGAGTCTCGCTCTGTCGCCCAGGCTGGAGTGCTGTGGCCGGATCTCAGCTCACTGCAAGCTCCGCCTCCCAGGTTCACGCCATACTCCTGCCTCAGCCTCCCGAGTAGCTGGGACTACAGGCGTCTGCCACATCGCCCGGCTAGTTTTTTGTATTTTTTAGTAGAGACGGGGTTTCACCGTGTTAGCCAGGATGGTCTCGATCTTCTGACCTCATGATCCACCCATCTTGGCCTCCCAAAGTGCTGGGATTACAGGCTTGAGCCACCGCACCCGGCCTGTAGCAAGTTTTCTAGAAAGTTTTTTGGTAGATTCCTTGGGATTTTCTACATAGACAATCATGTCATCTGCAGACAGGTGGTTTCAGTTCTTCCTTTTCGATGTGTATCTTTCTGATCTTTTATTTCTTTTCTTGCCTTATTCCAGTGGCTAGAGCCCTAACCCTGTGTTGAATAAGAGTGGTGAGAGTGAACACATTTGTTCTCATTCTTAGGAAGAAAGCATGCAATCTTTCACCCTTATGTATATGTTACCTGTGGGGTTTTTTGGTAGATGCTTTTCTTTTTCTTTCTTTCTTTTTTTTTTTTTTTTTTGAGACTCTGTCACCCCGGATGGAGTGCAATGGCATAATCTCAGCTCAATGCAACCTCCACCTCCTGAGCTCAAGTGATTCTCCTGTCTCAGCCTCCCAAGTAGCTGGGACCACAGGTGTGTGCCATCATGCCTGGCTAATTTTTGGATTTTTTGTAGAAATGAGGTTTCGCTGTGTTGCCTTGGCTGGTCTCAAACTCCTGGGCTCAAGCGATTTGCCCGTCTCGGCCTCCCAAAGTGCTGGGATCACAGGCTTGAACCACCGCGCCTGGCCTGCCTTGTTGTTTTAGATCATTAGCTCCTTGAGAAGCCAGCGCCCTGTCAAGAGGACACTCAAGCAGCCGTATGGAGAGGTCAGCGTGGAGAGGAACTGAGGCCCCCTGCCAGTATCCTGGTGAGCAAGCCGCTTTGGAAACAAATCTTCCATCCCCAGCAATCTCCTCCATCCCCTCCATGTCCTCTCTCACGAGAAAGTCAGCCAGGCTCACTCTCATGAATCATGACTCTGTTTTTCATCTCAGCTGAAACCTCATGAGACCATAAGCCGAAACCACCCAGGTAAGCTTCTCCCCACTTCCTGACCCTCAGAAACAGCAGAAAATAATATACATTTAGGACTGTTTTAGGCTACTACCTTTTGGCATAGTTTAGAAAGCACTATAGGGGAGCCAGAGGTCACCTCCTGCCCCGCTTTAGCTGTTAGTGGGCTCTTCAGCCAGCTCTAGAAACTAAATCAACACCAGGCAGATGAGCAGGAGAAAAGCACACACGCTTTATGAGTTTTGAGTTTCACATGCTAGTGGGGATCTTTACAAAGGAGGGAAGTCTGGAGATGTAGCCCAAGCGAGATGCTTTTACTATTTTATTTTATTTTTATTTTTATTTTATTTTTATTTTTATTTATTTTTGAGACAGAATCTCACTCGATCACCCAGGCTGGAGTGCAGTGGTGTGATCTTGGCTCCCTGCAACCTCCGCCTCCCAGGTTCAAGTGATTCTCTTGCCTCAGTCTCCTGAGTAGCTAGGATTACAGGTGTCTGCCACCACACCCGGCTAACTTTTTTTTTTTTTTTTTTTGAGACAGAGTCTCGCTCTTTCACACAGGCTGGAGTGCAGTGGCCGGATCTCAGCTCACTGCAAGCTCCGCCTCCCGGGTTTACGCCATTCTCCTGCCTCAGCCTCCCGAGTAGCTGGGACTACAGGTGCCTGCCACCTCGCCCGGCTGGTTTTTTATATTTTTCAGTAGAGACAGGGTTTCACCGTGTTACCCAGGATGGTCTCAATCTCTTGACCTCGTGATCCGCCCGTCTCAGCCTCCCAAAGTGCTGGGATTACAGGCTTGAGCCACCACACCCGGCCTACTTTTTTGTGTGTTTTTGTAGTGGAGACAGGGATTCACCATGTTGGCCAGGCTGGTCTCGAACTCGTGACCTCAGGTGTTCCACCCGCCTCAGCCTCCGAAAGTGCTGGGATTACAGGCCTGAGCCACCGTGCCCAGCCTCCTTTTTCTTTCTTTCTTTCTTTTTCTTTTCAGACCCACTCAAGAATACAAAGATGCTTTTATGTTTTTTTGGCAAAGAGTGATAAATTTGAGAAGAAACGATAGGACAAAGAAAATCTGGCTGGGGCAATCAGTTTTCTCGGGGAGTCACTTGGAGACGTATGGGGGCGTGTAAAGCAGGTGGAAGATGAGGGCGACTGCGTTATCTATGTTTATTCAGGCCCATTGCAGCCCCTGATGTCCAGTCTCTGGTGATAAGGGCTGCTTTCTTGCCCTGGTTCGGAGAGGGGACCCCTCCCAGAGGCATCCTTATGGCTCCCGGCATGCAGGAAGTGACAGGTCACCTCACCCTTTCTGAAACTACTGGTGATGGTTCCCAGGCATCATTTCTCCAGTTTTCAGTTCCTCCAGTTTTCAACATGAAATAATTGTAAACCAAAAAGTGTCTGAGACAGGTCTCAATCCATTTAGAAGTTGATTTTGCCAAGGTTAAGGATGCGTGCCCAGGAGACAGGCCTGTGCCTTTCTCCAAAGGTAGTTTTGAGGGCTTCAGTATTTAAAGGGAAAAGCAGGCTGGAGGGGAAGGCGGGAGGGCATGGCCACCCTGTGGAATTCCCATGATGCAAGAGAAAAGGGGTAGTAGGGGAATCGTCAGTTACGTATTCGTTACACAAGGTCCAGTGAACACAGAGCGATGTTTCGCCTTTTATCCATCACTCTCTGCTTGGGAACAAAAGGAAAAGCAGCTTCTTGCACGACTCAGCTCTCAGTTTAGTTCTTTCCTTTGGGCAGAGTGGATTGGGGTCCCGAGTTTTTCTTTTCTTTTTTTTTTTTTTTTTGAGACGGAGTCTAGCTCTGTCACCCAGGCTGGAGTGCAGTGGCCGGATCTCAGCTCACTGCAAGCTCCGCCTCCCAGGTTTACGCCATTCTCCTGCCTCAGCCTCCCGAGTAGCTGGGACTACAGGCGCCCGCCACCTCGCCCGGCTAAGTTTTTTTGTATTTTTAGTAGAGACGGGGTTTCACCGTGTTAGCCAGGATGGTCTCGATCTCCTGACCTCGTGATCCACCCGTCTCGGCCTCCCAAAGTGCTGGGATTACAGGCTTGAGCCACCGCGCCCGGCCCCGAGTTTTTCTTTTCCTTTCACATAATCAATATACTAATCTGGCATACTGGGGGATGGTGTGTCCTTCACTCCTTCAGCAGCAATGGTAACTATCAGAGATGTTTGCATTTCTTATTTGGATCCAGCAAAAAATGGGCATGGGTTTGTGCATGGAAAATGTTGCCATGCTGATATGTGTGCCCTGATATCATCTGGGGCGGCGGGGGTGGGCGGGCACTCATTAAACATGTCCTTCAGCTCACAGTTCAGCTTCTAAGGATTTATCTTCGCTACAGGAGCACGTTCATAAAGGAGAAAACTTAGCTGCCCATCCACAGGGGCTGGTTTCATACACTAATGAACATCCGCACGAAGGAACTGGACAGCCTATAAAGAACAATGATGCCTGGGAACCATCGCCAGGCTACACCGTTGACTAACAAAGGCACAGGCCCCGCAGGGAACAGTTCAGTAATTTCCACAGAGTCGGAGATGACTCAGCAGTTCCACTCCTGTGCGAGCACCTCAGAGTTGCCCTGTTAGCCGTGCACGTGGGCGCTCATCACAGCGTTTGCTTTTAAAATAAATTTTTAATAAATACAAAAATCTAGCCAGGCGAGGTGGTGTGCACCTGTAGTCCCAGCTACTCAGGAGGCTGAGGCAGGAGAATGGCGTAAACCCGGGAGGCGGAGCTTGCAGTGAGCTGAGATCCGGCCACTGCACTCCAGCCTGGGCGACAGAGCGAGACTCCATCGCAAAAAAAAAAAAAAAATAAATAAATAAATAAATAAATAAATTTTTAATTTTGGAATAATTTCAGATTTACAGAGAAGTTGCAAATCTGATACAGAGAATTATTGTATACTGCCCCGTTCAGTTTTCTCCTACAGTTAACATCTTAATTGTGATACATTTATGCAAACCAAGAAATGAACATTGGTAGAATGTTATTAATTAAACGACAGATTTTATTTGGGTTTCATCAATTTTTCCATGAATGTCCTTTTTCTGTTTCAGGATCCAATCTAGGATCCCACATTACATTTAGAAAAGCATTGATTTTGGTTTTCTTTTTCTCAAAAAATAGATTTATTGAGATAATTTGCATACCATATAATTTACCTATTTACATTGTACAATCCAATGGTTTTTAGCGTATTGACAGAATTATGGAAATATCATCACTATTTAATTCCAGAAAATTTTCATCACCCCTGAGGAAATCCCCTACCCATTAGCAGTCCCTCCCATCCTCCTCTCGCCACCCAAACTCCTGGCAACCACTCATCTACTTTCTGTCTCTGTGGATTTGCTTGTTCTGGATATTTCATGTAAATGGAATCATATAATATGTGTTTGTTTGTGACTGGATTCTTTCATTTAGCATAATGTAGAAAATAAATGTTTTCAAATTTTTATTAGAGTTTTTTTTTTTTTTTTTTTTTTTTGAGGCAGAGTCTCGCTCTGTCGCCCAGGCTGGAGGGCAGTGACAGGATCTCAGTTCACTGCAAGCTCCGCCTCCCAGGTTCAAGCAATCCTCTTGCCTCAGCTTCCTAAGTAGCTGGGACTACAGCCGTGCGCCACCATGCCCAGCTAATTTTTGTATTTTTAGTAGAGACAGGGTTTTTTCATGTTGGCCAGGCTGGTCTCAAACTCCTGACCTCAAGTGATCCTCCTGTCTTGGCTTCCCAAGATGCTGGGATTACAGGCATGAGCCACTGCGCTGGCCAAGACTAATTTTTTTTTTAGCAGTTTTAAGTTCACAGTAAAACTGAGTAGAAGGTACATAGATATCCCATATATTCCTGGCCCCACACACAGCAGCCTCTCCAATATCAACGTTCCCCACCAGAGAGGTCCATTTCTTACAATCAATGAACCTATGTGGAAACATCGCCATCACCCACCTGCCCATAGTTTATGTTAAGGTGCACTGTTGGTGGTGTGCATTCTATGGGTTTGGACAAATGAATAATGACACGTATCATACAAGATAGTTTCACTGCCCTAAAAATCCTCTGTGCTCCACCTAGCCATCCCTCCCCCTCAAAATAGCATTGTTTTTAATAGTTAAAAATTGGAAATAATCTGAAGATCCATTGACAGATGAATAGCTAAATAATTTTGATATATTCACGGAATAAAATACTACTCAACTGTGAATATAAATGGTTTAGACTACATCTGTCATCTTGGATGGATCTCAAAATACTATTGAACAAAATAAGCCAGCTGCAGAAGGATTCGTGATTGCCAATAGCTATAATATCAGTGATAATTGTGGCCAACATTTAATTGAGTGATGACTATGTGCTGGGCATGGTTCTCTTCATAAGGATTGCTAATTTATTATGCATGAGCTAGAGGCCATTTATATAAGGTTTTAAAATGAGCACAATAATACTACATATTGTTTATAGAAGCATACATATGCAATAAACGAATAAAAACAGGCACAGAAATGATGAATGCCAAGTTCAGGGCAGTGGTTACTTCTACGGTGGGAGGAAAGAGGGTGGAATCTGGACGGTATGAAGGACTTGTATTGCACATGTAATGTTTGATGTCTGAAGCTGGGTAGTGGGCATGGCTGTTTGTTATTCTCCATCCTTTTGGTATGCCTAATACATTTCATAATAATTTTAAAAAGGACAAGACTCTGCAGAGAAATGCATAGAATGAGCTCTGTTTGGGTTTTTTAAATGATTCCTACATCTATGCTTGTAGATGTCAGCACCAGCCCTGGAAACCATTGCAAGGGATTCTTAGTAGGCCCAAACTTTGGGGAAGGGTCCAGGGGGCTGGGGAGCTGATTCAGAGGGGATACATGCTTTTTCCTGCTGCCTTTTGAATTTTGTACCACATGTATTATTACTTATTAATTAAAAATAATCTGAACTAGCCGGGCGTGGTGGCACATGCCTATAGTCTCACTTACTTGGAAGACTGAGGCACGAGGATCACTTGAGCCCAAGTGGTTATGGCCAGCCTGGGCAACATAGTGAGACCCTGTCTCTTCAGGAAAAACAAAACAGGCCGGGCGCAGTGGCTCACACCTGTAATCCCAGCACTTTGGGAGGCTGAGGTGGGTGGATCACCTGAGGTCAGGAGTTCGAGATCAGTCTGACCAACAAGGTGAAGCCCCATCTCTACTAAAAATACAAAAATTAGCCAGGTGTGGTGGCAGGCACCTGTAGTCCCAGCTACTTGGGAGGCTGAGACAGGAGAATTGCTTGAACCTGGGAGGCAGAGGTTGCAGTGAGCCGAGATCGTGCCACTGCACTCCAGCCTGGACAATGGAGCGAGACTTCATCTCAAAAAAAAAAAAAAAAAAAAAAGGAAAGAGAAAAAACAAAATAATTCAGCCTCTAATCATATATTTCCTTTTGCTTTGCCAGGTAATTTCCTACCCAGGACCTCATTTGCCCCCACAAAGGCCCTGGGGTTCCAGCGACTGTCAGCACCTTTCAGATGATAAGGCAGAGGCACAGACACGATCCTTGCTTCCTTGGTCAGTGGTTGGTGCGGTCTTGGAACGCAGATGGCTGGTTCCCAGCTGAGGTTCTTTCTGCCCTGGACAGTGGAGCTCAGTGGGAGGGGTACCCTGGGCCAATCCACTGGCTCCTCAGCATTGGAGGCCACAGTGTGCTCTCTCTGGTGTTCTTGGTGGCCAGATGAGCGGCTGCACAGGTGTCCACAGGCAGAGCTTGGGCAGTGCTGTTGTGCGGCCTCTTCCTCATGAGGTGGTCACTGCCTCTGGGACTGTGGGGTGGTGCTCAGTGCTGCATGGCCATATGGGACACCACAGTTGCTTCAGTGATCCCCCCGTGTCCCCTAATGTCCCACAGCTGGAGGTTTGGGGGAGGTTTATACTGCAGGAATGAAGGTTTTTATGTGCTCAGACTTAAACAGGCATGGGATCATCTGGAGGGCTTGCTAACACACAGCTCACTGGGCTGCGCCCAGAGTTTCTGATTGCACATGTGCGTGTGTGTGTCTCTGTGTGTGTGTGTGTGTGTGTGTGTGTGTGTGTGTGCGCTGGGGGTCAGGGGAACTTGCATTTCTAACCAGTTCCCAAGTGATCTGATCTGCTGCAGCCAGTACACGGACCACACCCTGAGAACCTCTGCCTTAGAGCCTCCTTCACTCTAAACTAGGGGCTGATGGAGCCACAGGGGACTGCACAGACAGTAGGTATATAAGGTGCCCTGCCACTAAAGTCTCCATGCACCCTGCACTCTGAGGGCCTGTGGCTATAGCATTGGTGTCTGTCACCCAACCCTTGCCCCAGTCAACTGAGGATGGGGTTATGTGGAGCAGTTTCTCCAACGTCCCATCAGACTCCCCTGGGAGGCTGTTGAAAACAGATTCCCAGGCTTCCTACTGAATCTGAGTTCCCAGAGGAGGCCTGGGCATCTCCCTTTTCACAAATACCCCCTGCTGTGCTCAGGGAAGTGGAATGCAGGGATGCAGACCTGGCCTCGCCAGCAGTGCCTGGTGCATGTGGGAGAGACAGAGTTTCTGACTCTCAAATCCATCCTCAGTGCCTGTGTTGCACACAGGAGTGAGATGGTTGGGGCTTGGCCCCTCCCCAGCTCAAACATAACTCCCCCGAAGAGGTGCGGCAGACAGAAATGGGAGCCCCCATGCACTCCAGGGGGCATGTCTAATGGTGCCACCATTGCAGAAAACAGCTTGGCAGATCCTCAACAAGTTCAACATTGAAATACCACAGGACCCAGCAGTTCCACTTTTCAGTATACGCCCCCTCAAAATTGAAAATAGGTGTTCAAAAACTCGCGCACAAATGTTCACAGCAGCCCTATCTACGATAGCCAAAAGGTAAAAAAACCCCAAGTATTCATCAACTGACAAGTAAATAAACAAAATATGATCTACTCACATAGTGAAATAATATTCAGCCATAATAAACAGCAGAGTTCTGATACCTGCCACAACTTGGATGAATCTTGAAACATTTTACAGTAAGTAAAATAAGCCAGTTACACAAGGACAGATATTTCCTGATTCTATTTATATGAAATGCTCAGAATAGGCAAATCCATAGTGATGTTAAGTGGATTTATGGTTGCCCACAGCTGGGGATGGAGTGGTGGGAACATGGAGGGCCTGCTTATTGAGTATGGGATTTCTGTTTAGGGTGATGGAACTAGGTAGTGGTGATGACTGTACAACATTGAATTTATCTAATGCCAATGAACTGTACACTTAAACATGCTCAGTGAGGATACTCCACCTGAACGCATTCTTGCTAGCATCTGCCACGTGCCCACCCATTCTGCATTCCCCTTCTGCCTTGTTAACATTTTGTCCTCCACCCCACCCACCCCATTTTGTTCCTGGCAGCACAGTGCCAAGCTAACCACTTGCTCTGCCAGTCTGCCTTGCTTCTAGTTTGCTGCAGACACCATTGTGGCTGATGTGTTGGTAGACATTTCTGGGAAAGCATTGACTTTTCTGTTAAAAGAGACAGACTCAGCTGTCATAGTCTTGTCCCTTCTTCCTATCTTTGAAGAGAATGTGGTGTGTGGAGTGGCAGCAGCCTTTAGGTGCTGTGAGGTGGTAAGTTTGAAGAAATCTGAGACTTGACACTGTTGAGCTGTCAGACCAAAGCCGGGAACCACCCACCTCTTCTCCAGCACATACTTACTAAGAACATCCTATTCTAGGCACTAGGGCAGTGAACAAGACTGACAAATCCAGGCCCTTCTGGAGCTTACAATTTTGTGTAATATGAAAAGAATAAACCACTATTTGTTTAAATTGCTTTTAATTGAAGTTTCTGTTATTTGCAGCCAAACATGGTATCAACAGACACAACTGTTTACTTCCATTGTTTGATCTACTTCCAGGGGTCAGAGTGAAAATGTTCATGTCTTTGTTAAGATGCCCTGGTCACATAGCTAACAAGCTCCAGAACTTGGATGAGGACAAGAGTTCTTTGAGGCTGGAGCCCAGACTCTCTTTCAATACATGTCTTTTTTATATCTGTCCTACTGCTCTGCACAGACCCCGCCCAGGGTCTGCCTTGTGGGTTGAAGCGTATGCAGCAGCACCATAGTGATGTGAACACCACACCTTCAGAGGACTGGATGTAAGATGATACTGTAATAGCAAAAAGTGGACGTTATCCCTAATGCCAACTAAAAGGGCATTGTCAAGGAATCACACCATACCACTCAATGGGATCTCACACCACCATTTCCATGAAGGTCTGGGGACTGAAGGCCAGGCAAGCAAAGTTTGGGGGCTAAAGGGAAGCCAGAGAAGCAGGAGTGGAGGTGTAGGGGCATCATGATTCAACGCAGGGAGAAGGTGGGTGTTAGGATTGGAGGTGACTTGGGAGCCTGGATGCGAACTCAGCCTGGTGGTAAGGCTGTGGCAATTCCCCATTTTCCAGTGTGTGCCTAATGTGGTTACATGGCTTTGAAATTCAAAGTGGTAACTCTTAAAAAAACAAACCTCAAACATGTGCACCCCCACAAGGAAGGAGGGACTTCTCACTGCTCCCTCAAGAGGATGCAGGCATCTAAGAGGACATCAGTATCCCGGCTCCCTCCCAGGGCACCTGCCTCGTCTGTGGCCCCGCCTCCTGGTCCCAGGGATTGGCTGATAGATGCCCCACCTACTCTAGCTCAGCCAATCATGGCTCCCCATTCTTTGTCAGTGATTGGTCAATGTGAAGCATGTGACCATTGGGCCGAGAGTCCTCTGCGCGCCTTTTTTAAAGGCGGGAGTTGAGTGCAGGCCAGGCCCGGAAGGTGGGATGGCGGCCGCGGGCGGCTGCACCCTGGCCGGGACCTGGCTGAGGTGGCGAGGGAGTTGTTGGGGGGAAGGTGGCCCTGGCTTTGGCTCCTCCCAGAGCGGGGGCCCCCAGTGACCAATCTGGGCCCCGTCCTGTGGCCCTCGCCCTCCTCACCCAGATCCCTGGCCTGGGAGCCGGGGGCTGCGGGCCCACGAGGAGGGCGAGGCTTTGCTCAGTGAGGACGGCGTCGCACGCGGGAGCAAGCCCGGCGCCACCTGAGCTCAGCTGCCTGCGCCGAGGCGCCCGTCGCGTATTGAGAGGAGAATGAGGGTGAGTAGGGGCACAAGTGGAGCGTGCCCCGTGGGTGTGGGTGTGGACGCGCTGGCAGGTGTGGCGGTTTGAGTTCTGCAAACCCTCCGAGCTATGGCGGACCTCGGGTCCTGGAGCGAGACGCCAGGTGCACGACGCCAGAATCACTGAGGTGCCGGCTCACCGCCGTGAGGGCGCCGGAGGGAGCTGCAGTTCCCCGGCAGCCCTGCCCTTCCTCGGGTTGGGCCTTTGAGGGGCTGGGGACCTCCCGGGGCGGCGGCCTTGAGCCATTAGTGTTGGCTGAAGTCTTTTAATAACGGGAGGGGCGGGCGGAGTCGTGGGGTTTGAGAGGCTGTGGTTTCCATAGGCCGAGGTTAAGCCTGGTCCAGGTGAGGGCTCTGAGGCGCCCGGCTGGAGTCGGGCCAAGGCTGCAATCTTTGTCCTCACTCAGGGGCGCCTTTGCGGCCTGTGAAGCTCCGCTCAGGTGAGCCCAGGGCAGACACCGTCTCCTTCCGGAAGCTGGGGATTGGGGTACGCGACCCCAAACACCTGATTTGGGGAGAATGGCTGCACTCCCAGCCCTTCCACTGTGGGTCTCGGTGCACGGGAGTCCCGCACCCTCCCAGCATCCCCTTGGTGCCCCGAGGAGCTGCGGGACTTTGCACTCACTGAAACGGGCCCAGGCTGCACAGACATCGTTCCCCTGTGGAACCCAGCCCTGTGTGCCGGAAAACAGACTCGTGGGGTTTGGGGGTTTCAGCCCAAGCGTCTGCCCGGGACACAGTCCGCTTCTGCTGCGGCCGCCGAGAGGACTAGCGAAGTGTTCCTTTCCGCACCCTGGGATAGGACGGGCGAAGTCCGTGGGTCTGGTGGCTTGGGGGAGCAGGGCAGATGGAGGACTCCCAGGCATTTTCCAGGCAGGGGACTAGGAGGGCCCGTGGAGGGGCAGGCCGTGCTCGGGAGGAGGCTGAGCCCTTGGGGAAGCCCCTCTTCCTTACCAGGTGTCTGAGGACCAGATGGAAGCTACAGGAGTGGGAGTGGCTGCAGCATGGGCACAGCTGCAGTGGGCTGAGGCTGTGAGGGGGCCTCTAGGAGGGGCTGTCCCTGCAGACATTGCCTGAGCCAGGGCTACAGCAGTGCATGAAACAGGCCGTGCCTCCCCAACGGGGATTGTCTTCCAGAGGCATGTGTGGGTGGGGTGGGGTGGGGTGGGGCGGGGCGATGGGCACTAATCAGTGAGCAAGTAAGTAAAGCAATAACAGCGAAGGTGGCAGTAAGTGCCGTGGGGATGTGGAAGGGGTTGATTGCAGTGAGTCCCGTTCTAAATCAGGTGATCTGGGAAGCCATGTAGGTACGGGGACCCCACAGGGAGGCGGCGATGAGGTGGCAGTGTGGCTGGAGCCAGGGGAGCAGGGAGGAAGCTCGAAGAGGAGGGTGGGTAGGGCCAGATGGCTCTGGACCTGGTGGGCAGAGTGGCAGAACTGAGGTCAGTGTGGCTGTCTCTGTGTTGCTGCTGTGAATGCACAGGTGGCTTGTGTTTCCTGCTATTTCTAGACCTCTCTTTTTGTGGTTTCCTTCCTTCCCACCGCACTCTCCGCTTAGCCCTCCGGGGGCCTGCCGGGGAAAGCTGGTTCCGTGCCTGTCGGCGAGGGCGGCTGGTATTTCCCAGCAAGCATACTGGGTGTTAAAGATCTCGGGCTGTGTGGCTTTCCCTGGGGCCTCGATGTCTCTGTCAGGGCCTTTGTAGTCACCTTGTATAAGTTCCCACTTGTGAAGATGGAGCTTTTCTTAGCTCTCCCAGGTGACTCCAAGGCCAGGAGGGCAGCTGGCCATGCCCTTGGCGTTAAGTGGAGCTTCACAGCTGCATGGGGCTGGCAAGCCGTTTCCAGGTTCACTTGGTAGCCATAAGACCCTCTATCTCATCCTTCATTAGCTGGGCCTTTCTCCTCTACCAATGGGGGTGACAGTAGAGGGAGAGGAAGGGGCTGCCCCAGTTCTGACTGGCAGAGAGGGCCGTGGGCTGTGGGAGAAAACACGTCGTCATTGTGGTGGGCTAGGAGCTCTGTCATATGGTGGTTGCAAGCAACAGAAATGTACCATGGCTGGCTGAGACCACAGAGGTGCGTGTTGGGAGGTTTCTGGACGGTTCACAGCCACAGGAGGAAGGCTTCACGGAGGACTTGGGAAGGACTGGCCTCGGGCAACTCTGCTCCCACGGTGAGGTCTCACAGGCTGGGGATGACTTGTGTAGCTTCCTGGAGGCCATGGGCAGTGGCAACTGGTTCTCCAAGCCTCAGTGTCCTCGTGAGAAAAGGAGATAGTCACCTTGGTGATACTTAACCTCATAAGATTCTTGTGGGAATTAAAGCAGATCCATGTGTCACATGCCCTCGATGCAAAGGGGACTTTACAAACGTGGGTCCTTTCTCTGAAAAACAGGGGTTTCTAGGTCTTGGTTCTCCTGATCCCAGAGGAGTGAATTAAGGTAACCAGATGGCCACTGAATTCAGTCTTAGTTTTCCACAGCCCTGATGTGATTCAGTGGGTAGGGACTCCCGCCTTGCCCCACCTCCTGAATTCTTGGCCCTGCACACACGACGTCAGACGGGGCAGGGAGAGGAAGCACCCTGTGGGTGGAGCAGACTCTGAGCCAGCATGGTTCCCAAGGCCCCGGGCTGGGTTCTCTCGCCTGTAGATAGACTTGGGAAGCTGCACAGCAACCTCTGCTTCTCCACTTGCTGTGGACCTTGGCAAGACTTAGTTTCCTCATCTGGGAAATAGGACTTTAGTTGCCACCTCACAGGGCTGTTATCCACGTGGTGGGTGCAGTGCTCTGAACGGTGCCCGTCCCAGATAGCACTAGGTAGACTGAGTGCTGTTTCCAACCAGTGCTGCCTCTTGGGTACACACAGAATGCTTGTGCTTGTGGACACCTCTGCGGGGCTTCAAGGGCTACGTGTTCTTTCCACTCCCTGGGTTCTGGGGTTTGGAGAACACGCTTAATTATGTTTTTGCAGTCATCTTAGGCAGAGATGACCACAGGTGGGCGATGGCAGGATGGCTTGCCTTCCAGGAGCACCACGTCAGAGGGGCCGGCCCCCAGATGCAGGTAGCTAGTGAGGGGTCTCCACACTCAGTCCTGTGAACTGGGCCATTTCCATGGTCCCCACCTCACGGGGGCCTAGGGCCTGGCTGCCAGGTCTTACCCAGTGGCTGTGGGCAGTGCCAGGGCCCCTCCTCTGGCTGTCAGACACATGCTTCACACTTGGAGCAGAAGTAGCAGCACATGTGGAGCAGGGTGACCAAGAAGCCTTGGCCACCTCTCCCTGAGCACCGTGCAGGTTCTTGGATTATTGGCTGCATTGTTGCCTGAAACTACACAATCTGGATTCCAGTGGACTCTTCTGGCTGGTAAATAGCCACACTGATTAATAGTCTGTGAGCTCAGCAGGCACAGTGGGGAGTTCTGGATCTGAGTAGCTCCTCACTCCCTTGAGAGATGCGTGTGGCAGGACAGCACGTGACAGTGCTCTGCCTCCAGAACCTCTGCGGCCTGTTTGTGGGGTGCCCCCGAGAAGATGGGGCTGCTGCCACTCCCATCTGTCTGGAGTCCCACAAATGCTCACTATTGCTGTGGCTATTCTAGTCCTGCAGGCAGATGGCAGCCCTGATATGCTCACTACACTCCAGGCTCATCCTCTAGAAAGGCAGAGGCTGCTCAGGGAAGCTTCGCACTTAAAGCAAATGGAGCATGACAGCATTGAGACAAGAATTACGCTGATGTCCTTCTCACATCGTTTTTTTTGTCAAAAGAAAAACACACATGTTGCCACTTTCACTTGTGAAAAATGGAAAGTTTTCCTGCAATGAGTGGCCTCAATCACTAAAAATGTATTTGTGTATATTTATAACAAAACGTCGAAATGATTGATATTGATGGCTTCGTTAAGCATTACCAATGAGTACCACCGGAGGGCGGCACAGCACAAGGGGAGGAGGTCAGAGAGCCCAGGCTCCTGTGGTTAAAATGTCTTTTCTCCTTTCCGTGAAAATCCTCAAACACATTTTGTATTTTAATTAAATGAAAATGCTGAAAATGATACAGTAGAGAGCACTTTTAATGGAAAATTAATTGATAACACAATCTTATTTCAATTTACTTTTTATTTTTTAACTTAAACGACTGTGTATTTTCCACAGTCTTATGATGAGAAAGGCTCCAGAATCACGTGTAGGTGTCCTCAACATTTCATAGCTCGAACCGTCCTTTCTTTACGTTGTGCATTGATATGGGCTTCTCAGTTCAGAAAACAAGGCACTATAACTATTTTATCAGCTACATTAATACATTGAAGATATATTTATCCTTTCATGAAAGATACAGCATTTGAATACAATATGGTTTTATGCAGATCAGGTTCAAAACACCCAAGGCACACACTTAATTTTTTTTTTCCTTTTTTTTCTTTTCTGTGTTTATTTGAAGGCTCGTATTAAAGTTTCAAAATTGCCATGAACAAAGAGTTCTAGAGTGGAATCAATGGACAGGGATTGTTGTAATTTTGAACATAAAACGGTAAAGACTGTGGAATGTAGAACAAGTTACAGGAACGATAAACAAAATCACCAATACAGCATGGATTAGAAATCAAAGTGATCAGATCTGTGGAAGTCTGAGAAACAAGTCTGGAAATTCTCTGATTCCCCACAAAGCATGGGCAGTCCTGTCTGCATGCAGCTGCTGTGGTCACCCAGCCACTGTGGAATGTTCACCTACTTGCATGGGTACATGGATGTCTACAAATACAGAAACACATTCCAGTTCACCAGTTCTTAAAATGCCTCCAATTTCAAGTAAAAGAAAAAAATCTTTCAATAATTTTCCTAGTAAGGTAAACGAATATATTCATCTAGGAAAAGTGGTCTGGAAGAAACCATTGGAAGCAAAGTCTAGGGGGGTGCCAAGGTTTGGGAGAAACTATTGGATGGTGAAGCGGGAGAGCTTGAGGGTGAACTACAGAAGATATGAGGACTGGAATTTTTCCTGAACATGGAAGCATAGTGGCTGCTGCTCAACTGGGGAATGTGCCAAAGTAGAAGAAACTTTAGGAACTAAAGACAACAAACAAGTTTTCACTGGTGAGGCCAAAGAAGAAGTTCAACGTTTAGGTTTAAAATATGCTTCCCTAAAGCGGAGGGATGGCCCATGTCTTCCTGGCTTAGTTCTTTGCCAATAGACACAAATTCTCTCTTGCTCCAAGCCTTAGCATGTGGCTCGCTTGTCAACCAGAGAGGCGGCCCAGTTCTGCCACTCCCTTGGCCTTATGGCTAGAAGACACCCTGCTGGGGTGTGGGGAGACTGGACCCTGAGGGAATGGTCCGGATCTGGCTGGCCCTCCACGGCACCACTGCTTCCACCCAGAACAAAAGGAAAAGCTGAGCCTCAGCTCCATGCCTATAGCGGCGGTCACAGAAGCAGATTTTGACGTTTTGCATAATTCTGAAATAACATACATGTATCCATTGATAAATTGAGAATAATTTAAGGAAATGGAACCAAGGCAAATTAGCTCAGTGACAGGAGCCTATTTGCTCGATGAGAGAGATTTTTCTGGTCAGTTTTAGAGAGGCAGAGCTGGCCACAATGCTTGAGATAACCTACATTAGATTGCAAGTCGGGCAGCTTTTTGTTTAATTCAGACAGTGTTCACTGTTTGCAATCAGAACCACAACCTTAGTGCAATAGTATATTTATTTTTTTACAGTAATTTTGGTTGCCATACAAGAGATTTAAGGATTGGGAGAAAGTGCAAATTACAGGAGCTTTTTTTTTTTTTTATAAAGTCTAAAAAGAATAAAAGCACAAAAGTAACAGCAACATAGATAATGCGAACACGTGTTGTTACACAAACTATAGTGTGAAACGTATTAGTATTTAAAAAACAAAAAAAAATTGTTAATGGGAAAATCAATATTGTGGCCCACACACAAAAAGTCATTGCCAGATCAACTGGATAATGCTTGCTTGTTCAATAACTGAGAAAAAAATTTACCATTTTATTAACTAAAGTATCACAAATAATTCACTTTGTGATATGTAATAAGTTCAGCAAATCAACAGTCACATTGAGTAATTTTTATATTATGTGAATTAACTTAAAATGTGCACAGACACCCTGGAAAAGGTATCTTGGCAGGTATACATAATTTACATTTTGAGAGATTTGGGTTTTGTATACACAATATTACAGAAACTAAGCATGTAAATGCAGTTTATTTAAATTACAGTATGTAACAAAAGTTGATCTTAAAACCTGGAATAATATCAACATGATCTTTAGATGAGCAGTTTAACATTTGTTCCACCATTAAAGAGGGGCATGGAATAGGGCCTGGTCCTAACATGTCCCAAAGGGGGAGAACAGTGGGTGGTGATTTGAATGAGGAACTATTGCTTTCAGTACCAAAATAAGCAAATAGAGATAGAGACCGATTCATCTTGGCAACATGTGTTTATTTGTTGGTCAGTGCAGGTTCTGATAGGTCTATTACTTCTCTATAATAAGACAGTGTAAAAATAAGCTATGTTATCAGCTCTTTAGTCTTGCAGCCAGCTTGCTTGTGGTTAGTGGCATGTGGCTTGGAGTCTCTTTAAGAAAGGGAATAACATCTGGCCCTCACCAACTGGCTGCCAAAGTTCAGCAAACCGAAGTCACTGAGTTGCGACTGGTTATCGTCTGCCAGCAGTTTCCTTTACTCTCCTTTGAGCTAGTGTTTTGCCTGGTACTGAGCACAGAGGTAATACCAACTGTAGGCCCAGGGAAAGCGCCATGCCAAAGGGATGGACTCACGGAATTTTGCAGTATCATCAAATGGAAGACAAATTAATGGCCAAACCACCATTTTTACATTTTCTAAAATATGGGGTGGCCTCAGCAGGCCATCTATAGTATCCTGTCTTGAAATTTCTCTAGAGTAATACTTATTCATCTCACCATGGAAAAACTGAAAGCACATGGAAGTAAAGCGCCTTAATATTCAATTGATTTCAAGTTGGTTTGAATCATTTCAAATACAAAGATTGACCTGCAAAAGGTTTTGGAACAGAAGGTCCAAAAACTTGGTTTCCAAATCGGGTGTGTGGCTGGAAAAGCGCGTGTGTGTGGTGTGTGTTTTGTTTTTGTTTTTGGAGAAACTGCTGCATTATGAATTGTAACCACTTTGAAGAAATTGTCCTTCAATGACGAAGTTCTAGCAAAGATAGAAAATATAACACAGCTCTGCTGGTTCAGATGCATCCAAATAAGGTTGATTTAAAAAGGTCATACTTTTATAATTATTCCACAGAAATAGTATTATTAAATCACAAAAGTTTTTTTTTTTTCTTTAACTTTCTAGCACTGAAGTGGCACAAAGGCTGCCTAGTAGACCAGCCACTTTTTTTTCTTAAAATATTGTGCTTATAAACTATCTGTACAACTATTTAAACTTGCAGTAAAGAAAGAGATTTTAAATTGCTAAATTTTATGTGTTCATTCTAGAGCTGTTCCAGACCTAATCAAGAAAAAAAGGAAAAAAAAAAACAAAACATGTTTTATAATTAGAGATGGGCTGAGCTAGTTCTGAAATCATAATAAAACCAAAAACCTGACATTCGAGTATCCTCCAAATGGGGGAGAATGTGCTGGAAGCCTGACTGTGTGTTTTGTGGCCCATGTGCATCTGGTGACCTCTTTTGGAAATTCGAGGTATTGTTATGGGGTGGAGGGACTTCGGGGAAAGAAAGGGGCAGGGCTCAAGAAAGCCTTGCCAGAGAGGCTGACCTGGCAGCCCAGGAGACCTCCCTGCTTTCCTCTCCTTAACGCCTCTGCTTTTGCTCTGATCCTGCCGCCCACCTTCTGTTCTCAACCCTGGGTTCTGTCTATATGCCATACCCACTGGGTCCTCAAAGAAGCTATTGTACTGTTAAGACAAGCTGGTGGGATTCCTAGACACCCAGAGCGATAGGGGAAAAGCCTCTAAGTACCATCTTCCCTGGCCTCCGAGAGCAAAAGGACTGTCTCAGCAGAGATGCTCACCCTTGGCTGGGCACAGAACTGAGAATGCTGTGCCCGCCCAGCTCCCAGAGGAGACGCTGTCTCACTGGCAGCTGCATGTGCCCGCCGTGAGCCATGCGTCTTGTCCTTCATGTCAAAGTGGATGCTCACCTGCTCTGATCTTTGCAGAGCTCAAGACATCTTCAATTAAAAAGAATTCTGAGAGGCAGAGAAGCCCTGATTCTCCATCCTGGATGGGTGCTCCTGGCAGACAATTGCTCTTGTCCTGGAGACCTGGAGCTTGGGCCGCAGCATGCTGGCTGGCTCCCTTGGCCAGGTCTCCCCTCCATTGTGGAATCGTGACTTTGTGCTTTGACTAACTCCATGTGACTTCTGCTTGGCCACCTTGGAATTATGCTAACAGATTTGCAGAAATAAAGAAAGAAAGCTAAGCAAAGCTGGGCACGATCCCATCCAAACTCCCAGCACTGCCAGGAACCTCATGGCCAAGGAGCCATGGATGCAAACCACAGGAGGAGATGGGGAAAATAATCTGTGTAGGAAAAAGTTTCTCTGCCTTTCAGGCCCATGACAGGGCACTGGACAAATGCATCTGGGAGCATCTCACTGCAAGCCAAGTGCAGGAGAAAGAGGGGCAGGTGAGCATCAGGTGTCCTCCAGGAGGCCACAGGACTGAGGAAAGGCCTTGTGCCGGGGCCTGGGGTGGTGAGAGCTGCCCGGAAAGCAGAGGACGGAGGTCTCAGGAGGTATCTAGAGTGCACTGGTGTCTGCCTACAAGAGCTAGGATCCCGTGCAAAATCAACGGGGAGCCTCTCGGACCCAGCAAAGCGAGGCCACCTGCATGCTGGGCGGCAGGCTGGGAATCTCTTTCCATGTTAGAAAAACTCTCTCCCCTTGTCCCATGTTTGATAGAAACTGCCCAAGACACCCACATGGTGAGCCAGGGGTCTGAAGACCCAGCCATGTTGTGGACACAACTCAGTATTTCTTTGGGTACCAGGAGACAAACCCATGGAGTGGGGTTGATGTTCACAGACTTCGCTTGGCATTCAGATGTTTCAGCACGAGCCCATCTCTACTTATAACAAGAGCAGTCTGCGAGGTGGAGAGCAGCCGTCCTTATCTGTCCAGCAGCTGTTTCAAAGCCCTTTCTATGTTCATTCTGTGCCCAACTCGAGTCACCCCAAGATCGATGAGGTCCTCCTTCTGCAGGTTTGGTAAGTGACTGCCGTCGATCTCATTGTCCATGAAGGCCTCTTTATGTTCACCCAAGTTTAGACTTTCCAGCCAATCGGCCACATCTGGTTTAGTCCACAGGTGGACAGGTTTAGTTGTAAAAGGCTTATTTGAGATTGGCTGTTGCAGTATCGAGGGGGATGGCGACCTACTGCGTCCCGCTGGGTTCAAGCCAAATAGATCCCCAGAAGGGGGCTGGCTTGGAAGGCTAAAGACATCTGAGAGAGTGGGAGAAGGAGAGGCGGCGGCAGCAGACAGGGGGGTGGGCAGGGTCTCTTTGTTCATCTCTGTTGGCGAGACCACAGGGCTTGGGGCACGTCTTGTTCCTGAGGTCCTGCTTTCGTAGTCGGGGGGCCGGCTCTGCAGGGTGATGGGTTGGGAGGTGCCGGGGCGAACAGTGAAGGTGACCGTCGTGCTCCGTGTACCTGAGATGGTGCTCATGATCTCCGGGCTTCTGAAACAGCAACAATAGAGAAGACCATCACAAGGCAGGTCACCGAGTCAGGGCAGCTGGGTGCAGATCACCAAGGAAGGCGAAGGAGATGCCCAAACCATGCCAGAGTGTCTAGTGGCAGATGCGCTGGCAGTGAACAAATGATTTGCCATGCCAGGGTGGGGGAGGGGGAGAAAGGAGCCAGAGCAGAGGTGGAGACACCAGAGCACACCACGTCAGCCCACTCACCTGAACTGGGACAGAGGAGCTGGGGGACCTGCCTGTGCTGGGGGGCAGGGCCAGGGGGGCCCTCAGGAGGGTGGCCACTGAGGCACTTGGAAGGGGTCCCTTGAAGAGGGTATGGAGACAGGGACATGTGGGATCCTGTCCCCTGGACAGAACGTGCCGGGTAACATCTCCAGCGCCTCAGCTTCAGCAGGTGGGAGGGCGCACACCTGAAGGAGAGGCCCCTCTGAGCCGCCTGGCAGCCTTTGGCTTTTTGGGTAAATGGACAAGAGCAGGGCAGGATCATTTCCAGGCGGCCCTTTTCAGTGACTGGAACCCCTGTAGCCATGTAGGGCACTCAGGGTTTGAGATCACCCAGAAACACAGACAGCAGGGCGTGGCTTGTGTGGCCAGCGTGGGCTGTGCTCACCTTCCTGAGGCAACGCTGTCCAGCACCCACCCAGTGGACAGTTTTGTTGCAGAAGGAGCTGGGGTGCACTGTGTTATTTTTAACCTCTTTAGCTCACTGGTAGGACACACGGGCCTTACTGAAAAGCAGAACGCGCGAGGAGCCCTGTGTTCCCCAGGGTGGCCATGGGCGTCCCCGAGGGTCCCCTGTGCCTTGCCACTCTGGCTAGGCAGGCAAAGCCCTCAGAGCTCAAGTCAGGACGAACCTTCCAGCTCCAATGTTTACTGGCCCCAGGGAGGTGGCCAGATGGCTCCTACAGGCAGGAGGTCCCATCTCAGGGCCAGAGAAGTCCGAGTCCTCACACTTACCCACCTGGAGGTGGCCTTTCACACATCACTTCCTCACGGGCTTTGGACAAGGCCCATGGCAGGCACTCTCCACACCAAGAGAACAACTGCCACTCTGGGCCCCGGTGCGTGTTTTGCTGTCCCCACACTGAAAGCCCATTCATCCTATTGCCCCTAGGAAGGCCACAGCCACTGGGGAGGGGGAAGAGAGGTGTGGGTCTCTTGCCTTTTGGGCCCATTCACTTGGATATGAACAGCCCACCCACTACTTCTGGAAAGATCCATCCTACCACAGCTCTCTCTTCAAGACCTGGACTTGAGAGATGTCTGCTGGAGCCCTGGCTCTGCCAAATGCCAGCTTGGGTGCACTTTTCTCCCGTCTCCACATCTTCCCGCATGAAGTGGGCTCCTCTCCCTCCTACGTGGCAGGTTACCCCGGGTGGAGGGGCTCTGGAGAGCATGAGGAGTGCACTGGTGTGACATCATGACCGTGAATGGTGGTGGGCTGCAGTGTCTCAGTGAAAGGGTCATGGGCAAGAGGGGGAGAGCTGCGAACAGTAGAGATGCTGCTGTGTGGGGAGACTCCCTGGAGGGCAAGACTGAAGCCCCTGCCCATCTGCTGGGGGCTGGTTCATCGACTTGCATTGGGGCTGTCTTTGGAGCTCAATGGCTGACCAGTTAGAGCAGCACTTCGGAAAGAGGAGCCCACAACCCTTCATAGAAACCACCTGGGACACTGGTAGGCAGTGAGGACTCCTGAGCTTGTCTCAAACCTATGGAAGCAGGAGTGCTGTGCATGGGGACCAGGTGTCTGCAATTAACAAACTCCCTGGACACTGAACCTTAGAGGCCATTTGGTTAGGCCTTGGTTTTCATTCCAGGGTATGCACAAAGCTAATGGCTCAGAACCCTCCAGGAGCTAAAAGCAAAGGGAGTGAGCTAGAGATGGGCCCCGCCGCTGGTCCAGTTGTCTCTCCGGTTTTTCTTTTCTCTTTCTTCACCGTGGATGTGTATTTGGGTGAAACCACCCATCAGTTACCTAGGTGCCCCTAAGCTGTGGGACACTTCCCTGCTTGATGTTAGTCACTGTTGCTTAAAGTGTGGAGTAGTTCATAGTGAGAAAGGAGGAGCACATCTGAAAGGGGCCTGTGCTGTGGACTGAGGCTTCCATCCTGCTATGAGAAGTGTTTGCAGGGGCTGGTGGGGGCACTGCTGGGCCAGGGACCCCATCCACCCACAGGGTGTTCACGTGCTATTTTCCGGAGGGCTGGGTGCCCCTGAGTGGGAGATGTTACAAACCAGGCACCCCCATCTAGAGCCTGCCCCCACCCTCAATGGGCGCTTGCTGGTCATTGGTTGTACTGGTCACACCAACAGGCATAAGGCAGGTGAGACTCTGAGGATTCTTCCACTGTTTCTGGGCCCAGTTACTCACAATCAAGAAATCGGAGGCCAGGCAAATCCCAGCACTTTGGGAGGCCGAGGTGGGTGAATCATTGGAGGTCAGAGGTTTGAGACCAGCCTGGCCAATAGGGTGAAACCCTGTCTCTACTAAAAATTAAAAAAAAAAAAAAATTAGCTGGGTGTGGTGGCGGGCACCTGTAATCCCAGCTACTGGGAGGCTGAGGCAGGAGAATTGCTTGAACCCAGGAGGTGGAGGTTGCAGTGAGTGGAGATCATGCACTCCAGCCTGGGCAACTGAGCGAGACGACTTCTCATAAAAACAAAAAACAAACAAACAGAAAACCTGAAATCAAATCAGAGTCCAGTGGGGCTTCACAGCAGGGGAGAGGGGCCAGCACCCTCTAGTATCTCAGTTTACATTCTCAAGAGAGGTGGCCTATGGACATAGGATACATGAAGAAACCTGCACCCCCCCCCTTCTCTGGTACTCAAAGAGGTTTGAAAGACCAGCTCCAGTTCCAATTTAAGTTAAAACTGGGGGTGCTGTGGCCTGTTCTTCTGTGTCTATTCCAGAGTCACAAGAGCACAGGTTTTGGGGAAGGCTTATTTGTCTACATTGATAAAACAATTAAGCCAAGATGATTGAAATCAAATAACGGGTAAGTTGAAAGTCCCTGCATTCAGAGGTGATTTAGGGTGTTAATTAGGGCCAAGGACCTTGGGGCACAGGGAATGTTTCCTATAAAATGGGAAAACATCTTGCAAGAAGACACATGCCCACAGAGAACTAGGGGAGGAGGGTAGCTGGGGTAAAGTTCTGGTCTCCATGTGCTTTTGCTAAAGCTGACTGCATGGTGACTGTGCCTGCAGCCCTGACTCTGGGCAGCTCCACGGTGGCAGCATGGCTGGGGCCTGGCCTTGGTGCTCACCAGGCCTGTGAAGCAGAGGCAAGTGAGCCCCAGAGTGAGAGCACCTGCTTCACACCTGGGCAGTATTCACCACGGGTATCTCTGGCCCAGAGGGTTGCCCCAGTGTCACCCTCACTGGGAAAATACCCAGCTGTTCCCAGGTAGTTTGGATTGATTTTGGCTTTTGTCAGGAAAGGCTCTGCAGGCAGCTGTGTGTGTGGTTAGGAAGCAAAGAGGAGGCTCTGCAAACACCTTGGTGGGCAGCGGGAGCGTGAGAGTGGCACACACGGGGTCACGCAGCAGCACGGCAGGTGGCACTTACTTCCGTTTAGCACGACCCTCTTCTGTTAACACCGGTCATGGGAGCAAATGAAAATGACAAATGGAATGACTTGAGACAACACTGCAAAAATTAATGAACAAGAAAGGAAGAAACAGAAAAAAGCTGCTTTCGACAGATGAAATGAAGGCAGTGGGGCAGACCCTGGCTGAGAGCCCATCCGTGGTAGTCCCTCCGGCCTGCCACAGCCTGCCCAGAGCTGAAACATCAATATGGCATCACTTTCACAGGGAGCGTGGGAAACTCACAGGCTTGCCTTCTCCTTCTTTGGCTTGGGATAATGTAACCACTTGTAAAGAAGAAAAATAACCAGGAAAAAAGAAAGAAAATAGTGGCATTGGAGTGAAGTTCACCTCTGCCTGAAGCCCACTGAGAAGCAGCTTATTGCCAATTTCCTACCTCAGGTGTCTGGACTGTCTTTCCTGAGGCTTAGGGAGGATAAACGAACATTCCTGGCCGGGGAGGGCACCCCAACAGGACAAGTGCTTTGCTTCAAGTCTGCATCACAAGATAACAGCCCAGCCGTTAATTACGGGGGTGTCATGTGCTTGGGGCCTGCCAATGTCCTGCCCAACATCGCTATAGAAAATAACTGCCTGCGAGTGTGAGATGCAGGGTGCAGGCCGCCCTGGGCTGCCCGCCCTGCCCTCCTCAGCAGCTTGACTCTCTTGGTTAATCACATTGATGATATGCACTGGATCTTCCCGGTTGCACAGATGGTTACGTTGCTAAGCAACCACTGGGTTCCCAGTCGGAACACACAGGAATCTGCTGCCCTGATTTAGAACACAGACACATATACACACTCACACCCAACTCCCCACCAGGTCACCACTGTCTACCCTGCCTTTTAAATCAAATCCATGTAGAAATGTGATAATTAAAAAAAAAAAAAAAGTAATTGAGACACTCAAAGAGGTGCTGTTATTTCATCAGTACAAGTTAATTGGGGTGCGGTAAGTAAAGAAGCAAGTGGCTTTTTCACTGTTTACAAATTCAATTTGGCTTTTTTTTTTTTTTTTTTTTAGACAAGGTCATGCAGCAATCATAGCTCACTGCAGCCTCAACCTCCTCAACTGATCCTCCCGCATCAGCCTCTGGCATAGCTAGAGTAATTTGTTCTTTAACTGTAGCTGAACATGGACCAGGGGCTGGTCAGTGACGCTGCTTAGGTATGCTGGTTCTTCCCTCCCATGAGCCGCCTGTCAAGGGCCTGCTGGGCCCGGCCAGCACTGGGGCTGGACTTGGAGCCTGTCAACATATGTTCTCTCCAGCACACTGCACGCCTCTGCATTTTAGTGATGAGCCTCCATCTTGCATGAAAATAGCACTTATTTCCAAACTGCTTTCTTATTTATTCCATCTTTATAGCCTCCTGATGAGCGGGGCATTGAAAAGATAGAACTGGAGGCACCAAGTCCTTACCTAGCTTGCCCGAGGCCTGGATGTGGGGACTGGAGCCCACACTCTCACCTGTGCCATGCTTTATGTTGTGTGTCTCAGCAGCTGCCAGGCCTCCGCCTCATCCCCAGCTCTGAGTGCCATGAGGGGGTCCTGGTGGTCTAGTTTTAGTCCTCGAGGCTGGCCCAGAACAGGGGTGGAATAAATAATTGTTGACTTAAGTGTTGATGGATAATATATCCTTTTCTCAGATCAGAAAGTTAAGGGACTTTGCCGAGTTACAGAGCCAGACCTGGGAGCAGGGCAGGCAGCCTGAGGCTCTGCAGCAGTTCCAGCAGGAATCCAGGTTTTCGCGCCTGGAGGTTCACAGCTAGGATCAAGAAGGTGCCCAGCTCTTGGGAAGAGAGATTCACCCTGTGATATGCTTTTGCCAAAGAGGCCTCATGTCCAAAATGGGGAGGAAGACTCTGACTTGAGATCCACCTGTTGACGGGCAAGGACGAGGCACTCCCATTCATCCTTGCCCAACTCCCACAAGTACCAGCCCCGGTGGATGCACAACCTTACTAGTGCCCCCAGCCATCCACAGTCGCATTCACTGACATCACATTCACGTTTCTATCAGGGCCTGGAAACCCTCACACCACCCTGCTGGGGCCGAGGTGCTGAAAACACCGTGAGGCAGCTTCTAGTACCAAGTCAGTTTTGGAGCAGTCTGTGCTCTGGGACCAGCTGGGCAGAGATAATTTTTTAGCAGCCTAAAATTATCTGAAAATCAAGAGGCTGTCAGGATAATACTGCAGAGATCCCAGGAGGGACTGGAGGCCTTGGCAAGGGGAGGCAGGTATGTGAGGCAGCGGGCACAGGGGCCTCGGGAGGAAAACTCGCCTGAGCTCACATCCAGGTAGCCTGACGACTCAGAGGCCTCTGGGACCTGGAGTTTCACAGGACAAATCTTCCTCAAGCCCATCCATCCCATGGGGAAGCGAAGGCCAATCTCGAGATCCCTTCTGGACCTCCCCGACTGCAAAGGGCTGGTGACCTAGAGGGGACTCTGGGGAACTCTTATAGGCCATACCCCCTAACAGAAGCCATGGGGGACCCCCACAAGCACACACTCACTGCTCTGTTGCCCCCACATACACAGAGTGAATGTGAAGCTGACCTCTGCCATGGAAGTGATGGTAAAGAACATCAGATGTATCTGGCTTTACAGTCGGCGCCTGGTATGTGTCAATTCTCTCTCAATAAAGCTGGAGGGCAAAGGACACCTGGAGCTCCTGGGTCATAGCAAGTTTGTTTTGGGTCAAAGCATATAAGTCAGGCAAGCTGCTGTGTTTTCCTGGGTTCCTTAGGCACTTATCCTTTGAGTCTACCTGTTTGTCTCCAGTGTGCAGGCCCTACACTCCCACAGCAGCCTCCCTGTGCCACCAATGGATTCACCTGATCACACAGCTGCCTGGGCTTTTTTTTGTTCAGGAAACAAAGCCTGGTCATGCCAAGGCTTTGCTGAAGCCCTCTGAAGGCAGCCGTATCTGGAACTCCACCCAGCTCATGCCCATGGCCTGCAAGCCCCTTGTGACCTGGCCCTGCCCAGCCCTCCTCATCTGGCCATGGTTTCATGAGCACGGAAGGCGCTTTCTGGCCTCAGGGCCTTGTATTCTCTGTCCCATGCTGGGATGCTCCACTCCTGGTTTTCTGCAAGGCTGGCTCCTTTTAAAATTTCTGGTCATTCAAATGTCATTTCCTTACAGAGTGTCAGTCCCTTTCTGCACAGGCTCGCTGTAACCTGCTAGGGCATCATAGTCAGCCCTTTCTGTGTGTGGTCAGGGTTAACCTGCTGGTGTCCCATGGCTCTCTTCTGTATGTGGTTATTGTAACCTGCTGGTGCGTCATAGCCCGTTTCTGCACTGGTGTCACTAACCTAGTAGCATGTTGTGGCTCCTCTGTGGCATTTGTCACAGTTTGGGTTTGTCTTATTATTTGTTGTCCACTTCTCCCCTCGAGAATTTGAGCTCCCCAGAGGGAGGGGCATCTGGAATGTTTTCTTGTTCAGTGATAAATCCTGGGCACAGCATGGTGCCTGGCACATAAAGGCAATCCCTAACTTTGTGGAGTGAATGATTAGTGACGGCATTGCTGCCCCATTCTGAGGGCCCAGGCATCCTTGTTGGTGTATTCCTCATTACTCTGTAGCCTCAGCCTGGCACTGGGCTTGTAGAAAGTGGCCCAGTGAACTCCTGACTGGTGAACTCAGGAGACGGTGGGGCTAGGCCGTGATTCCAAGCCTGAGTGTCCAGTCGGTCTCCCAGGCCTGCACCTGAGGAGCTTCAGGCTCTGAGCTTTTGCAGCCCCAGGCTCCTGTGCTGGGACCCCCAGTGTGTGGCACTGTCAGGCCTCTGGGCTGGCAGCTGTTGTCTTGGCTTTCTGTGGAGGAGGGACCACTGACTCTTCACGGAGACACACTCACTCTTCCTTCCCCAAACCAGTTTCCTTCACTTTGATCCAGTTTGAGATCAAAGATGAGATTACCTCCTGGAATAATCAGGCCAGGTGGTCCTGGAACACTTTTCTCAGAATTTACGCCTCCATTCTTGGCAGGGCGTTTTCAGATCACCCTGAGAGACGCCTCTAACATGATGTACTTTTTTCTCTCTTAACATTATGTACTAAAGAGAACTACTTCATCATCTTCCTTTCGTCAGCATCTTTGTAATTAAGACGCCTGCAAATTCCATGTCATCCTTGACTTCAGGGAAGAACTGTGAGCAGCAGAGACTCACTCACGGCTCAAGTTAAATCACACACACCCAAGGAAAACGAGGATCTAGTCGTTTAATCTTTAGCTGCTTCCTTTGATCCCATCCTGGATTCTTGCAAGAAGTGAAAAGAAAGGAAGATTCCAAGGATGAGACGAACTTTAAAAGGGTCATGTTCAGCTGAGGTTTCTGCCCATTTCGTGAATGAACATTTGAGGAACAACTCTAAAAACGGTCCCTTTCTTGGGCAATCAAAACTTGTTTCTATGGAAATGGGATTTTTACACCACTGCTTATCTATTATTTCAAAAAAGCATGGCTGGTTTTCAATTTTCCCTGGAAAACTCATTTCTTTTTCCTCAGTAGGAATTCCCTTCATCCAATTTCGTGCCTCATTTTGCCCAGGGCCATTCACAGCTCTTAATTTTTAGATGCATTTAAAAGGGGTGGTGAGTTGCCCAGGCAGGTGAGCCCACGTGAGAGTTCTTAAGGCTCCCTCTGATCCTCAGATGATCAAATGCCCAGGGCCCATCAGTGAAGGCCATGCCCAGCAAAGGAGACGTGCCCAGAGCTGGGTCTGTGGCTGAGAGGAGACAGCCCTCACGGCAAGGGGGGCAGCTTTGTTGCCCTGGCAATTCTGGAACCCCTGGTGGTGGTTGACTGACCCCCCCCACTTGTCCTTATCAGTGTGTCCCGTGACTGGCACACCTCCATGGGGGCTTTGTCCCAAGTGCTCAGCCTGGTGAGGTTATTAGATCCAAGAAGCAAGGGTGAGGGAGAGAACTGAGCCTAGTTTAGTGCCTACAGCGAATGCCCTTCATCTTTGTCCTCCGGCTTTAGGCCATCCTATTTCTAGTCCAACCCTGAGTGTAAAGTGTAACCCTTGGCTGGGAGCAGGAAGGAACAGACATGGCCTCTGGGAGCTTGGCAGTGCCAGTGAACCCCTAGTGACTAAGCCTGCTGTTATCAGCCACAGGGTGACCTCCTAGTGACTAAACCTGCTATTAGCCTCATGGTGACCAAAGAGCTTGGCCTAAGGGGAGTCAGAGGCCTGAGAGCAGTCCTGCCCATGGCAGTCTCAGCCTTGTAGGTGTTCGCTTTGCCAGTTGGTCATTCCTTCCAAGGCAGTCCCTGGCTCCCACAAGGTCAGGAGTCAAACCCTGAGCCAGCTCCGTGGGTTGGGGGTCTAGCTCCACGTCTTCCTGTGAAGTACCCTTGGCTCAGTAGATTCACCGCCCTGCCCTCGGGTTCCTTGTTTGTGCAGCGGGAAAAATTACAGGCCCTGGCTCAGGGGTGCCGTGGAATGCGGTGCCTGGCATTTGGTGAATGCTTTGTGTCATAGGTGTGGGCTCCTGTTCTTACTGTAAGAGAGCCGGGCTATAAATAACAGGACAGCTGGGAGGCGGCCATTCTTGGCTCCCAAGCGTGGGTTGGCAGTGGTATGCAGCTGCTCTCCTTCAGAGTCCAGCAGGATTCTGCCCTGTGAGGTCTGCTTTGAGCCAGCCCCCCACTCAGGGTCCCTCTGGAGCAGTGCAGGGCAGAGAAACCCTAGAGACACATAAGGTGGAGTCCCGCTCCCCTGTGGGCACCCCAGGAGCCGGCCCAGGCTGAAGACGAGTAGAGGGGACGAGCTGTCCAGCTGCCACTCAGGGAGAGGCCCCTACGGACGAGGTCCCTGGACTCACCAGGTGGAGTGCTCAGGAGAGCAGAGCTTGGTGCAGGATGCTCCGCTGGCCTGAACAGTGCATTCCTTCCTCTAGCCCTAGAGCCATTCCCTTCCAGTTCCTTCCTTACTGCAGACATTGCTTACAAGGGGAAGTAAAAGTCAAGAAACCCCAGCCTGCGTCCCTATCTATCCCCAGCTCTATCTCCTGCCGGCTGTGGATGCAGACAAGCCGCTTATCCTCTGACAAATGGGTGTGACTCATACCTGCGCCCCAGCTGTCATAAAAATTACCCACCCATGTGAAAGTCTTTTGTAAAAATGTGAAACACTAAGATAAGGCCTCTTAATTGTTGCTTCCACATAGAGTAATGACGCAAGAGCCACATTAGTATGTAAAGGGGAAGGGTTAAACTAGTCAGTTTTTCAGATTTTTGGCCCAGTGCAGTGGCTCATGTCTGCAATCCCAGCACTTTGGGAGGCTGAGGCGAGTGGTTCGCCTGAGCCCACTGGTTCGCCTGAGCCCAGAAGTTCGAGACCAGCCCGGGAAACATGGCGAGACCCCATCTCTACCAAAAAAAAAAAAAAAAAAAAAATTAGCTGGGTGTGGTGGCATGCGTCTATAGTCCTAGCTACTCAGGAGGCGAGGTGAGGTGTGAGGATTTCTTAAGCCCAGGAGGTCTAGGCTGCAGTGAGCCGTGATCACATCACAGCACTCCAGCCTGAGCGGCAAAGCAACACCCTTTCTCAAAATTCCTGGAGGCTGTTGAGTGTACTTGTAGGTATATACGTACATAATTCTTAAAGACTTTCTCCTTGACTGGAGGCACTGTCTGAACGTCTGCCGTGTAACTGTGCTTCTCTCTACCAATGTCAGTCTATCGATACTCCTCTAGAGTAATAGATGGCATCTGAGTCATTTATTTACATCCACACTGAAAAATAACTGGGAAAATTGGGGCTCTCAGGTTACATCTTGAGCCCCAGCTGTATGTGATGTCACTGATTACTGCACTGAGTGGCTTAAATCAAATGCCTGCCCAGCAGGGGCGTGGAGAGAGGCTTCATTAGTCAAAATGATGAAACCCGAGATCAAGTATCAGTGGGAGAGACTGAAGATGCTGCTGCCTGGGGAACAGCAAAATGGTGCACGCCACGGGGAAGGAGAACCAAGAACCATAAGCCATCACGGGAGCCAACAGGGCTACCAAAAGCCACAGACTCCTGAGCCCTGATATGGTTTGGATTTGTGTTCCCACTCATATCTCATATGCAAAATTGTAATCCCCAGCGTTGGAAGAGGTGCCTCCTGGGAGGTGATCAGATCATGGTGGGGGAGTTCTCATGAATGGTAGCACCATCTCCCCGGGTACTGTACATAGTTAGTGAGCTCTCACGAGATCAGGTGGTTTAAAGAGTGTGGCACCTCCCCCGATTCCCTCTTGCTCCCCCTTCCGTGATCACTGAAAGTTTCTTGAGGCTTCTCCAGAAGCCAAGCAGATGTCAGCATCATGCTTCCTATATAGCTTGCAGAACTTCAGCCAATTAAACCTTGTTTCTTTATAAATTACCCAGTCTCGGGTATTTCTTTGTAGCAGTGCAAGAGAGATCAAATATAGGCTCCTTCTAGACAGCCTCAGATAGAGCCCTCTGGTTGCATCTAGAAATGACTCCTGACTTACTCTACCTTCAGTTCCAATGGAAATAATGTAAACCCTGCATGATACTGTGAAGGGCTGACATGGACACAGCTGGAGGCTTCTGCCCCTGGGACGGGGGGACTGGCAGGGAAGAATGTACTGCACTTGGAGTTCACCAGTACAGCCATGACCCAGTGCCTCCCTAGCCCGCAAACCTGGTAGTGATGCGGGGAGAAGAACCCACACGTGTATTCAGACACCTGCACCCGCCGCCCACCAACTCGCTGCCCTCTTGGGGCAGCTGGTCTCCTGCAACCAACTCGAAGCTTGGTTTGGGCTTTGGTGAGGCTCTAAATGGCCTTCTAGGTAGTCCTGGCAGAGATCTGGAGGGCACAGAGGAGAGAGTGGAGCTTCTCTTTGGAAGCCACGGTGGGGAGGGCTTCCAGCAACCTCATTTCATTACAGGTCTTTAGGAGGGAGTGCTGTGTCCCACCAGGATGGCTGTGATCATTACTTGGCTGTCCCAGAGTCCAGGAGCATGAGAAAAAGAAGTGTTATTGCATTAACAGACGTGGCCCACACAGGCTTTACAAATTCCCCTCTTCGTGTCCGCTGGGGCTGCTACCCGAGGGCCTTTCCTGGTCAGCAGGGACAGTGCACGCGGAGCGGTGTGCACCTGCACCAACCGCGGACTTACCTTGGAGCGAGGCTGGCGGACTTGGCTCCCATTGGTGAATCCAGTCCTTCCCCCGGCTTTGCTGATTTCTCTCGGTTCATTTGCTGTAGGATAGAGTTCAATTCACTAATAACATTTGCCTTTGGGCCTGAGAGAATCGGGCTTTTGATCTCTGTGACGTCGCCCCACAACTTGGAGGTCCTTGGCTGGAGAACCTTGGCCATCCCAGGCTGGGCACTGCCCGGCGGGGGCGGGGGAGCGGGCGGGGGGATAACAAAGCTATCTACATCCTCTTCCACGAGCGCGTCTTGATAAAGTGCATTGCTTTTGTGAATGATGGGCTTCATTTTTGGCTTAGGAGGTACTGGGGGTTTGTCAACCATAAATGCTTGCCCATCTGCATAGACTGTGCAGGTGTCCACGTTCTCTCCACCTTCGGAAGACAGGGTGGAGATGCTAGACACGGTGGAGATAGTGCTGGTCGTCTCGAGGTGGTGGTCGCTGCTACTCCGGCTGTCCACCTCCTCGATCCCAGAGTCGGCGACGGCGTCAAAGCTTTCAGGGGGTGGCAGGAATGAGGCAGGCAGACAGTTTGAAAGACTGGCTGGCTTCTTGCTGTCTGCAGAGTTGGTTGGTTGGCTGGAGTTCAACGAAGGGGACTGAGGGGTGTCGCTTTTCTTCTGCTTCACTAAGTCTGTGAGAGCCGGGACAGAAGCTGCCCGGTCATCGGGGATATCAAAACTATTTGCAAATTCCAGGGGAGGAGGCAATGGCTCTGTAAAAATAAAATCCTCGTCCAAGTCCACGGATGCCAGAGGGGGAGGAGGGATGCGGAATGGCAAAATCACCGCCTCTTCCATGGAGCCCACCGCCACGATGGTTCTGCCGGGCACGGTGGTGGGCTCGGGGGCAGCGGAGATCTGTAAAGCACCTTCGGTTTCGGAAACACCTTCTGGCACCTCGGACGGCGAGCTGTCTGGCTTCATCTCCACGTCTGCCTTCTCGTCCTCTTCCTGCAGGGCATTGTCCAGCTTAGTGGCGTCCACGGTGTGGACCATCAGCAGGCCAGCCGACTTCTGCTGGGACGTGTCCATGATGTCGATCAGCATGTTCTTCTTGTCGTCGCCCTTCCGGTCTCGGCCCAGGTCGGTCTCGTACTTGTTCTCCGTCTCCTGCCGCCTCAGGGGTCCCCGAGTGTTCTGCCTGGTGACCGTAGGGAAGCCAGCATCTAGGCTGGGCCGCATTTTGGTATCAATGTAAAGAGGTTTGTTGAGGTCGGCCTTGGGGGCCTCCCCTTTGGGTCCCTGCTGAGACTCCTTCATGGCTCGGTCCCTTGCGGAGAGTGCCAGGGCCAGCGGGGAGCTGGGATCAAGCAGCCGCCCTGTGAGTGGGTGGACGTAATTCCCGGGGCCAGCTGTGCCGCTGCTTGTAGGGGGTACTGCTGGGCTGCTCTCAGGCCCCTGGGCTTTGGACGTGGAATTCAGCGGCCTCCCAGCCTCACCCTGAGCACTGGCCTCGGCGCCACCCACGAAATGGTTTTCGGGCTCCCTGGGCGTGGCACCCGGCATGGGGGATGACAGCTGCTCAGCGCTGTCCTCGTCGGCGAAAACTCCGTCCTCGGGGAACATGGAGGGCCGCGTCCGGGGGGCAGGTGGCCCCAGGCCCACATCCTCGTCCCCCAGGTCTGTGGAGAGGAAGGCCGGGGAGTTCCTCCTGGCTTCCAGCCGCTTCTCACGGTCGCGGACGGCTCCGGCGATGGCGGCGGCGAAGGGGCTGCTGACGGTCAGGCTTTCGTCAGGCCGCAGCTGGCCTGGTGGCTCCGGGGCCTGGGGGTCGATCTCCATGCTGCTGCCCTGGCTGCTCTTGCCGCTGCTGCTGGTGGACGGCTCCTTCACGATGATGGTCGGGATAGGGATGGAGCACGTCTTCTCGGGGCTGTCCTCCACGTTGGACTGCTTCACCAGCATCCCCTTCCGCCTGGCGGGCTTGGCGGGGACGTAGACGGCTTTGCTGGCGATCTTCCCCACCTCTGAGTATGGGTTTTCGGGCATCTGGCCCCTCTTGTTGCGGAAGTTGGCCTGTGGGCCGGCGTTCCGACTGTAGAGGTCTTCAGAGTCCAGGGAGTAGCGATCCAGCTCTCTCCTGAAGTACATCCCCTTCTCCCTCATCATGGTGGCCACAGTGTCGGACCTGGTGGCGGGGGACACCTTGGCGGCAGAATTCTGATTGAACGCAGGCTTAATTGTCCCGTAGACTCTTGGAGTTGGGGACTTGGGGCAGTTGTAAGCGGTGGGGGAAGGTGGTGGTGGGGACGGGGGCACAGACTGTGGTGGAGGGGGGATGTCCTCGGAGGTGTCCGGCATGGACAGGCTTCTGGTGAACTTCAGCATTGGAGGAGCCAGAAACTGCCGCTCTTCCTCTGTTATTCCTACAAAGAGAAGATAGGTTTAGCTTTAAGTCACAATAGCAACAAAGCCTAAGTTCCTAGGAACGTGCGATATGCTACGTCTCCACAAACTCACAAGTTCAGATGATGAACGGGTGTTCATGAAACACAGCACAAGCCACAATGCCAAGTTGTTAGTCACATGGCCCATCGTGAGCCAAAGGACAAGAAAGGGAAGAACAGAAAAGCACTGGGGATGCTGTGAGTGCGCTGCTGCTGCGGAGCCTCCAGGCGCAGGCTGCAGCAGGGGAGCTATGTGAGGCCAGGGCAGAAGGGCCCCTGACGCTGAGCTGTGTGTCAGTCTGCAGGCCAAGTGGGCAGCTTGCCTTGGGGCTGCATGTGTGTGTGCGCACGTGTGCTTGTGCTGGCATTGTGCTTGGGGCGGGGTTGGCTAGACCAGGAGGTGTCCTTCCACCACGCCCCTTCAGATATGGTAAGGGCTCCTGGGAGGGTTTTTAGGGCAGGGGCCTAAGGCTGTCACCTGTCCATGTGAAATGAGAGCAAAGGGGTGCAGGTACTGCTGTGTTTATGTGGCAAGGATGGTGTGCAGTCCACCATCCAGATGGCACTTGAGCCCCGCGGCTGCCCAGATGTACAGGGAGGCCTCTGCCACCCTGAGCGAAGCCATCTGCCCACGGTTGGCTGTGTGTGTGCTGGGAGGAGGTGCTTTTCTTCGAGGGTCACGTGAATCCTTTAATTGCCTGACTTCACTGGGCCCCACTGGGGTTCTGTGTGTCCTGGAGCTCTCTGGACCCTCAGAGAGGTAGATGGCTGGGGAATGCCAGCTCAGAGGAGGGGCCATGTGGGCTCTAGAGCCTGGCCCTGACGGGAGGGAGCCCAGGTTCCTTTAAAGATCCCGGCCTGAGGTAGGAGTAGGATCCTGAGCCAGGCCTCAGTGAGCCCCTTCTGGGTCCCAGTGGCAGCCCTGGAAGTGGTCCTGTCAAGACCCTCTAGAGCAGGGGCTGAGAGCCCAGCGGACCACCATGATCGCAGCTGATAGAACCTCATACTGGCACAAAGTATGAGTTGACCTAATGAAAATACGTGGATGTTGAGTGTGTGGGGATGCAGCTGAGGTCCTGCAACAGCCAACAGTGGCCTGAGGGTTCTCTGGGTGTGTTGCCTGGGTGTGACTTTACAGACTGTCCAACAGCTCAAGACACAGACACGTCAACAGGAGCACTCAGGGAGAAGGGAAGCGAGACACGCACACACGCACCGACAGACGCACGGCACAGGGATTTCATGTCAGGAGCATGCAGGGTTTTCAAAGAGGTAGCAAAATAAATTACTTGAAATGAAAAAAATTCCTAGGACAAACTACAATAATTTATTCCAATGAAAACTTCCATTCGATAAGGGTATTCCAAATTTAACATACTCCTTGTGGGAGGACATTTTGGCATTGCAAAGATGGCTCATTCTCCATTGACCAGTCACTCTGAGTTGGTAGTCTGGCAATTATGTTCCCAAGGAGTACTAATTTAAGAATACACCTTATAAAGTAAACTGGGTTACATTCAGATTACAGATTCCAAACCATAAGGGTTCACTAACCTGATAGAAAGATTCTGCTGTCTGACAGGAGGAAATCAGTTGTTATTAACCAGTAACCGCAAGACAAACACGCAGCTCCCCGAGTTTGCTGGTGCAGGGGGAGCTTTAAGCACAGCAGACACCACCTCCATGGCCACTTACTGCCTAGTGACTGCCTACAGTCATCCACCTCAGACTCACAAGCACACTGCGCTTTTGCACAGCAGCCCAGAGGCATTTCCAGAACACATAGGACAGTGCCCCTGGGGTGGGCTGGGCAGACCAGAGTCCCAGGGTTGCCCCCACAACTCTCACAGGGCAAGGGCCTTAGCTTCTATCAGAATTGACACAGTAAAGGCAATGCTGAATTATCTCACAAAGGGACTGTCTCAAAGGGTCAAGTGTGACCTTGTCTCAAGGTCAAGTGTACCTTTGCCTGCAACAGAGTCAATAGGAATAATTGTGACATTAAGAAGAAAGGAAGGCAGTTTTCTGCAACACACAGTACGTTATTTCATTAGAATTCGAGACCCTGACCAGACCACCCTTGGAAGTATATCTGCTGAGCTCATCCTCCAGGCCTGGTGGTGGCTGGGGAATGCAGGGAACCCACTGGCCCTTCCCACCCTGAGCAGGGCAGGGTGGGGCAGGGGGCCTGGCTCAGACCACCCTGCCCCCGCTGCCCCTTTACTCTGCTGGAATTATCACAGATAACTGGGCTTCAATATTACAGAAGCCACCCCGGATTTTGTGTCCTTCAGGGGGCATAAGTTTCATGCCACTCAGATGTTCCAATGGCTCCCTGGTGGGCAAGGCCAGGTTCCTGCCCTCTGGTAGGCGGGCTGGCAGGGCCTTGCTGGGGTGAGACGCCAAGGCAACTGTGGCAGGCCCGGGGTCAGAACTCCCGAGGGGCTCTAAGGCTGTTTGAAAGCCCAGGGGCAACTTCTGTGGGGGAGTGCCACACTTCTTACCTATTGATTTCTGCCTTCGCATCGTACCTCGAGGGATGCCCAGAAATGGGGCTTTTGGGCTCCCAGGAACAGTGGGCGTCATCACGGCGATTCCTTGGCGTTCATACACAGACTGCAAACCGGAGAGCCTAGGGTGAGATGCAGCCCTGGCCAGCCCCCACCCAGAGTCACAGGGCCCAGAGGCCACAAGGGAACGTCTGTCACTGTGGCTTCCCCAAGCTGCTTCTGGAGCCACCTCAAATCTCCAGAGGGGCTGATGAGCCACAGCATTGAGGACCCAGGAAGGGCCCTCTCTAGGTGCCTTTCCTATTCACTGCAGCTGCTATTGGCCTCTGGCCCTGTTAGGATGGCAGCATGCCCTGTTCCATGGAGATGTGGTCTGCTGCAACACCATTTGCCAGAGCAGCTGGACAGACACGTCTCTCTGAGATGGGGGCCAGGCTGGTTGTCTCGTGGGAAAGGGCACAGAGTGGTGGGCAGTGGGGTCTGGCCTGGGTCCATACGCTGCTCCCCATGTGCCATGTGACCATCAAGTCCTTACATAGGAGCCATCATTTCCTCTTTCATAAAATGGGCTCATGATACTAGCCCCACAGTATGTGCAAGGGCCAGCCAGGTATTAGGGTAGTGTGTGGGTGAGTATGATGTGCCAGCTAGCTTGAGCAAGCCCTGGAGCTGCTTGGGGGCACAGTGTGGAGTCTGCAGCAGCAGGCTCTGCCCAGCTTCCTCCCTCCTCGGCCTATTCCAGGAGGAGCCTAGGGCTCCCCTCCTCCACCTTGGAAGCAGAGTCCTGGTGCTGCCAACCCTTTGGCTTCCCCAGGCTGCTGCTTTCTTTGCAAAATTGAGATGGCTCAGGGCCCCAAACTTGTAGTGTTGAAGGCCAACCCAGAAGAATATCAGATGCGGAAGCTCAATGGAAATATTCGTGTGCAAGCTTTTATTACTCCAGCTTGGAGATGCTGTTTCCATGTGTCCACAGCCTCTGTTTGTCTCACTGTATGGCCCTGAGGCTGGAGGGGGAAATTGGGACCCTTTGGGAGGTCGAGGGCACTTTGTCTCAGACACCCCCCAACTAGGTGGGGCACGTGGGTGCTGCGAAGGACTGGGAACAAAGAGGGAGGCAAGGACGGGTAGGCAGGGCCTGAAGGGGAAGGCCCCTTGTGAAGTTCAGAGGTGATGGGAGGAGGTGTGAGGGCAGATATTTTAATTGTAACCATTAACAGTTGTTTAATGCACATTACAGAAAAGTCTTGTGGTAAATTTATAATATTTATAAGTGTTATTGTTCAAGAAAAGGCTAGAAATAGTGAGGCAGTTTGATACTGGTTCAAAGGGAATACTGTCAGGTAAGCAATCACGACAGGTAGGCAGTGCCGGAATCTGACATCAGGCTCAGATGGCTGCCTCTGGAAAATGGAGAAGCAATCCAAGGGTCCAGGAGGCCACGCCTTCCTCAGGATGTGCCTGGGGGAATCGAGCAGCCTCTGCCCCAGGCCCTTTTCCAGCTGTGTGCCCTCCTGACTGCGTAGGGAAGGTGACCATGGCATGGGCAGCCTGCTCTGAGCCAGGCACCCACTCTACCCAGCAGACACTGAAGCCCTTCATGGCACTTCAGGCCCCGAGGACAAGTGCTGCTCAGGATCTCGGAGCACGTCGGGGACTGCCACATGGGATGTGGGACAGACGGCCTCTTCCACACCGGAGTATTTCTGTGCTCTGGGTGGACCAGGAGGCAAGATCACCTCTGTCTGAAGCGTGCGTCAAGGCCCCTTACATCCGTGTGTTCACAGGTCCTCAGCAAAGTATGACAGGGGACACCTTTGAGGCTCAGGGCACTGAGTAAGCAGAGGCAGTCAGTGCAGTAAGGGAGTGGCAGGGCTTAGATGTGGTCTGCTGTGTCCCACCACTGTGAGTCTGCACGGACCGACCCGGCTGTTTGTCCTGTGGCTACTTGGATTTGGGCCCCACCTCTGGACAGCATGAACCAGACATGACAGCATGTGCGCCTTAGCTACTGAGACAGCCCACCCACTTCCTGGGTCACTGCCAGCTCCTGCCCCGCGTGGTCCCAAGGTATGGCCACTTACGTTCATGTCTGAGCTCGCCGGGAAGCACCGGCTGCTGGGCCGCTGCTTGATGGTCGCCACCCTTGGTTCCACGGCCATGTTCTCAGCAGCACGGGAGGGCTTGGAGGCCGGGACTATCTCCTCGGGTTTATCTGCAATAGAACCGTGAGGATTGGAGCAGCATCACCAGTAGGGGAAGCTGGGCGTCCATAGGAAAGCGCACAGGTGCAGCAGCCACTCCAGCATCCAGAACTGTGCATGGGGCATTTGTTGCTGCTGTGAGGAGCATGCGTGTGCCTCTGCCACATGCATTCCCACTGGGGCATGGGCTCCTTTCCCAGACCTTGTCCTTGGAGGCATGCACGAGGTGTGGACATAGAAGACCCTCCACAGCTCAGTCGCCTCCTCAGACGTGCCCAGCCCACCAAGGGCTCTGAAGCTTTTTGGGACATTTCGGGTTTTTTTTTTTTTTGAGACAGAGTCTTGCTCTGTCGCCCAGGCTGGAGTGCAGTGGTGCAATCTTGGCTCACTGCAACTTCCACCTCCCAGGTTCAAGCAATTCTCTTGCCTCAGCCTCTCGAGTAGCTGGGATTACAGGCACCTGTCACTACGCCCGGCTAATTTTTGTATTTTTAGTAGAGATGGAGTTTCACCATGTTGGCCAGGCTGATCTTGAACTCCTGACTTCAAGTGATCCACCTGCCTTGGTCTTCCAAAGTGCTGGGATTACAGGCGTTTGGGTCATTTCTTTAGTGGAATCACTTTATTCTTACTAATGGGATTTATTCTTGTGAGGGTTAACTAAACTGACTTTTTGAATTTTTTTTTTTTTTTTTTTAAAGAGACTCAGAAATATGGTTCCTTTGTAACTGTGATTGCCAAGACATGAGGACCTGCCATCCAAGGCAGTGTGGGTGTTTCAGAAGCCAGGGTGCTCAGGGGCCCCAGGCATTAGTAAGTGTTGCAGAGGAAAGTTCTCTGTTACAATTTTCCCCAACGCAGAACCTTCCCATTTCCTTTTAAAAAATGAAAGCCAAAATTTATTTATAAGGGATCCTTAGCAATTAACAAAAGCTTTTTAAAAAGGACATTTACAGCACTTTTTTTTTTTTTTTTTTTTTTTAACTTGAAAACTGAAGCACATCCCGGAGCTCTCCTGACACCTTAGCTTCATCTCAGGGTATTTGGATCAGGCATAAGGGTGTGTCTAGGGCTGTTTAAATGCAAGGGCCCTGTGCCACTGAGACCTGGAGAACTGGTCTTCCAGTCCCGATTGTGGAAAAAGTGACCCCAGCTGTACTTCTGAGATGTCACTGCGTTGGGACAAAGCCAGTGCGGTGCCTGGTGGGTGTACCCCATTCTAAGCCTTTGAGACAGCACTGGCCTTACTCCCTGGGAAGAAGCAGGCCATCTAGAACATTCTGCCTTCTGGCCACCCTAAGCCCACTCTTGGCATCTGGTGGCCTCCCATGAAGTGTATGCTAAGGACTTGCCCAGACTTTGAGCCATGGGGCTATTGTGCGGGTCGGAGCTGAGCAGAGTGCAGGGAGGAAGGCCCCCATCTCCAAGTTGTTCTTCAGGATGAGGCGGAAGTTACCTGTCATGGCAGCTTCTCACGGGGAGCTGACCCATGGGCAAAGCTTCCAGAGCCACAGCATGGCTCAGGGTTGTCCAACACAAAGGCATCAGGCTCCTGACAAAGGCAGCCCAGACCAGAGGTCCCCACAACAGAAGTTTGGGGAGAAGAAATGGGGGTGTGCTGGGGACACTGAGCCGGGCACCCTGTGATGGCCCCTCAACCTTGCAGAGCAGCTGAGATGTACATAACTCTGACACCTGTGGACACTCTCATGGTAGAGTCTGCATGAGGGGCCTGGTTCCAGGCCTGTGTTCCAGACCGTTGGACCAGTCCTGCCCACACTGGGCCAGAACCTCAGGTCAGTCTATACTTTTTTTTTTTTTTTCTTTAAGATGGAGTCTCGCTGTCACCCAGGCTGCTTGGCTCACTGCAACCTCCACCTCCTGGGTTCAAGCAATTCTCGTGTGTCAGCCTCCTGAGTAGCTGTGCGCCACCATGCCCAGCTAATTTTTGTATTTTTAGTAGAGATGGGGTTTCACCATGTTGGCCAGGCCGGTCTCAAATTCCTGACCTCAAGTGATCTGCCCATCTTGGCCTCCCGAAGTGCTGGGATTACAGGTGTGAGTCACCATGCCAAGCCATATGTTTTTAGCCTTCAAACAAGGAGGGGGAAGAAAAGGCAGGAGAATGTGCAGCAGAGGCCATATGGCTGCCAAGCCCAGCACACTTACCATCGGGCCCTTCAGGGAGGCATTTGCCGACCTCTGGCCTGGACCACGTTTCCAGTTGTCAGCAAAATGCCAAGTGTTCACGCAAAGCAAGAAAGCCCTTGCCCCATAGTGTCCGGGCAGCCCAATCTCCCCCCACAGCACTCTCCCTTCATGACCAAGTCCAGCTGACCAGGCCCGCGGGCTCACTGGGCCCCATTGCTGCATCCCTGCTCACGCATTCTCTCCTGTGATTCCTGGACCCACAAGCCCTGCTGGCTCTTTGACGAGCCTGATGCCTCCTTGGGGTCTTGTCATTCCCCCAGTGGATGCTAAGCATCTGCTCCTCAGGGAACTGGTCAGGCACGGTAGGAAACACCCGATTCTCATCTCACTTGGCAGTGGGGACATTCTGGCTGCGACCTGTGACCCCAGTCCAGAGCCGTGCTGTCCTCACCTGCGTTCAAGACCCTCCTCAGCCCAGCTCCTCCAGCTGCAGCAGGTGCTGCATGGCTGCCTCGTCTCACATTCCCTTTGCTAGGGTCCCTGTCAATCTCTCTGGGCTAGACGGGCCGGATTCACCTGCCATGGTTCCAACAATTTGCTTCCTCCAAGGAGCCTTTCCCCTCCTAGGGCTGGGGTGGAACTCCTTGGATGGCTGGGGTCGAATTTGTTTCTGTGCAGGCCTCTCTGCCCTGGCTTTGCCCATCAGCTGGGCTGTTCCCCTTTGACTCAGGACCAGGCTGACGCTTGGGTGATCTGCTTTGGCCGGCTGTGACGTGCAGCTCCAGCTTGGTCTGTCCCTGGAAGTGGGGGCGCTGGGCAGTGGCTGTTCTTTGCCTCAACTGAGATGTGGCCGCTGGTGGCCCCCAGAGTATTTTTCTCCAGTGAAACGGGTTGAGATGTGCCTCCGTCACCAGGGAGTTATGTCCCACAACTGTGGTGAGCCAGGGCACTGTGGGGTGGGGATGCCCCGGACCTGCTTCCTGACAGTGCTGGCCTGGGCCCCTCCTCTGACCCCAGTGGAGGGTGAGGCCTGAGTGGGGTGCAGCAGCATGTACCTCCACAAACATGACCCAGAAGGAATGCCACCAGGTTAGGGGAAGAACAGCTGGAGCCCAACAAAACATCCCGCGGGGGCATTCCAGGTGGTGAGCTCTGGGGACAGCCACAGAATGCAGCCCGCCGGATACTGTATGCAGGTGCACACAGGGAAGAGTGCCTTCCTGGCTGCCACCTGCCTGTGCTCGGGCCTGCCCCTGTGGAGATGCAGGAAGGCCCATCCGAGCCAGAAACCCCTGGGCATCCCTCCTGGCCGGACTTCAGGCTATGGTAAGCTCAGAGGCTAAGGTGGCAGCCAGGGCTGAATAGCTGAGGTGAAGGAAAGTTATCAGCACTGAACATTGACAGAGGTGTCAGACCCAGAAGATGCAGGAGAGCCACGGCCCTGCAGGGGAAGGCCTGAGCGCAGGTGGGTGTGGGAAGGCTATGGCCAGGCTCCACTGTGCTGTTGGCCATGTCTGGGCACATCAAAGAAGGAGGGACTCTAAGGTGTAACAGCTTTCCTGGGATTACAATTTAAACGAGCCAAATCTTCAAGAAGCTCCTGTTTCCAACTGGGCCCTTCCAGAAGCCATGCGTCTGCTTTTTATGTATTAACAAACTCCACAGCTGATGAGGCTGGTTCATTTCCATCCACTGCACACTGAGGGTCTGCTGCCTGGCCTCCCCGGGGCACTGCCTTGAATCCTCACATTCCCAAAATGAACAGGCTACAGGCTGTGATTTTAGGACCTCAGGGCCTGCGACAGGCATCTTGCCAAACACACCTCATGTAACTGTGTGCCCGGGGTGAAGGACAGGTGTCCTGGTCAATAATGACAACCATCCCTGAATCGGGGAGGTTCTGGGCTGATCATCCTGTTTCTCATCCTCATGAGAAGCTGGCTGTAGTAAAGGGATTGTTCCCTTGTTGAAGCGAAAACATTTCAGGTCTGAGATGCGTAAGGCCATACAGGGGCAAACCATGGGACCAGGCGGGAGCTGGGGCTGGGATTGGGGTCCCCCGAGCCTTATGCCTGCCATGTGGATGGGCTGCCCAGCCCTGGGCCCTGGTGGGCAACGGCTGCAGAATGTTAGTTTGGAAATGATTGGGGTCAGCACTGGCATGCTCTGCCTCGTCCAGGAGAACCACGAGGCGGGGGTGGGGGCGCCCTTCCCATCATCACAGTCGCCACGTCGGAGGGTGGGGTTGGTCAAGTCCCTGCAGGTGCATCCCCGAAGCTGTGGCCACTTTGACTGTGGATGCTCGGTCTCTGTTTTAAACCTTTCCCTTCCCAGTAACCCCAAAACAAACGTTCTTTTGAACCAGAACAGGTGAGAGCAGCCGGGCGTGTTGGGGTGACAGGGTCAGGGGCTAGCATTCCTTTTTAAGTTAGAGTTAGTGTAATTCAAATGAAAAAGGAAAACCCTGCATTGGTCCCCCACAGGGGTGTGGGTCCTTCCTGGCCCTCGTCTCTTGGGGATGTGAGCAGTGGGAGCGTGCTGGCCTGACTTGCTCAGTCCCTATCTCGGAGATCTTGTTTACCAGATCTCCAAGACTTTTCAGAGAAGCCACAGGACTGCAGATTCCTGCTTCTCATTCTAGGCTCCTAAGGATTATGCTTAATTTATAAAAGCTCAGAACTAGGTCTTTATTCAGGGACTCCGGATGAAGGGGATTAGCGAATCCGGCCCCTGGCAGTCTTCGAATGAAGTGCTCAGTGACTGAAAACGAGCCTCAGACAGATTTGAAACTGTCAAATCCCAAAATACTCCAGTGAGGAGCTGATGAAGATGCCCCAGCAGTCACCCGCATTTCAGCCCTCTGAGCAAGTGTGTGTTCGCTCTAGAAGACACACGTGCTGCTGACCAGGCACAGGGAAAAGGGAGGAGAGGTGGTAGGTTTGTCACCTGCCTGCCCTTCCTGTTACCAGAGCCCCCCAGCCCATGAGCTGACTCTGGACCACGGGCTGACTTCCATGCAGGTTCCCCTGATAGTGGGGAAGCAGCAGCGTTCCCCGTGCTAGAGAAATCTTGCCACTGCTCTGCATCCTCAGCGAGTCACAAGGGAGTCACCAAATCGAGGAGTGACACAATCCCAGCGTCCGTGCTGAGGCCGGGAGGCCCAGGACCACACAGGCACCTGGTGGCCAAGTCTCCTGCTTCCCCAGGTAGGAAATGGGCTCTGCATTGAAGCGACGCTAGGTCCACTGTCCAGCGAGTTCCTTTGCCTGTGGCCACACAGCAGGCCCAGAGCCTGGGAGCCAGCTCCATTGAGGGGCAGAGTGCCCAGCTGTTTCCCCATCGACTCTTCAGAACCTTCCGGGGGAAAGCAGCAGACCAGACCCTGTGGAGGGCTGCAGAGGGCTGCTCCAGCTCTTCAGCTTTCCTGGGACCTGATTCATGGTCTGCTTCACATCCTCCAAGATGATCCAGGGACCCTATCGGTTCTCAACCACTGCTCTCTCCCCTTATGTGAGCTTGAAGTGGTCTGTCTACCTCTCTGGAGGTGCAGTGCCACTACATCCTGTCTCTGGGTGAGAGAGTATAAATGTCACTCCATTTCCAAAAGGAAAACACATCTGCAGTGCCAGATGTTAGAGGACAGAAGCTGTGTGTGTTAGAAGCAGCGGCTGTTGCCAGCTGGCTGGCCTCTTGGTTTAATCTTCCAAAGAGGCAGTGCAGGGTGGGAAGTGTGTGCTTGGACTCTGGTGGACTGGTCCTGGCCTGCAGCTCTGAGTCACACACCTTCCAAGGGCTAGAGTCTGAAGGTACAAGTCAGAGGTGCCTGGCAGGGTGGAGGCCACAGTCCCCTTCATGTGCCCGGGGGCAGAGGCCCCACCCCAAATCCTGCCTGACAGCCGGCTTCTGCCTGAGCCCAGCACAGGGTCTGGGGTCTAGGGCAGGTGCTCAGAGAACACTTAAACACTAAAGATTTTACAGATGGAGAACTGAAAACCTGCGATCACTAAGCAGGGTAAAGCTAGCAGGGGACAGAGTTGGGATTTGAGGTGCTTTGCCAGGGATGTTAAGATAAATGACCACGCACCGGGGGGCTTAAAACAATGGAAACATATCCCTGCACAGTTCTGGAGGCTGGAAGTCCAAGGTCAGGTTCCTTCAGAGGGTCTGGGGAGGATGAAATCCATGGTGTTTCTTGGCTTGTTCCTTCTTTACAAGGACACGTCACTGGATTTAGAGCCCACCCGAGTCCAGCATGACCTCATCTTGATTAGATCTGCAAGGATCCTATTTCCAAATACGGTCCCATTCACAGAACTTTGGGGGTCACTTTTCAACCCAATACAACTGCAAAGGCCTGACTTTTGTTCCACATGCCTTTCTGGATTTTGTTCGACATGCCTTTCTGGAGTGTGGTGAGTGCTTTTTCCGAGGAGAGGCCAGTCTTCCCAGAGACGGGTGGAGGCAGCACCAGGGTCCTGGAGCATTTGCTACACACCCAATGTGTGCTCCACACTTCGCATGTGCACCATGGGATGCGCTCATGGCCCGGGAGGCAGGGGCTGTCAGTACCCCTCGGTGTCTTCAGTCCCCAGCTGGACCCCCCCAGTGTGACCAGGCCAAGCCACGGCTGCTGGTCCCTTTGGGGTCTGCCTGCCCCCACCCCTGCCCCCGTTATAGCTGGGGTTGGGGCTCTGGGGCATTTAAGCTCAAATTTGTAGTCAGGTTCTCTTGCTCAGACGGGAGGTGGATCTTCTCTCTCTGGAGCTCCTGGCCATGCAGGCTGTGACTCTTATCTTCTGATGCCACACTGGGGGAGAAGGGCAGTGTGGATGGGGCCAGGTCCCAGCAGGCCACAGGCGCCCACAGCGGCTCAGCCACCTGAGTCCCGAACTGTTCTCCCTGACAAGGGAGTTTTGTTGTCCCGCGCTGTTCTGGCAACTGGGTCCATGGGCACCTGTGGTGCGGGCGTCTTCCTCGGGTAGGTGATGAATAGAGGGCCATTCCTGTGAGCTGGGGTTTGGCCTTGGATTGAAGGGGCGTTCACACAGAAACGTAATTGCACGACAGAAGGGTATTCTGTATCCCGGGCGTCCACATCCTCGGCGCAGCAACGGGGCCTAGAAAGCCTGCTGGGAGTTTTCTGGGCAGCCGTAGGATGCTGGTGCAAGCCCGGGGCTGCTGCACAGAGGCCACTGGGATGACACAGGCGGGGGCGGTAGGCAGGGACAGCCAGGGGAGGAGGCGGTGGTGGTTCTACGCCCACTTCACCCATTCTCATCTAACATGACTGGGACACAGTTAAGATTTGCCTTAGGGCCAGTGCCTCTGGCCAGATGCTAGGGTCCTCCCAACTCCAAGAGATGAATTAAAAGCTGGGAGTGCTGCTTTTAATCGTTGGGGGAGCTGTGTCCAGCAGCAGGCGAGCAGTATCCCCCAATGTGCTTGCTGCTGTGAAAAGGGGGACCCGAGTCTATCCGGGGCCTGCGGTCCGCCTGCCCACTCCATGGTGATTGCCAGTCTCCCACTCCACACCAGCCCTGGGTGGGGAGGTGTAGCCAAAGAGCTCACCCTGCTCCCTTCTCCCCCCAGTGCCAGGCACGGGGCACAGGGCAGCCTCTTGGGGAGTGGGTGATTTCCGGGCCTTAAAGGGAGGCAGTTGCTGCCCACCACAAAGGGTTCCTGAGGGTCAGGAATGCAGCCAGGGGCTCTGCTCGCCTGCAACCCCCCATCCAGGGAGCCCCATGTGACTCAGGCCCCGGGAGGCCTCACAGACAGAGCTTGAAGGCTGCCCAGCTAAGACCAAACAGGGGTCCTGCCAGCTTCACGGTCATGACGATGTGAACACAGGTCAGGGAAGAAACACAGGACACGCTGGGGAATCACAGACAGGAGAAGCCAAGCAGAAAGAACAGACAGACGGATGTGCTCCAGGGTGGGGCTCCTCGGGCAGGACCCGGTGGGAGAAGGCAACACAAGGCTTTGCGGCACACTCAAGACTGCACGGCGTCACAAAGGAGGTTTCTGTTCCACGGGGGGGTGATGGGCAGGGGGCTGACACAGACACTGGGCCTCCCTTACCCTTCTTCTTCCGGACTGAGGCTTGCAAACAGAAAGGGGAGCGCCGTGAGCCACCAGGATGCAGCGCCCGCCCGCAGCCTACACTCGGGCCTTGTCAGCTCCGGGCGCCTCAGGAGCAGGCTGGGCTGGCACTGGGGCAGGGGCTGTCTGGAACGCTGCAAACGCAGGCTGCGCTATCCACGGAGCAGCAAACCTTGGCTGCCCGCACAACTCTGTCCTGTCTGCCCTGCTCGTTAACCTACTGCCTGGCAGTGGAAAGGGGCTTTCCTTCTTCCTCAGCACCTCTGGTCCCACCAGCACCCTGCCAAAGTGGGGGATGAGTTCTCAGAGCAGACATGAGCAGAGGTGGTGGGACCAGCCTTCAGAGCGCACCTGTGGCCTTTCCTGCCTCATTCCTTTGTTTCTTGACTGAGCTGAGCTCGTGGGAGCACCCCTTGGAAAGATGAGAGCTGCTGGGTTTGTCTCTCTGGGGAGCCCCAGGACAGGCCTCTGTGGAGAGGGCCTGGAGGCTGGCCACCTCCTCCATCGACTGTGAGGCTGGGGCACGTGGAAGTGGGTTTCCCACGCGGGGCACTACTGGTTCTGGGTGGGTGGGGCAGTGCCACTGCAGGGCTGCTATTTTGGATTGAGGCCTCATGCCCGTCCTCAGACTCCAGCCCAGAACCTTGTGAGAGGCGGCCTGGCCACCCTCAGCACCCTTGGCCGAGGAAGGATGATTACTGCTTCACCACTGTGGCAGCACTTGCTAGACCCCTCTCGGGAAAGCTGCCTGTGCCAGGAGTGCAGGGAGGACAGGGCCTGTGAGTGAGAGTGCCGGTCGGGGCTTGGCTCTCAACCTCCTGGGCCAGCTGGACTGGACCGTGGGCCTTGGGCAGGGGCTCATTTTTTCCGTGCCCATGTAAGCTGCCTTCACCAGCTCCAATTTGTGCTCCAGTGGAGCAAACATTTCCACCCACATGCCATCTCTGTGTGTTTCAGAACCACCCTCTTTCCAAAGGTGTCCCTGGGCTCCATGGTGACTCCCCGGAACAGGATCCTGCGTGGCCAGCATGGCCCACGTGGCTGCTTGTCGCCCTTCCCCTGTCTCCAAGATGGAGTCAGAGGGCCAGAGCCTCTCTCTGTTCCTTGCAGACCTTATACAAAGGTGCCGGGAGTTCCCTAGGCCTGCTGTGCAGACCAGACTGCTCTGCCAAGCCCATGCTATCTACACAGATCCCCGGAGGATGGAGCCTTCTGGTCTGAGCCACATGGGGAGCAGCTTGCGCAGACCTCTGAGGCCTGGACTGAGATGGATGTTGGTGGGGGTGCCCTAGACAGCAGGGGGAGCTGCTTTGGGGACCCAGTGGGGCTGCTTACCTTTATCCACTAGTGAGAGGCCCAAAAATTCAAAACAAAACAATGTTAGATAAACAGAAAAGAGGAAAGGCAGGACTAGCAACAACTCCCCGCGAGGCTCCGAGGGAGGTGCACACGTGGGGCTGCTGGGCATGCAGGGGCACTTCCTGACACACGTCTGGGCACAGGGGCAGGAAGGGGGTAGCAAGCAAGCATGGGGTCATGCACAGCCTGCTGCTTTGCAAAGGGCAGCTCAGGGACAGGCATGGCGACTATGGGGCTGGGCCGGGTGTGCGACTTACCAAGCTCCTCCAGCTCTGAGGTCATGGACTTGGAGCGCAGGGTGAGGGCCGTGGTCGGTGCTCGCTTTGGAGGCGGGGGAGCTAGAGGGCAGAGGAGAGATGGGTGTGAGACACCAGACCATGTTTCCAGACATAGGAATAAGGCCAGCAGTGGCCCTGTGGCTGGCAGGTGGGTCTCAGGCTGTTTGGCTGCGGTGGTCAGGGATTGTGCAGGTGTGCTTATGATGGGAAAGGACTGGTGCTCAGGAGGATCTTGCTGTATCTCTGAACTGCAGTGCAGAGCTTGCCCTCATGGGTGGGCCTGGGCAGGGGGAGGGAGGGGACGGGACACTGAGTCGGAAGCCTGCGGAAGGGACCCCTGCTAGTGACTAAAAGGGCACTCCTGGTGGGGCACGGATGGTTCCGGCAGCCTGTGAGCCCCAAGTCATTGTCATGGGCTCTGGCGGCAAATTCCAGTCTTGTCCCTGTTCCTGGGCTCTCAGAAGTGTGGAATCAGCTAGAGAGAGGGCCCACTGCCCCCCAGCTGTCCTGCCCACCCCCACCCACCTCTGGTAGGGCCCCAGGCTGGAGCTGGGCAATGTGGGGCATGTACCTTTCTTTCTGGCAGTGTCGTCGGGGTCCAGATTCCTGGTCACCGTGACCACTTTAAGGACCAGGTGATTCCCTCCCTGCCGGATCATGTTCACCACCTGCCTGTGGCCGACTTTGACAACATTCTCATTGTTAACCTGTGGGAAGGTGGGGAGGATGGCGTCAGTGAGAGCCAGCGGAGAAGAAGACAGCCAGCACCCACCCAAGGCAGAGACATGTGGGCTCCTAAAAGGGGGGCGAATGCAGGGAAGCGAGGGGAGTGAGATCGTCATCTTTTTGGAAGCAAAGGTGCTTTTGGGGAAACCAGAATGAATGCTGCTCTGACTGTGGAGGTCACTTAACTGGCTCAGGAGGCCAGGGCAGGCCAGGGGAGGCGGGGAGGCCCTCCTGTGACACTGCAGCTCTCCACTGAGTCCTCCACAGCTGCTGCGGAGGAAGGGCTGATTCCTATTTAACCTGAGCATCCTCACGTGCTCACTCTTACAGGCCTGGGGCAATTTTCACGGCCACCAAGAGACGGCATGTGAAGAGCCTGACAGGCAAGTTCCAGGGCTGGGCTGCAGCGCCAGGCTTTGCATCCTCACAGGAGGAGGAAACGTGGCGCTTAATTGCTTCTCATATATTCTGGGAACGCACATCACACTGACGCGGCCCTTTTCCTCCCACTCCCTCCCTGCTCTCCTGCTCCAGAGGCCTGGGAAGGCAGAAGAGCCTGGCCCAGCAGGGCGCTCACAGAGTGGGGGCCCTGTCCCCGTTCTGGCCTGGATAGCTAGCTGCCCCAGTACTCCTGGGAAGGTGAGTGGCAGGCTGGGGACCCCCAAGGCTGCCACGCTGTGGCCACTGCCCTGCAGTTGAGGAGCTCTTGGTCCCTTTAGGAGCCGGTTACCTCCTCTGCCCCATTTGTTCTTGCCGTGGCAAATGCACCTGGCACAGAAGTAGGAACGGACTCAGGGTGCCATCCCATAGGCAGAGGTGGAGCTGGGCCCTGGCCCTCTGCTGTCTGTTCTTCTCACCTCCCTGAGCAACGCTCAGCAGCAGATGGCCTTGGCCTCTGCCTCCCAGCCCCACGCCACTCCCAGAGGAAAACCCGACAGATAGAGACTGGAACTGGGTGGGCGTCTGGGCTGACACTGCCCACCCTGGCTACTGCAGGAATAACCCTTAGTGGTTTTCAAATGTTGCTGTGAAAAGGCCCCGGCCCCACCCCTGCCCATGGAACTGAGCTCCACAGGGGGCCTCTGGCACCTTCATCCCAGCAGCTCCTGAATGGGAGCGCAGCCCAAAGGCAGCTGTCTCTAGGTGGCAGCAGGGAGGAGGAAGCCCGGGAAGGTGAAGTTTACAGCTACTTTATGCACCACCTTTGAACAAAGAAAAGCACCCTGACGGTAAACAACAGCCAAGAAGTCATGCCCCTCACCAGCCACACTGCGCTGTACGTATATCCTCCTCGTGCTATGGATTTTTCAAAAACTAAACATCTGGTGTAGCCACAAACAGAAAACGTAAAGCCTGTGTGCTGCTTGGTGGATGTTCACAAATCCAACATCCATGTAAGAGCTGGATAGAAGCAGGTACCGCCCGGCTCCCCATACTGTTGACAGGCCCAGGATGTGCCAGTTTCAGTCACCTCCAAGATGGCTGCAGAGCTCCTCCAGGCAGAGCTGTGACGAGCCCAGGGAGGACTCAGTGGCGCCAGGGCAGTCCCCACGCCAGCTGCTCTGCAGTCTCTGCTGTGGGACCGGCTCATTCCCATGTACTCAGACCTGCCCGGTTTCAGCAGTTGAGTATCCAATGTCCTGGGCCCACTGGACAGCTGATCACCCTGAACCGCCCTGAAGATACAGTCTTGGGAGCAGGACCATCCTAGTGGGGCCTTGGGAGAGAGGCCCACCTACAGCGGCAGTGGTCTTTGCAAGGTGACTCCTGGGGCTGTCCCTTTTACTGAGGTTCTCAGAATGTAATTAGGAAAGCAGATGGATTTAGGAAGTAAAGAAGCCAGATCAAGGAAGAGAATGCCGAGAATTCTCGGAGGGCAGACCTCAGCTTGTAGGACCCTTGCTGCTCTGGTACAGACAGGCAACCGAACACAAGCCACACGTTATATTGGTTCTCTCCCCTCCAATCGGCACACCTGGGCAGCGGCTGTTGCTCAGGAATTCATTCACTCAGTCATTCCAGTGTCTCTGTTCCTGGTACCACTAAAAGCCATGAGGCACAGGCAGTTCAGCTGTCTCTGTCTCCATCTGTGGGAAGTTTGCGTCCTCATGAGGGAGTTTTGGCCAACACACAAAGAAGTGAACACATAACTTCAGGTGGCTGAGTACCACCTAAGAAGGCAGAGCCAAGTAAAAGGAGACGGAACAGAGGCCCGGACCCACCAGGCAAGAGCAGTGTGAAGCGGAGTCCTGGGGTGGGAATAGGCAAGGAAGCAGTTAGGGGGCCGGGGGCTCAGAAAAGGCCTGAGAGCTGGGCCCAGGATGCCAGGGTGAGGTTATGGGCCAGGGAGTGCTGAGGTCCAATGCAGAGATGAGACATGTGACCGAAGCAGCTGTGAGTATGAGGTAGCAAACACATGTGGGGGGCACCGAGACATTGGGGCCTCAAACTGAGATGGAGGAGGCAGGCTGCCCCGGCTCAGGAGTCACGAGGCCAGTGTGTGAGACGTTGGTGAGAAGACCTGACAGTAGGGAGCCCCCAGCTGCCCGGCCACTAGATCCCCAGGGGTCTGGGTAGAGAGGGGAGGACTTGGCCCCACCTTGAGATGGACTAGGACCAGCTTCCCTGCTCTGGGCAGGCCCCCAGTGCCAGGCCTTGAGGGGGCTCCAACCAAGAAAGTGCATATTACTGCCTGCTCACTCCTGCCACCCGCTGTGGGGTGTTCTCTGGATCTGATGCTTGGGGAGACTATGGGACTGGCACGAGGATGGGTCACTGGAGAAGCCAGGCTCAAGTTGGGGCCTACTGAGGGCTCGTTGGGCTGATGGGGACTCTAGCAGCCCGGCCGCTTAGGCAGGGAGGGGCTGGGGATGTGGCCTCCGACTGCGGCCTGCTAAGCATCACGGCTTTGGGCTCACTCCCTAGAATCCTCATCCTCCAGAATCTCCTGTGGTTCATTTGTGATGGCTGATGCTGTCCTTCCATGATCTTGGCCAGAGCTGGCCCTTGGCCACTTTTGGGGGAGAAGTTTGTTCCTGTGCCTTGGAAGGGTCAAGGGGCTGGAGAGCCCTTTTCCTCGGAAGTGTCAGAGACAGACACTACTCTTCTCTGGGTAGGGGAGACTGTGTTTTAGGAAAAGGACCAGAGGGCCTCTCAGGGAATGAGCCACTCATGGGGGATTCTCAGGAAGCTTGGCTGTGGGGCCGAGGACCTTGGTGGCCCCAGCACCTTCCTTGTCTGTAGCCGACAGCCTGGGTGCACGTTCTGGCGACACCTCCACACAGTCATGCTGCCCCAGCCAGAGCTGTTCCTGCACGGGGGCAGGCTGGCTGCCCAGATGTGATGTCTCGTATCTGAGTCTGCAGAAGCTGCTGTTTCCACCTAACTCCTAATCAGCAGGGCTCCCCAATTCCTTATTCTGTCCCCTGTACCCCTTATAGACCTGCTGCCCTCAGCAGACTGCAGCAAATGGCAGGACCTGCTCAGGACAGCTGGGAGGAAATGAGGCTCCCATGGGCCCTGGAAACGTCACTTGGCTTTCTCTGAAAGCTGATGACAAAGGGGCATACAGGGCTTGCAGGGGTGGAGCTAGGTTTGGAATCAGTTATTGGGCATCTGATGCCCCTCTGACCTCCAGAATCTGTCTCGCCCAGGTCTTCCTAGGTCATGAGCCACTTCCAAACAACGTTGCTTTGGAAGAGCTCCCCTGCAGTCCCAGCCCCACCTGGAGGGCCCTCCCTCCCGCTTCATGGTGGGCTGGTATCCGGAGAGCCCTGGTCCTGGTGGGCCTGCACCCCTCCAGAATCAGTGTATTATTGGGTCCAGAGCCCGTGGGGGCCCTGTTGCTTGCTGGGTGCCCGTGGGCAGGACACCTGCCTCTCTAGTGGGGTGTCCTCAGTAAACAGCATGGCTTCCTATCCTGGCAAGCACTTGGGGGCAGGGATGTGGTGCCAACAGGGCCTCAAACCATCCACACACATCCTAGGATGTTCCCTTTGGTCCCCATCCAGCGATTACCAAGGGTCAAATCCCACCCACACAGTGCCTCAGTCAGTTTCAACTTAGCTGTCACAATTTAGAGTATGAAACCTTTGCATAAAAAGTCTAGAATTTCAGTTTTCATTGAAAAATCAGAACCCTCGCACTTGGGGAGCTGGGCCTCCCACTTGCATGTGGCACTCTCCCCTGCTGTTAGCTGGGGCTGAGAGAGCTGCTGTGCCCACCTGCCCCAGCCTCTTGGGCTGTGACGTCACTTTCTCAGCTTGAGGGGGCATTGGATTTGTGGCTCTTGCCAGCCACCAGTGAAACAGAAAACTGCTATCACTGCCTTTGATGCCATCTGCATTTAGAATTTTGGGAAAGGACAGATTGAACTCTGCACATTGCTGGTCTCAAAAGCAGTCCGGGTGACATTCATGAAATTGATTTCTATTTCCTAGGGAAGCTGCAGATGACTGGTGAGCTCTGTATCAATCTAAGCTTCCCAAGCCAGTCTCCTGTGGCAGAGCTTGGCTCTCAAAAAACATTCACCTTGTGACCAAAATCTTTCCCCTGCAGAGGGAGAGGCATGTCTACAAGGGGCCTTCAACAGCCTCTCTGAGCATGAGGAGGAGGCAGAATGGGGGAATGTCATGTGGGTGCTAGGGCACAGGCAGGTGGCCACCCTGCCTGTCACCACTCTGCATTACCCTGAACCCTAGATGCAGGCCCAATGGACAGACATGGACATGAGGTCTGGAGGGGTCTGTGGGGGACCCCAGCTCAAACTTGCAAAAGCCAGGAAAGTGGCTCCGAATCTTGCACTTAATATAGAAACCACATTGTTTCCATCAATGAAGAGCCAGTTCCAGCACCAAGCATGTGGTCCCAGTGACGCGCGTTTGTAATTAGACTCTAAATACCATCAAGGCACTAAAAATGCCGACTTCCCCAAAGCAGCTGGGGCTGGGAGGCACCCGCAGGAGTGGGGCTTGTGACTTTTCGGGGTGTTTAGAGGCTCTGCAAATGATCTCAGACCGGTAGTAACTCCTGCAACACGCATTTGCTCTGCACCCCTCCAGGGTGTGGTTTAGATTCTTCCAAGAGGGCACAGGCCATGAGTGTGCCACAGGGACCTCCATCATACAGGCCCAGGACAGGAAGCCCCCTTGGTGAGAACCTGGCCGCACTGACAGCCTGTCCCCGGCTCTGACCTCAGGCAATGACAGCCTGTCTGTCGGGAACACCACAGGGCACCAGGGCTCATGGGGGTGAATGGTGCCCACATGCTGCTGGGCACACACCTGCCCTGTCCCCCTCAACTGAGCACAGAGAATCCATCCCGACCTTCTGCCCACACTGACCTTTCCCGACAGAATGCTCAGCACCCCTCCCCACATCCCACCCCTCCAGTTTCCCCTAAGGCCGCCATCAGGGCTAAGTCCTGGGGCAGGGCAGAGTCTGCCCCCTGCCCTACCCTGCCTACTGGTGCATCATCTCTGTGTCCCCGAACACTTGTTCTGGACTGAACTGTGTCCTGCCCAAATTTATATGCTGGAGTCCTAACCCCCAGTATCTCAAAACATGACCTTATTTGGAAAGAGGGTCTTTGCAGATACAGGCAAGTTAAAAAGAGGCCATTAGGGTGAGTCTGACCCAGGTGACTAGTGTTCTTATGAAAAGGGGAAATTTGGGCCGGGTGTGGCGGCTCACACTTGTAATCCCAGCACTCTGGGAGGTCGAGGTGGGCAAGCTGCTCGAGCACGAGTTTCAGACCAGCCTGGGCAACATAGTGAGACCCCATTTCTACAAAAAATACAAGTTAGCCTGGTGTACTGGTGTGTGCCTGTGGTCCCAGCTACTTGGGAGGCTGAGGCAGAAGGATCACCTGAGCTCTGGAGGCTGAGACTGCAATGAGCTTTGATTGTGCTACTGCACTCCAGTCTGGGAAACAGAGCGAGACCCTGTCTCAAAAGAAAGGGAGTCAGGGGAGTCTGGATATAGAGACATGCACACAGGGAGAAGGCGCCATGAAGGCTGCGATTAGGGTGATGCTTTGAGATGCTAAAGGTTGCCAGGAAACCGCCAGCTCCTATGGGAGAGGCCTGGAAGATTTCCCTCACAGCCTTAGAGGGAACCCATGCTACTGCCACCTTGATCTCAAACTTCTGGCCTCCAGAGCTGTGGGAGAGTCCCTGTCTGGTCGAAGCTGCCCACCTGCAGTGCCCCGTCACCAGGCCTATGCCTTGCCCGGCCTTCTTGGCCAGCACCCGGAGGACTGTTCTATAGCGGCCCTCAGCCACAGTGCGTCTCTGTCTGCTGCCCACTGAGGCTCACCTGCCCCTGCAGCAGCAGCTGTTGCCCAGGCAGTGGCACAGGTCTCCAGCACTGCCCAATGTGAGCGTACACTGATTGGGCCACAGCCTTGGCTCTTGGTCCCATGACCTCCCCCAGGGGCCCAGTGTGGGGACACTGGCTATTGGCCTCAGAGCAAAAATGGCCCCGAATCCTGTTTATCTCGTTGAGGAGGGGCTCCCAGCATGAAGCGCTGCACTCTTCCTCGTAGGAGCTCAGAGCGCGGCCAGCCGGCATGTGGCTCTGCCTGGGTCTTCAGCAGTGTGGCCTTCGGGGCAGCCTTCCTCAGCTTCCCGCCCCCTCGCCCCGCCTGTCTTTCAGCTCTGACTCAGCCCATCCTGCTGGCCACGAATGGGAGCTGGGGACTTGCAGCGGCTGTGTGTCTGTGTCCCCCCCCAGTCCATGTGTCGAAACCCTCACTGCCAGTGTGATGGGGCTGGGAGGCAGGGACTCTGGGAAGTGATTACATCATGAGGCGGAGCCTTTGTTAACAGGATTAGTGCTCTTATAAAAGGGACCTTAGAGCAACCCTTTGCATCCTGTGAAGATGGCTTTCTGCAAACCAGTTTGCCGGCCAGTGCTATGATCTTGGACTTCTGGTCTCCTGAGCTGGGAGAAATAAGTGCTGTTTAAGCCACCTGAGCTGTGTATTCTGTTGCGGCAGCCCAAATGGACTAAGAACTCAAGTGACAAACCATAGCTGTGCCTACTTTCCCAGGAGACTGGCCACAGCTTCTCCTCTGGGATCTTAGGGACAGTTCCCATCTCCTATCCCCTGCAATTACATATATTGTACCAGGCTTGGGATGGAGAGGGAGGAGGTGTCTGAGCCAGCAGGTGACCCAGGAGTGACTGGTCTCAGTTAAAGGGAAGCTGGGAGGCAGGGACTGGAGGAGCAGACCCTGGGGACGCAGTCCACCCAGACCTGCAGAGATGGCAAAGGCCACAGCCCCCAGATGCTGCTGCTGCTGTTAGCAAACCCAGGGTCAAGGTTGGTGGCTGGGGCATCTTAAAGGTCCTGGGGGAAGGGGTGTTGTGAGTGGGAATTCAGAGGCATTGCCATTGGAAAATGACTGCCGCAGCCCTGGGAGGGAGTGGGCAGTGCAGGTTGGAGGCCACAGCCCTCCCACGCTCTTGCTTGTAACAGAGCTTCTGCCCTTCCCCAAACCACAGAGGTCCTATCGAAACTGTCCCCGTTAGCAGGGCTAACTGAGGCCTGTAATACGGGTCCCTGAGAAGAGATTGTCTTTCCTGCCTCTGCCAGTCCCCCCACCCCCAAGTTTTTGCCACTGGACCCAGATGTCTGTGAGGCCTCTGGATACAGATCCTGTCCCTCCCTTCCCTGCTCCTCTGTCCAGGAGCTGGGGGAACCCGTCTGCAGGAAGAGGGTGTCCTCCAGGATGGGTCCATGTCACTGTCTTCTACCTTTAGGGGAAGTGTCTCTGCCTTGTGCGAGTCATAGCACAGTGAGTCCTAGAGGTTACTGGAGTCCTCCCTGGGCTGGGCACACAAAGGGTGGAGCCCATGCTCCCAGCTGCCTTCCCCTTTCCCGGTGAAGAGGAAGTGTGACTCCATTTTCCGGACAGAAGCTGCACAGCTACATGAAGTGGCAGCACCTACTCCTTGCTGCCTTAGAGCCAGCCCCAACCAAAGAGGCTGATCCAACTTCCCATTGACCATGCTGGTCTTAAGTTCTCATCCTATTCTGCAAAATAAACAAGCTTTGGATGAAGTCCTTCCCCAAAAGTAAGAAACATACCAAGGTCAAAGCTGTGCGCTCTGTGGCTTTCCGTTTTTGTGCACCTGCTCCCTGTGTGAAGGTGAGCACTTTAACAACGAGGCATGAGGATGCCAACAGAGTGTGCCCCAATGCCCATCAACACTTCTATGGGGGAGAGTGGGGCAAAGGCACATGGCTGGCAACTCAACTCAATGTAAAATTAATTGGCAAGACCAGCAAGCAACAAGGCAGGACTGGATAATTCAGTTACATTTCCCTACCCAGTTCAGCAGAGACAGAGGAAGAAAGAGCTTTGGGATCTTTAGAATTTCCCAGCCTTTAAACAAACCTAAAATCAATTTAACCTGCAATGAGACTTTGGAACCAGCTACAGTCCTTAAAACAGATGCCAGAAATTGCTCATGTGGTGACAGAAACAGCAGAGACAGAAACTGCAGAATAGGTGAAATGCTTGCTGTTTCCTCATATGCTCAGGTTGGCATCTTTTTGTGCCCCTCAAAAAACCCTGGACCTGCAATTCTGGAATGCTGCCACCAGGGGAAGGTATGGCTTGATCACTTGCCAGATTTATAGAAGGCTCAGGTAAGTACTGAAGCTCCTGGGGATAACTGCCTTGGAGTTGAGAGAAACTGTTGAGAAATCATGGATCTAGTTAACTCCAAAAAAAGAGTAATGTGCCTATCCATGCATCACCCTTACGTACAGATATGGAGACATTTACAGTGAGTGAATCACAGCCACATCCAGGTAGATGGCAAGAACCCAACCCTGTCATCAGCTACAGTCCAGGGAATTTCTGTGAAGAATGGGCATACCTGCCTTCCTTGTAAATAATTATCTTCTTCCATTTAAATTACTTAAAATATCAAAGTTGTACATACACATACACAGAGTTTACAGAAACCCCACCACCCAGCCTTACTTCTCACTCTGAGCCTTCAGCTATTTAATTTTATATCTATCACTCCATCTTTGAACACCTATTTTTGCTACTTGATATTTACATTTTTGATATTATCTGCTGACACACTGTGATGGAAAAGGATGACTTGGCTCAGAGCTTGTGAAATGTGGCACTATGGTGATTTTGGACCAATTAATTCTTTGTTGTGGGTGTGCATTGTAGGATGTTTAGCAGTGTCCCTGAATTCTACCTGCCAGCTGCCAGCAATAATCTCCACCCCCAAGCATGAAAATCAAGAATGTTTCCAGATATTGCCAAATGTCCTATGGACGGTCAAGACACCATCAGTTGAGAACCACTAATTTAGCTCTTTTTAAAAAATCCTCCCTCCCCACTATTTTCCTAGTACCACCATCTTCTAGATGTATTTATATCAAAATTTTAACTAGATCGCCATTCAGGATTTACATCATGACTATGTCAAATGTATTCATAGCTTAAACTATATAGTATACTATGGTTACTTTGTCTTTTCCTGTACATTTTGTTCTCCCTAGAGCAAAATAATTTTGTTTGTTGGTTGGTTTTTCTATGTATTTAGCAATAATTCAAATCCAAATGCTTCCCTAATTATGTAAATCTCTTTTCAGAATTTTCAAATACATTATCCATTTTAAGTTTGTCTTCCTGAAGAAATATTTCCTGAAGACTTTTGATCGGCACTGAACAACCAGGATTAAGTGTTTTCTAGCAGCTGTCCCCATTACTCTAATCCTCAGGATTCTTTTGATTGATTCTTTCCTGTGTTGGATCTCCTGAATCCTCGCATTTGTTTATTTGGTTCAAAAACCTCATTTTTTGTAAAGGACATCCTCCAGTATCTTCTCCCCAAATGGAGTTTGGAGATAATTTTTTGAGACATTGACTATTTGAAAATGGCTTTATCTGTACACTTAATTGGTAGTTTGGCTGGGTAATAGGTAAATTCCTGAGACTAACTCTTCTGCAGGTAACAGCTATAAAATCTAGACAGAGTACAATCCCCACCCCCAAACCAACAAATGAATTCTCTGAAGAGAAGTTCTGGAGAGTGCACACAGACAGGCAGATTTTAGAAGAGAGTTGAAAATTAGAAGCTTTGTGCAATGGATGCATTATGGTGTGAGTCACCTGCGGTTTTGTTTTGTTTCTTTTTTTTTTTTTTTTTTTTTTTTTTTTGAGACGGAGTCTTGCTCTGTCACCCAGGCTGGAGTGCAGTGGCCGGATCTCAGCTCACTGCAAGCTCCGCCTCCCGGGTTCACGCCATTCTCCTGCCTCAGCCTCCTGAGTAGCTGGGACTATAGGCGCCCGCCACCTCGCCCGGCTAGTTTTTTGTATTTTTTAGTAGAGACGGGGTTTCACCGTGTTAGCCAGGATGGTCTCGATCTCCTGACCTCGTGATCCGCCCGTCTCGGCCTCCCAAAGTGCTGGGATTACAGGCGTGAGCCACCGCGCCCGGCCTTTGTTTTGTTTCTGTTTTTTAAATCCAGATCCTGCTCAAACCTGCGGTTCTGATAGAAATTAGAGGATACAGTCCACAGTGGCCATAGCAGCCAGAGTGAGGGGAGAACTCCAGAAAAGAGAGAGCCAGAGAAGGGTAGTTTCATGTTCTGTGTGTAAACTTTTCCTAGGTCTTTGGTTGATGTCTGAGCTGTGTGTGTAAGGAAGACTCAAATAAGCTTGCTGATAAGGCTGAAATTTGAGCTGCTGCCACTGCAGGTCAGACAAAGGCTGCAATTTGAGTTTAACCAAACTCATTATCAGCTAAAACGAAAACATTAACACCCATCAAAGGAATGTAATATAATCCAGAATTGCCACAGCATAACATTCACAATATTTGGCATACAACTCAAACTTATTTAGCAAACCCAGAGATGACCCAGATGTTGGAATTATCAGACAAGGACTTTAAAAAACGGCTACTATAACAATACTAGGTAAAGGAAAATAGGCTTATAATGAATAAAAGACAGGAAATCCCAAGGAAATTTTAAAAATATATGGAATTGTTAGAAGTAGAGTATTTGAAATTAAAAAATGCATCAGCTAGGCTTAACATCAGCATGGATATGACAGAGCTAATCATCAGTGAATTTGAAGACACACCAAGAGAATGTATCCAATCCAAAGAAGAGAGAAAAAAAGATTTTAAAAAGTAGAACAGAGTATTAAGGGTCAAAAGGTCTAACATAAGGTTAACGAGAGTCCCAGAAGGGGAGAAAATTAGAATCAAAGAAGACAGAGAAAATGAATCAGAAAAAATATTTGAAAAAATGATAACCAAGGAATTCCCCAAGTAGGTGAAGGACAAAAATTTATAGATTCAAGAAGCCTGTGAATCCCCAAAAGGATAAATGTTAAAAAAATTATATAGGCACATTATAGTCAATTCTGCTCAAAGCCCAAGACAAGGTGAGAATCTTAAAGCCGCCAGAGAAATTATTTACATTATTCACACTCTACAGAAAAATGACTGAATTATGGCAGACTGCATCAGAAACCATGGAGAAGAACAACGTCTTTAACAGGTGAAAGTAAAAAAAAAAAAAACAACTAGAATTCCATTTCTGGTGAAAATTCTTTAAAGAATGAAGGCAAAATAAAGACCTTCATAAAGAAATGATAACCAAGTTATTTGTTGCCAGAAAGCCTGCACTATAAGAAATGCTGAAGAACATTCTTCAAGCTGAAGGGAAGTGGGACTGGATCTATGGACGGCACAAAGGGTGCCACAAATGGTGAACACCTGGATACAAAATAAAAGACGATTTTCCCTCTTAATTTTTAAAGTAGATATGACTGTTTTAGGCAAAAATAATACTGATTTTGGGGTTTACAAGTGTGTAGGTGTAACACGCATGACAATTATAGAATAAAGTGAGGCAGGAGTGAAGAAGATGCATCTCCATGGCTGCTGGGTTTTTATATTTTACATGAAGTATACTATTTGAACTCTAAGTAGATGATGGAAAGCTAAGAATGTATACTGTAATCCCTGAGCCACTGCTAAAAGAATGTGAAGACGTACAGCGTAAAACCAGTGGATAAATTAAAATAAGGTTCTAAGAATAGTCAAATAATCCAAAATGAGGCAGACAAAGGGAAAAAGAAAACAAACCAAGGAGATAAACCGAAGACAAACTTGTAACCCTAGATGGAACCACATGAACAATTCTATTAAATGTCACATAGGATAAAACTCCAATTAAATATCAGGCCTTATAAGACGGTTTAAAAAGAAGACCTAATGATGCTCTCCATACACTTTCAATATGAAGACACTGAGAGGCTGACAGTTAATAAATTGGAAAAGATAGTTCCTGGGTAGAATGGCTGTTAATATCAGACAAAATCGATTTCAACCACTAGAAAAATAGTTTGGCAATTCCTCAAAATGTTCAACATAGAGTTGCCGTACGACCCAGAAATTCCATGCTTATTTATACAGCCAAGAGTGGTGAAAACATATGTCCACACAAAAACCTGTACATGAAAGTTCATAGCAGCTTTTACTCATAATAGTTAAAAAGCAGGGGTGGGATGAATGGGGAATGACTGCTAACGGGTGTGAGTTTTTTTGGGGGAGTGACACAGTGTTCTAAAAATAGATTGTGCTAATGGTTACACAACTGTGAATTAACTAAGATTCATTGCATTGTGCACTTTAAAAGCTTAAATTTTATGGTGAGTTGTATCTCAGTAAAGCTGTTATTAAAAAGCAGACTTCAAGAAAGTATTACCAGAAATGAAGAGGAATATTTCAGAATGATAAAAGAGGCAATTTATAAGGAAGATATAACAATCATAAATGTTTACACAACTAATAACAGTGTATCAGTGTAATGAGGCAACATTTGACAGAATTAAAGGGAGAAAGAGGCAACTCCGCAAACACAGGAGGAAATTTTAATACCCCTTTCTCAAATTGACAAAACAGGCAAAAACAAAGACACAAATGATCTGAACAACCACCTTGACCTAATGGATAATTCTAGACCACCCAACGACTTCAGCGTATACATTCTTTTCAAGTGTGCATGGAACATTCTCCAAAATAAATGCTATACTGGGCCATAAACTTCTAGGCTAGAAATACTTTTCTTTCAGAATCTTGAAGGCTGTGCTTCACTTAGCTTCCAGGTGAGCTGTGAAGGACCTGATGCCATTCCTGTTTTGATCTGTTGTATGGAGTCTGCCTTCCTTCTCTGCTGCCCATCTCCTCCCTACTGGAAGACTTTGTGAGAGACTCTTTGTTCCGAATTTTCTGAAATGTATTGATGTGCTTTGGCGTGTCTATTTTCTTCTCTTATACTGGGTACTTACTGATCCTTTTCCATCAGGAAACTCAGTTCTAGAAGGTATTTTTCTTTTTTTAATTCAGAGGCAGGGTCTTGCTCTGTTGCCCAGGCTGAAGTGCAGCCTGGCACAATCACAGCTCACCTGCAGTCTTGAACTCCTGGGCTCAAGAGATCCTCCTGCCTCAGCCTCCTGAATAGCTGGGACTACAGGCATGTGCTACTATGCCTGGGTAATTTATTTTTTTTTCGTAGAGTCTTGCTACATTGTCCAGGCTAGTCTCAGACTCCTGGCTTCAAGTGGTCCTCCCACCTTGGCCTCCCAAAGCACTGGGATTACACACATGAGCCACCGTGCCCAGCTTAAAGTTTTCTTAAATAACTGTTTTTTGTTGTTGTTGTTTGTTTGTTTTAAATTTTTGACACAGGGTCTTGCTCTGTCGCCCAGGCTGGAGTTCAGTGGTGTGATCATGGCTCGCTGTAGCTTTGACTTCCCAGGCTCAGGTGATTCTCCCACCTCAGCCTCCCAAGTAGCTGAGACCACAGATGCATGCCACCACCCCTAATGATGTTGTGTGGAGAAACATGGTTTCACCATGTTGCCCAGGCTGGTCTTGAACTCCTGGATTCCAGTGATCTGCCCACCTTGGCTTCCCAAAGTGCTGGGACTACAGGCATGAATCACTGTGCCTGACCATTCAATTACTTTTTAAATATTTCTTTTATTTTCTCTTTGAGGTATCTTTATTTTATACACAGTAGACCTTCTGGACTGACCTTCTAATTTTATTATCTTTCTTCTTCGAAGGTCATATCTTTCTCTTTTCTGAGAAATTCTTTTCGATTTTATCTTTCAATCTATCTTTCAAACTTTTAATACCAGCCTGGAGCAGTGGCTCATGCCTATAATCCCAGCACTCTGAGAAGTTAGGGTGGGAGGATTGCTTGAAACCGGGAGTTTGAGACCAGCTGGGCAGCATAGTGAGACCTTGTTCCTTGAAAAAAAAAACTTTAAAAAATTAGCCAAGCATGGTGGCATGTGGCTGTGGTTCCAGCTATTCAGGAGGCTGAGGTGGGAGGATCCCTTGAGGCTGAGGCTGCAGCAAGTCATGATCACACCACTGTACTCCAGCCTGGGCAACAGAGCGAGACCTGTATCAAAAACAATTTTTTTTAATACCCGCTATAATATTTTTAATTTTCAGGAACTCTTATTTTGTTCTCTGAATGATCATTTCAGAAAGAACATTCTACTTTTATTTCAATGATGCAATATTTTCTTTGATCTCACTGAGCATATTAATAATCCATTTCTTAAACTTACTCTTCCTGCATATTGGTTCCTTCAGTTATTTTCAGTGTGTTTGTTTTGGGCTGTATTTCATATTAGTTCATCAAATGTCTGATGTTCCTTGGAAGGCAGCTCATATTTCAGAGTAGCCCCTAAAAGACTTAAGTTCGATCACAGCCAGTTATTTTGTGAATACTGACAACTGATCCTAAAGTTTATATGGAAAGGTAAGAGGCCCAAAATAGCCAACACAATATTGAAGGACGACAAAGTCACAGGGCCGACACTTCCCAACTTCAAGAGTTACTATACAGCTACAGTAATCAAGGCAGCGGGGTACGGGTGAAAGAATAGACAAATAGACCAATGATCAGAATAGAAAGCCCAGAAATAGACCCGCACAAATAGAGTCAACTGATCTTTGACAAAGGAGCAAAGGCAGTTCCATGGAGAAAGGACAGTCTTTTCAACAAGCCATGCTGGACATCTACATGCAAAAATGAATGTAGAGACAGACCTGGAATTTTTCACAAAAATTAACCCCCAGTGGATCATGGACTTAAATGTAAAAAGCAAAACTATGACACTTCTAGAAGATAATTTAAGAGAAGAGCTAGGTGACCTTGAGTTTGGTGATGATTTTTTAGATACAACACCAAAAGCATAATCTATAAAAGACAAAATTAATGTTGAACTTCCTTAAATTAAAAACTCTACAAAATGCACTCTGAAGAGAATAAAAAGATAAACCACAGACTGGGGGAAAATCTTTGCAAAACACTTATCAGATAAAGGACTGGTATTTGAAATACAAAAAGAACTCTTACATCTCAACACTAAGAAAACAACTGAATTCAAAAATGGGGCTGGGCATGGTGGCTCATGCTTGTAATCCCAGCACTTTGGGAGGCCGAGTCGGGCAGATCACCTAAGGTCAGGAGTTCGAGACCAGCCTGGCCAACATGGTGAAACCCCTTCTCTACTAAAAGTACAAAAATCAGCCAGGTGTGGTGGCACATGTCTGTAATCCCAGCTACTTGGGAGGCTGAGGCAGGAGAATCGCCTGAACCTGGGAGGTGGAGGTTAGAGTGAATTGAGATGATGCCACTGCACTCCAGCCTGGGCAACAGAGTGAAAAAAAAGGGCAAAATATCAATAGACAACTCACCAACGACGATACACAGATGGCAAATAAATGCTCCGCATCATGTGGAATTAGCAAATCAAGCCAATGGTGAGACACCACTACACACCTATGGAATGGCCAGAATCTCAAACACCGACACCACCAAATGCTGGCGAGGATGTGCAGCAACCGGAATGCTTATCATTGCTGGTGGGAACGCAAAACAACACAGGCACTTTGGAAGACGGTTTGGCAATTTCTTACAAAACATCAAAATTTTACCCTATGATCCAGCAGTTGTGCTCCTTGGTATTTACCCAAATGAGTTGAGAACAGGTTCATACAAAAACCTGTATGCAGATGTTCAGAGCAGCTTTATTCATAATTGCCAAACTTGGAAGCAACCCAGATGTCTTTTGGGAGGTGAGAAGACAAACACACTGGTCCCTCTAGAAAACGGAATATTAGCGCTAAAAGAAATCAGCTACCAAGCCATGGGAAGGCCTGCAGGAAGCTTACATGCATGTTGCTAAGTGAAAGAAGCCCATCTGAAAAGGGTGCACACTGTATGATTCCAACTACATGACATTCTAGAAAAGGCAAACTATGGAGAAGGTAAAAAGATCAGTGGTTGCCAAGCGCTCAGGGGGAGGGAAGGTGGAACAGAAGCACAGAGAATGTTTTAGGGCAATGAGGCTGTTCTGTTTGATACTGTAATGGCAGGTACAGGATATTATACATTTGGCAAAACCCACAGAATGTACACCACCAAGAGTGAACCCTCGTGTAGACTATGGACTTTAGTTAATAATAGTGTATCAATATTGGCTCATCAATTGTGTGAGACATCTGCTACAATTGAGCCAATTGAAAAATAGGGAAAATGGGGAGAGATACAAGGGGGTATGTGGCAAGTTGGTACTTTTCACTCATTTTTCCCCAGAAACGAAAATTCCTCAAAATATAAAGTCTACTAATTAAAAAGAGGCTCATTTCTACAAGTTTTTATTATGGAAGAAGCCTCATGTTACATGACAGTAGAAAGATGAGTACCCTGAGCCACTGCTGTCCCTTCAGCCAGCATCAGCCACTGCTGCCTCCAAGAGCACCCACCCAGCCCCTGGGGTGATCATATCCCTCTTTGTTCCCTGGAAATGGCTCGGCGTGCTTTCGAGGAAAAGACAAAGACTCTCATTAAGGAGAAACACAACTGAGGTGGGAGGATTGCTTGAGCCTGGGAGGTTGAGGCTGCAGTTAGCAGAGATCACACCACTGTACTCCAGCCTGAGCAACAGAGTGAGACCCTGTCTTAAACAAAACAAAAACAAAAAACCACAATGCCATTCTCACGCCTAAAAAGCGACTGCATTCCTGGTATCATGAGGCACCCTGTCATGGCTCAGGCTCCCTGAGTGTACAGCTGGTTTACTTGACTCATGAGCAAGATGCACATGTCACATCTGGCTGGCATGTCTCGGAAGCCTTTTTACATCTCTAGGCTTTCCCCATTCCTCTTTTATCCCTTCGTAGTTCATTTGCTGAAGAAACCGAGTCAATTGCATCCTGTGGCATTGCTTTTATTAGTAGTGGTCAGAGGCAGGATCACATCCAGGCGCACTTTGCAGGTGGTGCTGGGCACACCCATGCTAGGAGCCCTGGCACAGCTACTTGGATCTTTCTGCGATGAGATGGCACCGGTAGGTCAAGCACCCTCAGCCTGGCCCACTCCCTGTTAGCTTGCCACTTAGTATTTTTAGCAGCCACTGGTAAATGCCTTGCCCAGATCCTTCACCTCCTGGGAACTGTGGAACGCTGATGTTTGACTTCTATTGCTCCTTCTCCACTTTTTAGTTGCAATAATTTTTATTTTAACTTTTTGAGACAGGGTCTTGCTCTGTCACCCAGGCTAGAGTGCAGCGGCATGATCTCAGCTCACTGCAGCCTTGACCTCCTGGGCTCTAGTGATCCTCCCACCTCAGCCTCTCGAGCAGCTGCAACCACAGGTGTGCGCCACCACACTGGGCTAATTTTTGTATTTATTGTAGAGATGGGGGTCTTCCTATGTTGGCCAGGCTGGTCTTGAACTCCTGGGCTCAAGTAATCCACCTGGGCCTCCTAAAGTGCTAGAATCACAGGCATGAGCCACTGCATCCAGCCACAATAATTTTTAAGAAGAAACGTTCCCTTTTCAACACTTGGATGACCCTGAGGCACAGTATATGTGAGAATGCCCAGATATGGGCCAGACGCTCGCCTTTCATCAGTTTTCATGTGAATGAGTCACTTCCTTCAAGTGATCAGTTCTTTAAAAAGTGCCATTATGGGTGGGGTGCGGTGGCTTACGCCTGTAATCCCATCCCTTTGGGAGGCTGAGGCAGGTGGACCACCTGAGCTGGGGAAGAAACCCTGTCTCTATTAAAAATACAAAATTAGCTCAACGTGGTGGTGCATGCCTGTAATCCCAGCTACTCGGGAGGCTGAGGCAGGAGAATCGCTTGAACCCGGGAGGTGGAGGTTGCCGTAAGCCTAGATTATGCCATTGCACTCCAGCCTGGGCAACAAGAGTGAAACTCCGTCTCAAAAAAAAAAAAAAAAAAAAAAAAAGTGCCATTATGAACTCAGGGATGTTTATGAGAACGTATCAGATAAAAGTTTGAATACAATTACTATTGTTTTCATTTTATTTTATTGAAACAGGGTCTTACTCTATTACCCGGGCTGGAGTGCAGTGGCATGATCTTGGCTCACTGCAGCCTTGATTTCCTGGGCTGGAGTGATTCTCTCATCTTGGTCTCCTAAGTAGCTGGGACCCAGGACCACAGGCATGTACCACCATGCCTCATTTTTGTTTTATTTTAAAGATGGGGGTCTCACAATGTTGCCAAGGCTGGTCTCGAACTCCTGGGCTCAAGCAATCTGCCTGCCTCAGCCTCCCAAAGTGTTGGAATGACAGGCATAAGCTACCATGCCTGGTCTAGTCTTTGTTTTTAAATAAATCTTTTATTTTAGAATAGTTTTAGATTTACAGAAACATTTGAAGACAGTATCCAGAGTTCCCATACACTCCACACCGTTTCCCCTATTACTAGCATCTCACACTGGTATGGGACATTTGTCACAATTAATAAACCAGTATTGATACATGATCATTAACTAAAGCCCATATTTTATTCAGATTTCTCTAATTTTTACCTGATGTCCCTTGTCTGTCGCAGGACCTGTCCAGAATGCCACATTATGTTTAGTCGCCGCGTCTCTAGGCTCTGCCTGCTGGGATGGTTTCTTAGACTTTGTTTTGTTGACCTTGACAGTTTTGGCTGCTGGTCAGGTCTTTTGTACTACCCCGAATTAAGATTTTTTTTTTCTCATTATTAGACTGAGGTATATACGGGTGTTCAGGAGGTAAAGAGCCATCCCTGTCACATAGTATCGAGGGCACACACAGTCACCAAGACTTATCACCGTTGGTGCTGACCCTGCTCGCCTGGCCAAGGGAGGGCTTGCCGGGCTCCCCGCTGTGAAGTTACTCTCCTTTCCCTCCTTTCCACGCTGTGCTCTCGAAAGGAAGTCACTGCATACCGCCTACATATAAGGGGTGGGGAGTTACACACCACCTCCTTGAGGACAGAGTATCTCTGCACATGTTAGGGAAGATTTGTCTATTCTTCTTTTGCTTTTTCAGTTGTTTATATCAGTGTGGACCCATGGATACTCATGTTGTACTTTGAATGATAACCAAATGCGACTTTATCTTCTGGCTCAAATTGTCCTGGCCGTGGCCTTTGGGAGCTCCCTGGGATTTGCTCCAGCCTTTTGTTTTTTGACCACTTCCTTCCTTTCCGGTTCTGCAGGATGCTCTGGGCTGCTACCTTTTGCTGTGCTTTTGAATCCTCCACTGTGCTGTATGAGCAGTCCTTCCTCACACTGGCTTCTGAGCCCATCACATGTGACTTTGTATCTTCAATACTTTCCTTGCTTTTGGGTGTGACAAAATATTCTACACTCTTCACAATTATACTGATAGTTTCAACAGAAATTTAGGATGATGCTGTTTTTACTTATTTTCTTTTATATTGGTGTCTCTTTCTCTTTGCTGAAAATCTAGGTTCCTAATGACTGACATTAAGGTCATGATCTATTTGCTCTATCATTTATTAATCAATCATCTATCCATCTATCATTAGATGCTTTCAGACTAACACCACCGATGTCATTACTAATAACAGGATTACTGTAAAGAGGTTATGATTTCTTTCCAGTTTGCAATGACATGCAAATTGCCACTTGACATAATTTGTTAATGCCATTAATTTAATTAGCAGTTATGTTCATTTCTGTTATTTTGTTTTGGATTTTGAGATTTTCAAAATTTTGACTTGTGTTTTACAATTATGTGAAATATTTACTCAATTCCAAAATTGAACCTGCTACTCTTTCTCTTCTACTTCCTCTTCTTATATTCTCCCCTTTGAGGCAATGTTAAATTAAAACAAGTTATTTTGGTGGATTATCCTTCCATTAAAAAGAAGAAATGAGAAATACCTGTGTGTTTCTGTATGTGTATGAGTGTGTGTGCACGTGTGCTCGTGTGCATGTGAGCGTGTGTGTGGGCGTGTGCACGTGTGTGTGCGCATTCCCTCCCCACCCTTCCTTGGGTAAACAGCAGCACGCTGGTCACGTTCTTCTCGCCTTGCCTTTCCCACATAACAACACCCCCTGGAGACGGTGCCACGGCAGCATTCAGAGACACTCCCCGCACCTGACTGCAGCCACATGTTCTCCGCACAAGGCTGTTCCGCGGCGCACACTGCAGGCTCCTACTGGTGGGTCTGGTGCTTAGTGTTCTGCTCTCCAAACAGAGCTGAAAACAGCCACGTGCGTCCTTGCTCTAATTTTCCGAGTGCACCTTTGGGCTGTGTTCACATCTATGGGGTTGCTGGCTCTAACAGTTTCTTATCCAAACTACCCATCAGCCCTTAGCCCAGGCCACCTCCACCTCCTGGGCAGAGGCCACAGCCAGTTGCAGTTCTGCCACGTGTTCTGACTGCACCAGCTTTCCCCACCACAGCCCCATTCCAGCTTTCTGAGGCCTTTGAGTCCACTTGCCGTGCAGCCACCATCGCCGTTTCTGCTCTGTCCTTGATGGTCTCTGCCTCTTTAAGGATGGCTTATCCTGCTGCGTGCATGGCTGAATGCACGGCTTAACCTCTATCTAGATTTGATTGATTGGCAGTGTCCCTCTTTTGCTGGACGTTGCCAATCAAATCTCTAAAAATTCATTTATTCTTGAAAAAGATACAAGAAAGTACCAAAGGGGCGGCCACAGCATGGCTGTCCAGGCACTGCTGCCCTCCCAGGGCAGCCACACTTCTGCACGTGCAGGGTTGTCATTAATTCTTAGCTTGTCTCCAGCCATGGTTTATTCAAACCCCGATCTTATTTCCTCCTTTGACTAGAAAGCAGCTCTCTGGTGGTACCCCTCCATCGTCTCTCTTCCTACCCAGGGGCTCCGAGTCCCTGCTGGCTCAGGCTTTGAAAGCCCACGCCCCTTACCCGGCTCCAGCTCCACAGGCTGGTGGGCCACCTGCTCACACTGTCTGTCTAAGCTTTTTCAAGGCTGTCCTTGGCCTTTCCTTGGCATCCATTCGGACTGTGTCCTAGTCCCTCAGTTATTACAGCCATCAGAGGGGGAGAGGAAAGAAGGAAGAGAAGGGCACTGCCTCCACCTCCAACCAGGCAGCATCATTTCCGAGACTCGTGCAGAAGGGAAGCTGCCCCAAGCCAGCCAGACATTTGGGCCCCTTAATGCCACAGCTCCTCTCTTAGCAGCCACAGTTGCCCCTGGCAACGTGTGGCAGTGGGCAGGCTGCCTTCGCTGAGGCCTCCCTCCAGACCCGCAGCTCCAATCCACACCCCCTTTGAAAAGTGTTTACACACAGTGCTGGCGAGGTCTCCAGCAGAGGGCTTGCGGGTGCGAGGAAGCCCACGGGTCCACACCTGCAATGCTGGCATGGGTGTGGAGGGGCGGCTGCTTGTCTCCTGCCCCTCCCCGAGCATCAAGGCATGCGGGTGGCACAGCAGGGTGGCACACAGATGCTTCTGCATCCGCCCGGGCCAGCTGGCTGCCGTGTGCACACCTGGAGGCCTCTGTCCAGAGCACCAGGAGGCTGGCCTCACACCTCAGTGCGACTGGTTACAAATGCAGATTCCCAGCCCTCATAGCAGCGGGTGCTCTATAAATACTATTGGGCGGTTCTCTTTGGGACTGGCAAAACACAGCAGGGTGGGAACCCTTCGGTTCAAGTCTCAGCTCCCCCACTGTCAGGTGAGTTTGTGACCTCAGAGCAGGGCTCTGGCCCTCATCAGCTCTGTCTGCAGCAGGGAGCAGCAGCCCCAGCAGCCTCTCCGTGAGAATGCCTGAGGATGGGTGTGTGACAGGAGGGCGGGAAGCAGAGGCCCTGCCCTGCTGGGGAGGATCCCCCGTGCTGCCCTGAAGCCCTGTGCTGCAGGCCGGCTTTCCCACCTGAGCAGGCTTCGTCTGTGGTCCTGCCTCCCCAGCTGTCCTTCCCGTGTACCCTGTGCAGCAGCCGGTCCTGGAGGGCAGCGTTCATCGCTTCCTGTGTCAGGAGGCGCTCTCTAGCTGGGGCTGGGCTGTGCACCAATCAGGGGCTGTAGGGGATTCTCAGTCCACTATCTTGTTGTTCTCAACAAGAATATCCATAATTTCAGTTCAAAGCAGTGGAAAAGCATCATACAGAGGCAGAGTCGGAGAGCCGGGGTAGCTTCCTCTGAGCCCTCCTCCTGCTGTGTCCTTCAGCTGTCCTCCCTCCCCTGTGCTCCCTCCCCTGGCTCCACATGGCCACTGCGTGCTGGCTTCAAGGCCCCTGTCAGGGGTCAGGTCCCAGGTTGAATACCTGGCACATGATGGGGCCTGGCCATATCTGCAGCGTGACTAGCAAGGCAACGTTAACAGCCAGTGCCAACTAAGCACCTACGATGTGGCTGTCCCTGGGCTAAGGACTTTACATAGTTATACCATTCAGTCCTCACAAGCACCCGGTGGACCAGGTGTAAAAGGACAGGATCGCCTTTTACAGATGAGGGACTGAAGCTACAGTGGAACCCTGGGTCATCCCCTCTCTACCAGGACAGTAACCAAGAGCAGTCCCGCCCCTGGGGACAGCGCCGCTGTGAATGCCACCAGCGGAGATGGGAAAGCACCAGGGGCAGCTGTGTCGTTCACATCCATGCTTGCCTTATCAGCGTAGATGCACAGAATCCCAGAGAGCCTGGAGAAAGGTATGGGCTGTCTTCAACATAATCTGGTGGTGACACCCATTGAGGTTGCTGTTCCCAATGTGCTATCTTTACTGGAGCAAATCGGTACAACCCCAGACACCCGGATGCGGCTATGACCTTGTGAATTCCTTTGCTCCACATGGATTTGCAAGGAGTACCAGTAGGAGTCTGCGTTCACCTGACAGCACCAGTGGTCCACGTGCACAGCCTGCCCTCCCGCTACCCCGAGCCTCCTGCTTTCTGCCATCCCAGGGCCCTCAGAGATCCCATCAGCTCAGCTTTCCATGCTCAACATCACGCTGTCCACAATACTGATGACATTACGGTAACTAGATCATGAGCAGGCAGTAGCAAACACTTCAGATGCCTTCCGTGCAAACCAAAGGGTGGGGGAGGAAGCCCACAGAGATGCAGGGGCCTGCCAGTTCAGTGAGGGCTCTGCGTCCTCAGTGCCCTGGAACATGTCGAGATAGCCCCTCCAAGGGGAGGGACATGCTGCTGCCTCTCACCATCTCATGCACACGTGCTCACACATGTCCTCACACGCGTGCTCACACACACACAGGCACGAGGCTTGGCAGCTCTTTGTGGAACGTGGAGGCAACACAGGCCACATTGGAACGTTTTTCCATCCCATCTACAAAGTCCTCTGCAAGCCTCTGCCCACTTTGAGTGGGGCCAGAGTAAGGCAGCTCTGTGCAGGTCCCTGCTGCAGCAGCACAGGCCTTGCCGCCAATCGGCCTGACAGCCCAGCAGCTGCAGTGACACTTACAGTACCCATGGCAAACAGGGACGCTGCGTGGAGGCTCCGGCCAGCACCAGCAACAGAATCCCAGTGCAGGCCTCGAGGACTTGGGCGCACATCCAGGCCCTTCTCTGCAGGTAACTCTTCTCCTTCTGGGAGACACCTCTCTGGCTTGCTCCCGGGCCATGGTGTATACCCTGCCCAGGCTCGCCCAGCTAGTTCGCTTCTGTTAGCTTTGTGCACCAGCCCCCAAGCTCACCCAAGGAACAGACTCTGTGGGTGGCAGCCCCTCTCCAAGAGCTAAGGACAGCAGCCCCTAACACCCAGGACAACTCCTCCCGGGTCTGTGAACCCCAGCCAGCAGGCCCAGGGCTGGGCAGGGGATGGTGGATTTTTTTTTTCTACCTTCTGCTTGGAGCATGAGACAGACTAAGAGAGGGGTGAGAGAAAAGGGCATTTGGAAACGAGCCTCGAGGTAGGGGAGGAAACAGGCTCTTTTTCTTGAAATGCCAGGGTTGGCAGCAATGGAACAGGAGCAGACAGGGTCCTGGTACTGTGCACCCCCACCTCCCAACGCCAGGGAAGGGAGGGGAGCCCTGACACCCCGGTAAGCACACAGCAGGTCCTGGATAGGACCAAGCCACCACTTTGCCCCCCAAACAGCACGCTCAGAAGGGATCTCTGCTCTCCAGCTCACCCCCGCCCAGCCCCCAGGGGATGCAACTCCTTTGGTTTTGTGGAGGTGATGGTGGGGAGGTCCTGCTCTCACAAGCTTCCTTCCCCCTGCCGGCTCTGTGACTCCTGTCCCCTCTGCTGGACTTCCCCACCTTAGTCTTGGTGGCCTGGGGGGCAACTGCCCATCATTCCCGGCCAACAGGCCTGTCTCAGGAGGACAGGCCCTGGCATACTCCGCCCCTGCCCGCCCACCCCCCTTTGCAATTCAGACACAGCTGGCCAGCACTCACATCAAAACAGAGATCCAGAGACTAATGGAATGGACTTATGGTAGCAACAAGACACCAAACTATAAACAAGACCTGAGGCCATGCCAGGCAACGTGATCCTGCACCCTAAACCTAGGGAATAAGGTGGCTTCTGGCCACCACAAGGCTTTTCTGATTCTCTAGCAGCTAAGCAAGCACTGGCCTTGGGATAAGCAACATTAAAATAATTATAGCTCATCCACCTCCAGATGCTGACAGCTGGCCCCTGTTCCAGCAGCCATAGCCACCGCTGTGACTGGACAAGAGACTGATCTCAGTGACTTGCTCCTGACAAGAGACCACTGGCCATGGGCTGGCTCTCGCCGGTTCACAGAGGCTGCACTGAGCCCCTCTGAGTCCTTACTTCACCTTTTGACAGGTAGGGCCTGATTGCAGTGCCTTTCAATGTTAAGTCTCTACCCCCAGATGAATATGGGAGGCATGTACCATGCATGTGTGCTCAGCACACACGCATCAGGGCCCCCATGTGAATACTCATGGTTCCTCCCATAACCTGCTGAGTATGCTTAGCCAGCGTATCCTCATTCCAGCCCCCACTCCCTTGAAGTGCCTGCTTCCCGCTTTGGCCAGAGGTTATGCTTCCCAGCTGGTCACAATGCCACCTCGCAGGCTTAACCCTTTACAAAATAAAGTCTCCTTTCGAAATTTTATGATTTTGTGATTTCTTTTCAGTAGACACCACTCCTCCCTGCCCCCACTACTCTCAGCAAGAAGGACCCCTCCCTCCCACCTGAACAACCCCGCCATGTGCTGCCGACCTCTGCAGTCCTGGCCCTCTTGGAATCACATCCCAGGGAAGGCCCTCTGAACCCTACTCTCCTCCCTGTACCCTCCCCATCCGGCCGCCACCCTGGGAGCATCCCTGCCCCCGTCCCAGAGGTATGCCAACCTCCCAGGACACCTCAGCTGCTGACCAGATGCTCCCAGTCCTCAAGGCTTCCTACATGAACACATCCCAGACCCTCCTTACACCATCCCCTTCTCTGATCCTGGCCTCCGGGCCTCCTCCACATCACGCTGGTGTTCTGACCCACGCATGGCTCTGATTCCACAGCTGTGGTCTGGGCAGCCCGTGTGTGGGGAGGGAGAGCCCAGAGACCTGGTCGTTCATTGACCAGATGCTCCTGAACGTTCTGCCTAAGCCCTGTCCCTGTCTGCACCCCTGGGACTCCTGTAGTTAAAGCCTCCTGGGGAGGGTATGGTGCCGGCCTGGCTGTGGGCTTGTGCTGACCCCTTCTGGAGCTGGGCTGGACTGACCCTGACCTTGTTCCTCTTGGGCAGAGCTTGCAGCCACCTGGAGCTCATTCCAGAACAACCCCCACGGTCCTGGCTTCCCAGTGGGCCCTGGGGAATGGTGTGGGCTCAGGTGGGGCCTGATTCAAGTTGGGGGATCCTAAAGCAGCATGGCTTCCTGGTGTGTTTAAAATACTCATTTGCTCCTCACTCAGAAGGGCAGTTGCTATAAATGGCCTCCAGCAGCCTGGAGACGGCACTGATGGTGTCATCAGCCAGCTCGGGTCTGCAGAGGCACCTCCTCCCTGGAGCCCCGGTGGTGGTGAAAGGAGCAGGGGCCCTGAGGCTGGGCCCCCAAATCTCCCCGGCCATTCATGTGGCCTCGCAGGGGACATGGTGGTGACTCAGACTCCGAGGTCGTGGAGAAGGCCCGTCTGATGAGCTATGAATGTGCCTGACCCACCTCAGGAGGCTAGGAGAGAGGACACCCAGGGACAACGGCAGACCAGGGCAAAGGGCAGAGAGGAGCCTGCCGAGGTGGGCCAGGTAGCCAGACTCCGGCCCACGCTCCTTCACCGGGCGACCCAGACCTTGCCAGGGCCTCAGGTGTCTCAGCCACAAAACGGGATGGTAGTGGGAGGGAGGAGCCTGAGTGCATGCTGAGGACCTGGAGAGCTGCTGGGCGCATCCGCAGCAAATGGGGAGGCCACACCCTCGTGACCGTCCTCCCATCCCCGCAGGTGATCTGGACCCAGACGACCAGGCAGGAGGTGGAAACCAGAATGGCGGTGCAGAAACCAAGCGAGCATCAGGAGGCACCTGGGCACGATGCTGCCAGCCCCAGCTGAGGACCTGGCAGGCCGAGACCCCATCCCCAGGCACCCCTGAGGTCTGAGGATCAGGTTGCCCATGTGTGGGACAAACGTGGCTCTCGGGCTGCTGTGGTGCCCTGGTATCTGGCAGAAGCAGGAGGGTTTGGCGGGTCCTCGGCAGGGTGCAGCCTCCTGGGCTGATGAAAGGCTCCTTGCCAGTGCCTCAAAGCACAATGCAGGTGCCACCTGGTGCCCATGGGATCCCGGAAAGGGGCTCCAGGTCCCACAGAACACCCCAGTTCATGGACCTTTTTGGCACCCATGGGAGGGAGCTGGATGGGGTTCTTCCCGTTTACCGCGCGGTGTTCAAGTTGCCCAGAGCTCCGTTAGCCTGCCCTGGTCAGCCGGTGTGGGGGCAGCAGAGCTCCATGGTGGGGGGCTCCTGCATCCTGGTGAAGGCCTGCGCAGAGGCAGGCCCGGCAGAGCCTGGGGCTGAAGGCAGAAGGGAGTCTCTCCTGGGCGGTTCTTTACTATGCCCTGACAAGCGGTCAGCTGGCCGGCTCCCCAGGGGCGTGGAAGGAAGCAAGCGTCCTCGGCACCTGCGGGGGACATCACCTATGCTGAGGGTGGAGAGGGTGAAAGGTGAAGGGGGCCCGTGGAGGCCGGCGAGCTGGGAGAAGCACAGCACCTGGAGGAACCCAGGTGACGGCTCCTACTCCAGGGCCCCACACCCGCCTCTCAGGAGGGGCTTCCTGTTTGAAGAAATAAAAGGTCCTGGGGAGGCCCCATGATGATTTCCCGCACTGGTGGCCGTAGGGGAGGAGACGGGGTCTCCTCAGTGTGATGATGGGGGCAGATGATGGGGCATCCTGGAACCTGGGTGTGGGGCAGAACTCAGGGGGGTCAGACGCCCTGCTCACTTACTCCCCTCTGGGACCAGGGAGTAAGAAACGGGTGCCTGGGGAGCCAGTGGCACACTAGGCCAGGACCGGCGTCTCAGGTGACAGCAGCCCAGGACCCGTGTCATGCTAGGAAACCATCACGGCACCTGCTACTGGGAACAGCAGGGCCTGTGCCCACTGCAGAACCTCACCCAGTCCTCCCAGCAGCCCTGTCAGCAGGCACTACTGTCATCCCCATCTTCCAGATGGGAGGCTGGGCCCAGAGAAGGCGGGTGACTTGCCCAAGGCCACACAGCTGGTAATGGTGGCTGGTGCAGTGGAACCGGGCAGTTGGGGTTCAGCGCACGGGTTCCTCATTACCACCCAATACCCCCCCCCACAAGGTGCCGTGGGATCCAGGCTGCAGTGCGGCGGATGCAGATTCTGGGTTATTTTAGAACAGCCTAGAAGGTCCTCTAGGGATCCTCTCCTGACAGGGATTACCACCTTTGCATTGTGGTAAAATACACGCGGCATAACGTTGACCACTGATAACGTTTAGTACAGTCACACCGCTTTGCAACCAACACCTCTATCTAGTTCCAGAACGTTTTTGTCACCCCAGAAGGAAACCCTGCACCCCTCCCCCTCCCACTGGTAACCGCTCAGCTCCTCCCTGTCTCTGTGGATTTGCCTATTCTGGGCATTTCGTGTGAAAAGAATCAGACACTTTCTGGCCTTTCGTGTCTGGCGTCTTTCACTGGGCCTCATGTTTTCAGGGTTCACAGTGTGGGACCAGGCATCAGTCTTCTGTTCCTCTTCATGGCTGAATAATATTCCATTGCATGGACAGACCACAGTTGGTTGTTTTGCTTACCAGTTACGACCATTTGTGGATTGGGTTGTGGGGATGTAGAATGGTGCAGCTGCTGTGAAGACAGTATGGCATTCCTCAAAACACCGAACAGAGTTACCACGTAATCCAGCAACTCCATTCATGGGTACAGAAGAAAAGAAAGGAATGCAGGGACTTAAGCAGATATGTGCTCACCATATTCACAGCAGCATCATTTGCAATAACCAAGAGGTGGGAGCAACCCAAATGTCCCTTGATGGATGACTGGATAAACAAAATGTGGTCTATCCATGCAATGGACTATTACTCAGTCATGAAAAGGAGGAGACCGGGCACAGTGGCTCATGTCTATAACCTCCGCATTATGTTGCCCAGGCTGGTCTCAAACTGCCAGGCTGAAACAATCCTTGCACCCAGGAGTTCGAGACCAGCCTGGGCAACACAGTGAGACACCATTTCTACAAAAAATTTAAAAACTAGCCGGGTGTGGTGACATGTGCCTGTAATCCCAGCTAGTCAGGAGGCTGAAGTGGGAAGATTGCTTGAGCTTGGGAATTTGAGGCTGCACTGAGCTATGATCACACCACTGCACCCCTGTCTGGGTGACAGAGCAAGACCCTGTCTCAAAAAAATTAAAAAACACAAAAGGAAGGAAGTTTTGACATGTATTGCAACATGGATGAGCCTTGAGGACATCATGCTTAGTGAAATAAGCCAGACACAATAGGACTAATACTGCATGATTCCATTTATCTGCAGTCCCTAGAGTAGCCAAATCCATCGAGACAGAAAGTAGAACAGTGGGTGCCCGGGGCTGGGAGAGAATGAAGAGCTGGTGTTTACTGGGGATGGAGTTTACTGGGGACAGTGTTTATTGGGAAGATGGAAAGTTCTGGAGATGGGTGGTGGTGACGATTGCACAATAACGTTAAGTATACTCAAGTGTATGCTTAAAAATGCTAAGATTTTGTCCGGGCGTGGTGGCTCATGCTTGTCATCCCAGCACTTTGGGAGGTCGAGGCAGACAGATCGTTTGAGGCCAGGCCTTTGAGACCAGTCTGGACAACACAGTGAAGCTCCATCTCTACTAAAAATACAAAAAAATAAAATGCATGTAAAACATTCGTCGGGCTTGCTAGCGCACGTCTGTAATCCCAGCTACTTGGTGGCTGAGGCATGAGAATCACTTGAACCTGGGAGGTGGAGGTTGCAATGAGCCAAGATGGTACCACTGTACTCCAGCCTGGGCGACAGTGCAAGACTGTCTCAAAAACACAAAAACAAAAAAAGGCTAAGATGATAGATTTTACATGTATTTTACTATGATTTTAAATAATAATTTTTTAAAAGAGAGCGGCATGGCCCAGGCCCAGGCGCCTCACCTGCCAGCCCCGTGAGTGGCTCTCTGGACCTTTGCATCCATCTGTGCGGGGACTGGTGGTGGGGCCACTCTTTGGGGTCTCGGAGGATCAAATGCAAATGCACCCAGGCGCCCGACCTGAGCCTGGGGTGCACGCTTTGCAGAGGTGAGCTGTGGATTTCTTTGTCCCACCCTAGACTGACTGCCCCGCGGGTGGATGACTGTTCCCAGGCCACGGTTGAGGGTGAGGCCCCAGGGAGGCCTGGGACCATGCCAGGGCAGGCCGGGTGACCGTGGCACGCAGCAGGGCTGTGAGGACAAGTCTAGGGCTGAGATTCCATCTCAGTGTCCCCAGGCCCTGCTGTGTGGCCACAGGCACTTTGCTGCCCTCTGTGTCCTAGGAGTGGGGATAAGCAGCACCTCAGGGCTGGTGTGGGGACGGGTAGGAGCGCAGAGACCCTGGGGGCCTTGGGAAGTCCTGGACCTTCATGTCACTCAGGGGCTGGAAGTGGCTTCTCCATACCTGGTCACTTGCTGGCTGGCCCCACACTGATGGGACGGGGTCCTTGCAGCCCCGCTGCCCTCCATACATTTCTTTCCTGCCTCACAGCTCTGGGTGCTGGTGCTTGTCTCTGTCAAACCTTCCCGGAGCTGACAGCAGGGACCAGATCTCTCCTTGTCTGCCTGGACCGTGGTGTGTGGTGACAGTTCTGGGATATATGCCCCTCTCTAGGACACAGGCTGGGCCCTGAGCTCCGAGCATTTTCCTCCAACCTGGGCTTCTTCCCTCTGGATCACTGCGCCTGGGCAGAAAGGCCCAAGGAAACCTCTCCTCAATTCTTTTGCCTGTCATTGAGAAACTGAGCATGCTGAGCTGAAATTCCTGTGGCCGCAGCTGTTCTCAGGAACGTGTCAATTCCATAAGGCAGGTGCTCCCACACTGTGCAAGATAAATGTGTTTCCGGGTGTCAGCAGGCAGGACTGCCCTGGACAACCGTGTAGGTTGTTCACTCCACAAGGGCGTCTGCTGGGGGTGGTGTTCAAGTCCACTCTGCTCTGCCCCCCATGCTGTGCACAGCGGCTGGCGTGCCCGCCCAGCGTGCGGGGCCTCCTCACATTTGCACAGAGGTACTGTGGGCTCACAGAGGTGGCCCGTCAGCAAACGCCTCGAGTCTACGGGCACACTTGTGGGTCTGTTTGCATTTTCCTAGAGGGAGGGCCCCTGGTCCTCGCCAGACTCTAAAACGGAGTCACAACCCAGAAAGAGGCTTCCCCTCTTCCAGGGAAACAGGCCCAGCACAGTGAAGCCCGCTCCCAATACAGTCCATTGTCCATGGAAAAAAAAAAAAAAAGCAAGCAAGCATTCAGTGGGAATGCAGAATGGTGCAGCCTCGGTGAAAGAGTTTGAAGATGCCTCAAAGAGTTAAACACAGAATTACCCAATGACCCGGCAATTCCAAGCCTACTTATAACCCCAAGATAATTCAGAGCAGGGTCCTAGACCGACACGTGCACATCAGCGTCCACAGCAGCACCATTCAATCGCCGAAAAGATGGACGCAACCCACCGTCTATGGACAGAGGGATGAATGACACTCTGTTGCCGCACCAGACAGTGCGACACTCAGAAAGGAATGAAATGCTGACACGTGCTGCAACAAGGACAGCCTCAGAGACACGATGCTGAATGAAGGAAGCCACGAAGCACCCCACTTTGCATGACTGCATTTCTGTGTAATGCCCAGAGTAGCCAAATTCACAGCGGCGGAAAGCAGACGTTGCCGGAGGCTGGGGGGAGGGGGAATGGGAGTGACGGCTCATGGCGACGGGGTTTTCTTCTGGGGTGATGGAAATCTCCAGCAACCGGAAGAAGGTGACGGTTGCACACCCTGTGAATGTGTCAAATACCACTGTACACTTTAAAATGGTAAATTTTATGTGTGTTTTACTAACACTTTACATTTTTAGATTTGTATTTTTGTAGAGATGGGGTCTTGCTATGTTGTCTAGGCTGGTCTCACACTCCTGGGCTCAACCGATCCTCCTGCCTTGGCCTCCCAAAGTGTTGGGATTACAGGTGTGAGCCACTGTGCTTGGACTTACTACCATTTTTAAAAAAGACAATCGATCCAAGGTCTCAAATACGGAGACTCCTAGGTGCAAATACTACATCCTTATTCCAGTGTCAGAACTGCTGAGAATGTCCAACCTAGCTCCAGTCACAACCTGGGGCCCGTGCCATCTGGCTCCTCCCCCTGCTTGCCTGGCGTTCCCTCTGCTGCAGCCATGCTGGGTGCCACTCTGTTCCCTAATGACTGGCTCCCATCAGCTTTTTTGGGGATATGCATATTTTTTTAATTGCGATGAGCTTATATAATGTAAAATTCACACTTTTCAAGTGTGCGACTCCATGGCATTCAGTGTTGTGCAAGCACCACCTCTAGTTCATCCCCCGCACAAGGAAACCCCCTACCCATTAGCAGTCAGTCCCCACTCTCCCCTCCTCCAGCCATAGGCAAGCACCAATCAGCCTGTCCTGGACATTTCATGAACATGGAACCGTGCACCATGCTGCCTTTTGTGTCTGTTTCTTTCACTCAGTGTCACACCTTCCATGCTCACCCACAAGGTAGCATGGCTCAGCACTTTCTTCCTTTTTATGGCCAAGTAGTGTTCCACTGAATGGGTGCCCATTCTCCAAGAGCTGTGGTACACGGCTGGTCTCAGCTCATCCCAACCCAGGGTCTCTTGATGAAGGAGGAGTAAAGGCCAGTATCTGCTGGGCGCTGCCCTAGAGGGGCAGCGTATTAGTCTGTTTTCCTGCTGCTTTCAGGACATACCCAAGACTGGGTAATTTATAAAGGAACGAGGTTTAATTGACTCACAGTTCCGCGTGACTGGGGAGGCCTCAGGAAACACAATCCTGGCAGAAGGGGAAGCAAACACATCCTTCCTCACATGGCAGCAGGAGAGAGAAGTGCCGAGTAAAAGGGGGAAAAGCTCCTTATAAAACCATCAGATCGTGTGAAAACTCACTCGCTATAATGAGAACAGCATGGGGGTAACCGCCCCCATGATTCAATTACTTCCCACTGGGTCCCTCCCACAACACGGGGGGATTATGGGAACCACAATTCAAGATGAGATTTGGGTGGGGACACAGCCAGACCATCTCAGACGGTAACTCACTTAGCCCTCGCTCAGCCCTGGGAGGCAGGTGCTCTTACTGTCCCATTCACAGACAGAAGCCACCATGGAGGGCCCAGGGCAGGACACAGGGCTGGGACAAGGCCTCAGGTGTCCTGGTCTCCAGTCTGTGGTCTCGCCCCTGAGCCAGGCTGGCTTCAACAAATGCCAGCTGGATGAAAGAATGACAGTGTCCTAAGAGTGCTGGGGAGTCCAAACTGGTGGCTTCACTCTAGCATGTCACTTCTTCCCGTAAATGACAGTGACACAGCTCATCAGTTCAGGTGACCCCTCAGACACTACTGCACAGACTGAGGGGTGTAGAGGACAATGGCGAGGTAGGGACTCACGATCTGCATGATGGCCTTTCCCTGACCGTCTGCCTCACTGAGAGTGTGCTCAGGCCATGAAGCTGCTTCGGCCCAACAAAGACGAGGACAGTCAAGTTCACTAGCTACGCAGGGGTGGGAGATGTGGACAGTGCCTCTGGCTGGGGAAACATTGACAAAGGAGCCACGGCTCCAGGACGCTGGGCAGGGTGATCCTCAGTTCTCACACCCTGCTTGCCACCCACGTTGAACAGGGCAAAGCTGACGTGGAGGGAAGACTGGCTTTGGGGCAGGTGAGGCAGGCACATGAAGTGCTGCTCATGACCAGGGATAGTTCCCACGAGCACCTTCCTCCCTCCCACCCTCCATTATCCATTTTCCATCCATCTGCTCACCTAATCCATCCTCCATCACATCAGTCAGTCCATCCATCACTCCATCCATCCATCTGTCCTTCCATCCATCCTCTATCCTCCATCAGTCAGTCCATCCATCACTCTACCACCATCATCCATCCATCCATTCATCTGCCATCATCCACCAGTTCATCCATTTATCCATCATCTATCCATCACTCCACCCATCTGTTCTTCCATTCATCCATTCATTATCCACCATCATCCATCCATCCATTCATCTGCCATCATCCATCAGTCTAACCATCAGTCCATCCATTTATCCATCATCCATCCGTCCGTCCGTCCGTCCATCCATCCATCCATCCATCCGTCCGTCCATCCATCTATTCATCCATCCACCACCATCCATCAGTCCATTCATCTATCTGTTCATCCACCCCCTGTCCTTCTGTCTACTGGTGCATCTGATGTCTGTCAGGTTGCCTCTGTGAGGTCAAGTGTTGTGCTAGGCACTGGGGAATCAATACCTCCCGGGCCTGCCTTTGAGGGCTGCACGGCTGGGCAGGAGGATGACCACCCAGGGGGACGCAGGCCAGCCCTGCAGCAGGGCCACCCAGCAGCACTGTGGGAAGTCCCTGTGCTCCACGGGGCAGGAGAGGTTCAGGTGGGCCGTCTGCTGGCAAGGAGCTGGGCCCAGGTACTTGGGAAGCTTGGAGGCCTGTGAAGAATGGGGCAGGGCCTGGTAAACTGTGGGGGAAGCAGTGATTGGCCGGAGATCCCAGGAAAGGCACATAGCCCAGAACGGACATGCAGCTCACCCACGGCTGGGTGACTGAGGGGGCTGTGTGGGGGCTGGGCTTGAAGCCAGCAGCCCCACAGGGCCCAACTCTCTGCAGGTGCACACACTACCGCCAAGGCATATGGGCACAACTGCACCCCCAGGCCCAGGCCACCGACAGCGCCATGCCTGCCCCCCCGGGGACCCTCAGTCTGGGCTGAAGCCCACCCAGGTCTGCTGGAGGCACTGACCCAGGAGACCTCCTGACCCTGGCCTCGCCGCCCAGCTCTGTGCTGAGCCTGCCCCGTGTGGTCTGGGCAGAGCTCACGGCGCCAGGGGCTGGGCCGGCGGTAAGTGGCGGGGCGTGGCGGGCTCGTCATGCTTGTTGTTTGTTAAAGTTCAAGTCCGTTGGACTAAGCTGAGCATGAGGCTTGGTCTAAAATAAAACCGGAGCTGCGTCAGTGTGTGGGCCGGTTCTGTAGGTTGGAGGCCACTCCACAGCCAGCAAAGTGCGGCTGTGCGCCCCGGGGCTGTCCCCACCCAGGCTGGTGAGCTGTCCCCCGATGAAGCCGAGCTGTGGCCTCCGTCGAACCCGAAAGGCAGAATGGCCGACCGATCCTGAGGCTGTGGCTGCACCCACACGGCCGCGGTGGGCACAGGGCCCACTTCCAGCGACCCGATTCCCGCATTCAGCATCTCCCGCGAGCTCCTGGGCTTCAGGCCTGCAGCTCCCCTTCAGCTGGGGTCACACATCTCAGGCTTGGCTCTCACTTCTTGAGTCAGAGAACCATGGGGTGAGAACAGAGCAGAGGACCCTTCTTACTCCAGGAAGTAAACAGCATTTTCTGAGCTGTGTTGAGTGTTGGGCTTTGTGTCGTACATCAGCTAGAAGAGGGTTCCCCAGATGAGGCTGGGGAAGGGTGGGGACACGGCCTGCCCATGCTCCTTTTGCTCCCTCAGGGCCTCCCAAACACTGAGATCCTAGTTCGAAAGGATCTGCCAAGTGCCCTGAGCATCCCCCTCTGAGTCCACTGCAGGGGTGTCCCCAACAGTCCCTCCAGAATTTAGGCCTGAGAAGCAGAGGACGGGAACCTCCCCACCAGGATGCTCGTTAGGAAAGAAACCCCCAGGGCCAGCACGGCAGCCCTCAGAAGATACGTCCTAGCCCCCCGAACCTGTGAATATGACTTTATTTGGAAAAAGTCCTTGCAAATGTAATTATGTTTCTCAACAGGAGATGACCTGGGATTTATGGTGGTTTCAAATCCATTGACAAGTGTCCTCGTAAGAGACAGAGGAGGAGACACACAGCCGGGAGAGGGCACATGGAGATGAAGGCAGAGACAGGATGCAGCCACAGCCAAGGAACACTGGGAGCCCCCCAGAAGCTAGAAGTGGCAGGAGGCCTCCTCCCCAGAGCCTTGGGAGGGCACGGGGCCCTGCCGCGCTTGGCTGCGTCCTGTGTGGCTACTGTCTGACTCCTGGCTCCCAGGACTGCAGGGGAACACGTTCCGCTTGCTTGAAGCTGCCCTGTTTGTAGCCACTTGTGGTTGTAGCCACTGTGGCAAGCCCAGGCCACTCGAACACTCCCAACAAAGTGAAGAAATAGGCAGCTGGGCCCTGGCTCAGTCCTGCAGAGGCACCCGCCAGCTCCACAGAGGGCACCGTCTACACTCCGTTGGCAACAGGGACTGTGTGTGCAGGGCCAGGCGTGGTGCAGCCGACGTCAACCCTGCAGCAGGTCACGGGGGCCCGTGGGGGGTCTTCCAGGAGGCATTTTATGGGGCACGTGCCCTGAGCAACTCCCTGGCCGGTCACTTGCCCTAGTTGGATTTTACATTGAGAGGGCAGTCAGAGACCCCATGAGTGTCACAAAACAGTGATCTCAAAGTCGCTCACTCACTTGCAGAGGGGCGTTACCCTGGAACACTCGTGACCATCCTGGGCCCAGCACACCCACGGGGCAGTAGCGAGCAGTGGGGATTCAGGCGGTCACTGTCATCTCCCCGGCCTGAGGCCTGGGTAGGGCCAGAGTGCAGAGTCACCCCACCTGTGGACACAGCCAGCAGGCCACACGGAGTCCCTGGGCACTGACCTCTTCCAAACAGCCTTGCCAGTCCCTCCCCAGGATTAGCCAACAGTGAGCTGGAGGGGCCAGGGGATCTGAAGCCACTGCCTTTGTCCAGAGGGGCTGGGCCAAGGATGCACAGTGGAGTGGATGGCGCCTGCCAGGCCTCTTGTGGGCTGTGTGCTGGGCCTCTGTGCCAGGCCATGGACAGGGTAAAATCACAGAGGGCACACAGCTCATATGGTATTTTTGGGAGTGCGTCCTCCCCTGAGCCAGTGCTAAGCAGGTTCCCACGGTCCCATGCAGTGTCCTGGCCCCGGTCAGAGTACAGCTCTGGTCAGAAGGAAGGAGCAGGATGACCTGCGGGGGGACCTGTCTTCTGCAGGAAGTGCATGGCGAAGGAGGCGGCCGTCATTCTTGCTCTGGAGGTGGTGGAGTCTGTGCTGGTTCCCTGGGGCTCTGCTTGCTCCAGGAGGAGATGAGACCTGCCAGCCAGGGGGCAGAACCGGCCCCGGGGCACAGCCTCCAGGAAACGGCCCATTCCACACAGAGAAAGCACTGGGTGGGGCGGGAGGCCGCACAGACGGTGGGCAGGGCTAAGTGTTGGGGGTAGCCCTGGGTCCTGTCTCAGGGGCACCCCCAGCCTCCCCACGCTCGCTCCCCACGCTCATCACGATCACTCACCAGGCTCGCTCCCCACGCTCGCTCCCCACGCTTGCTCCCCCAAGCTTACTCACCAAGAACACTCCCCACGCTCGCTCACCACGCTCCCCACACTCGCTCTCCACGCTCGCTCCCCACACTTGCTCCCCACGCTCGCTCCCCCAAGCTTACTCACCAGGCACGCTCCCCACACTCGCTCACCACGCTCACCACACTCCCCACGCTCACTCCCCATGCTCGCTCACCAGGCTCGCTCCCCACGCTTGCTCACCACGCTCCCCACGCTCGCTCTCCACGCTCGCTCCTCACGCTCGCTCCCCCAAGCTTACTCACCAGGCACGCTCCCCACACTCGCTCACCACGCTCACCACACTCCCCACGCTCGCTCCCCATGCTCGCTCACCAGGCTCGCTCCCCACGCTTGCTCACCACGCTCCCCACGCTCGCTCCCCACGCTCGCTCCCCACGCTTGCTCCCCCAAGCTTACTCACCAGGCACGCTCCCCACACTCGCTCACCACACTCCCCACGCTCGCTCCCCACGCTCGCTCACCAGGCTCGCTCCCCACGCTTGCTCCCCACACTCGCTGACCACGCTCGCTGACCACGCTCCCTCCCCACGCTCGCTCTCCATGCTCGCTCCCCACGCTCGCTCTCCCAAGCTTACTCACCAGGCACACTCTCCACGCTCGCTCCCCACGCTCGCTCACCAGGCTCGCTCCCCACGCTCGCTCACCACGCTCCCCACGCTCGCTCTCCACGCTCGCTCCCCACGCTCGCTCCCCACGCTTGTTCCCCCAAGCTTACTCACCAGGCACGCTCCCCACACTCGCTCACCACACTCCCCACGCTCGCTCCCCACGCTCGCTCACCAGGCTCGCTCCCCACGCTCGCTGACCACGGTCCCTCCCCACGCTCGCTCCCCACGCTCGCTCTCCCAAGCTTACTCACCAGGCACACTCTCCACGCTCGCTCCCCACGCTCGCTCACCAGGCTCGCTCCCCACACTTGCTCCCCACACTTGCTCATGAGTGGATAAGCAATCACAGGCAGCGCCACAGGCTGGCGGCAACTCTGATGCTCTTATCTACCCAGCTCCTTCCTGCCCGGACTCTGCTGTGGGGACCAGGATGTAATCTGGTCGCTGACCCGTGTCCACCTTCTCCTCGTTCAGCTGGGATGGGCCATGATCCAGAAGGCTGGGGTTTCCAGGGAGCACGTTTCTCTCCCGGGGCGGCCGTCGCAGAGGGCCTGGGTGCTTTAACCACGGATGTTCATGTTCCTACAGTCCTGGAGGCAAAGTCCGAGGTCAAGGTGTGGGCCAGGTGGGTTCCTCTGGGGACTGCGAGGCAGCTTCTGTTCCAGGCATTTCTGTGCCCCTGGTGGTGGCTGGCAAGCCTTGGTGTCCCTGGCTTGGAGGAGCATCACCCCCTCTGCCTTCTTCTTTGCCCGGCCTTCCCGCTGCGTGCCTGTCTGTGCCCAAACCTCCCTCTTCTTACAACGACGTGGGCCGGTAGATCAGGGGCTGCCCTACCCCTGTGACCCCATCTTAACCAATCATATCACAATGTCCTGATTTCCAAGCAAGGCCTCGCTCTGAGGTAACGGGGGTTAGGGCTTCAACGTAAGAATCTGGGGGAACATGATTCATTCCACAGCCGTGAGTTACGGGCATGCTTGTCTCATCTTACACGCCTCCCCCAGGCCAGTGTCCCCAAGGGTAGGGCCGGGGCTCGCCCATCTCTGCAAGAAGGAGAACAGAACCAGCAAGTGGGGAGCCAGCGGGCAGGTCAAGGGGACGGCGTCTGAGAAACCCAGGCAGGCTGGGGCCCCTCCCTCCTGTGGAGTCAGGGTGATGGGGACCCTTCTCATCCTACCACCTCCTCCCTGTCTGCGGGAGCCTGGGAGTCTCATGTCCAGCCTGACACATACATGATACCCACGGCTGCAGCTTCACGATTAGCGACGGGGGTGAGCTGACTCCATGAAAGCCCTGAGACACGTCCCATCAGCCCCACCCAGGCCTGCCTCTTTATAGTTTTAATTTTTAACTGCACTGTGGTAAAATCTGTATAACATAAATCTTCCAGCCTGGCCAACATGGTGAGACCCCATCTCTACTAAAAATACAAAGATTAGCCGGGCGTGGTGGCGGGCGCCTGTAATACCCAGATGCTTGGGAGGCTGAGGCAGAGAATTGCTTGAACCCGGGAGGCGGAGGTTGCAGTGCACTCCAGCCTGGGCGAAAGAGTAAGATGCAAACAAAACAAACAAAAACAACAACAACACAACAACCGCAAAACATAAAACTTAGCACGGTAACCCATTAGTGCACAATTCAGTGTCACTGAATACACAATGTCCAGAACATTCTCATCTTCCCAAACTGAGCCTGTCCCTGTGAACCACAGACTCCCCATCTCCTTCCCCAGCCCCTGGCACTCACCCTCCAACTTTCTGTCTCTAGGGACTTGGCTACTCTAGCTTCATATGAGTGGATGGTACAGTTGCTGAGCTTGTCTCCTGTGACTGGCTGATTTCACTTGGCATAATATCCTCAAGTCTCCTCCGTACCAGGCCTTTGTAGCCGGTGTCGGTTTTCCTTCCTTCTTTAAGATGGAACGATGCTCCCTGTTCCGGATACACCACATTTGCCTTCCTCCTGCACCCGTGACGGACACTTAAGCCGGCCCTTTCACCTGAGAACACCTGTCCTTCCGTTAGCCAGGCTGCACCTCTAAGCCTCCCCTACTCATCAGCCTGGCGGGAACAGTAGGAATAGCCACTGGCCCCCCGCCAACCATCCTTGGCTTCATCAAGAAAATGGACAGCTGGCTGTGCTGGCTGGGCACTCCCCGGTGTGCCCTCCTGGCTGGTCACCTCTGCATGTAGCAGGTGGGCTGGCGGGCATGAGCTAGCTAGGACAGGGTGAATGATGACTAGATGTGTAGGTGACTGCGGGCCTCGCCAGAGACCTCTGGGCAGGCAGGGGTGAGGCCAGCAGGCACTGACAGATGTGGGGCGTGGAACCTGGTGTTCAAATTGGCTCTGAGAACCTGGTTTATGGCCTAAGACAGGGGTTTTCAAGCGGGGGCAATAGTGCCCCCCACAAAGCACATTCAGCCATGTCGGGAGATATTTTTGGTTGTGACAACAACTGGTATTGCTACTGGCATCTTGTGGGTGGAGACAAAGGAAGCTGCTATACATCCTACAAAGCACGGGACAGTCCCCCACAACAGAGAACTGTTGAGTCCCAGGTGCCACCAGTGCTGGGACCGACCCTGCCCTAAGGCTGAGGGCAGCCATCTTGGAAGGGACCCTGCAGTTCTCGTGGCAGCTGGCATAGAGCAGGACCCATGCAGGTCAGGGAGCTCCTCACTCAGAAGCTTCTGCACACCCCGTGACAGTGGCTAGAGAGAGTTTACTGCCCAGGATCCACGCTACTCCTCTGTGCACAGGCCACTGAGTGCCCCATAGTGACCGGGCAAATGCTGAGTGGCTGCTGCATGCTTTGCTTGAGTTACTGCAGGGAGGTTACAAAAACAGACTACATAGTGAGCTGAATGGTGGCCCTCGAAAGGTATGTCCATGCCCTTAACCCCTGGCACCTGTCAATGTGACCTTATTTGGACATAGGGTCTTTGTAGATATAATTAAGTTAAGGATCTCGAGATGAGATCATCCTGGGTTACTGAAGCGGGCCCTGAATCCAGTGATGGGAGCCCTTATGAGGGATGAGAAGAGAGGAGGAGGAGGCTGTGTGACCACAGAGACACAGAGTGGCTCCATGTGGCCACCAGCCAAGGAATACCGGCAGCCCCGGAGCTGGAGGAGGCAAGGAAGGACCCTCCCCTAGAGCCTAGAGGGGCCTCATGGTTTTGCCCACACTTTGATTTTGAAATTCCGGCCTCCAAACTGTGAGAAAATTCATGTGTGTCGTTTACAGCCCAGCCCCTGGAGATGCATGTGGGCTGTGCTCAGCCCTGCTCAGGGCACATGGCCACAGGCTCCTGACTCTCACTGGGCAGGGCTCTGGACTCTGTCCAACACCTCCACTCTAACCAGCAGGCCCTTCCTGGAGCACAACCCCAACAGCCCAGTAAGGTCTGCGAATGACTCAGAAGTCATGTGGGCCTGAGTGACTACTCCTGGAAGCTGGTTCCCAAAGAAGCAGTTTCACAAGATGACCTGATCACGCAGCTTCCTGCCTGCACCCCAGCAGGGTTTCCAACGAGCCTCCTCACTCCTGGGCACCATAGCCTCAGTTTCCCCACTGCCATGAGAAGAGGCAGGAAACGTTCCCAGGGGACTTCTCCAGCATCCCAAGGGCTGACTGTCCCCCGTCTGGAGATCTCAGCAGGAAGGGGGCTCCCCCGGGACGGCTGACCAGTCCCACAAATGAGAACTTGAACGGAGCGAGCAGGTGGGTGGAAGGGCAGGGGCGGTGTGTGCTGGGTGAGGAGACAGAGCCCTGGACCAGCCTGGCACGGGGTGAAGGCTGAGCTCCCCAGGGCAACTGCATGTGCTTTTGATGGAACAGGAACTGCAGTTTGAGGGATGGGCACCTTTTAGATCAGAGGATGCTCTGTTAGAGAAAGGCATGGAGGAACCACACGCAGCCTGCGTTGTGAAATGGGTATTTGGTTTTCCTCTCCTTTACTGACATGTGGCCCCTAAAATCTTGGGACTCTGCAGAGTGCTGAGTGTCTTTGGATGCTGATGAGATGATTGACGGCTGGGGGACCCTAGATGGCTTCAGAATGGGGGCTGGTTATCAGGAGAACCAATCCCAAGATCAGAGAGTTGAAATTTTCAGCCCTGCTGCCCCGCCTCCAGGGAGGAGAGAGAAGGGCTGAAGGTTGGGTCGATCACCAATGGCCAATGATTTAATCAATCATGTCTATGGAATGAAACTTCCATAAAAACCCCGAAAGGACAGGGTTTGGAGGAGTTTCTGAATAGATGAACGTGTGGAGGTTCCTGGGAGGCGGCGTGCCTGGGCAGGGCATGAAAGCTGCACACCCTCCCCGCACCTCACCTCACACATCGCTCCATTTGTAACATCCTTTATAAGAAACCAGCAAACGTATTTCCCTCCACTCTGTGAGCTGCTCTAGCAAATTAATCGAACCCGAGAAGGGCATCACGGGAACCCTGATTCATAGCTGGTCGGTCAGAGGCACAGGTCACAGCCTGGGGCTTGTGCTCGGCACCTGCAAAGGACGCGGGGCCCGTCTTGTGGGACTGAGCCTCACCCTGTGGGATCAACACGCTTTCCAGGTGGACAGTGCAGAACTGAACTGAACTAGGAGCACCCGCTGGTGTCTGAGGGAACTGACTGCTTGCTTGCTGTGTGTGGGAACCCCGCTCACCTGGCCTCTGAGTCTCTCTGTGGATTGCATTGAGAGAGTATAGTGGGAAGGAACTGAGTTTGCTTTTTCCTGTAGCCTCACAGTCCCCCCAAATGTGGCCTCAATGAGAGGCCGTTAGCAGACACGTCCCCATTTCTTAAGACAACTTTCTAGAAGTCAGGAAACAGCCTATTTGGAAAATCCAACCTTGACCTCCTACCCTGTGCCTCTCCCTGGGGATGACAGGCCCAGTTCAAATCTCCACTCTCCACACGCAGGAGAGAATCCTGGGGCTGCAGAACCTCTCCAGCCCCCAGCCTGCCCACTCTGGGGCTCAGTGTCCTCATCTGGAAAATGGGCCAGTCCCAGCTCCTTCCCCATAGCTGCTGTCAAGTTAAAATGAGCCCCCAAAGGTGGAGCCCCACGTGGGACCTTCAAGACCAGCTGGTAGCAACTGTCATTGTTTAGCCTGGGGTATGGAGGGGGGCAAGGCTACCGCCCCTGTCTGTCCCTGTGAATCCCAGAGCAGCTGCCTGTGGGAGAGTGACCGACGGAGTCTCACTGTGGGCTGCTCAGTGTGTGTGGTTCACCAGGGCCCAAATCCCTGCCCGGGGAGATGCACTCAGCAACGTCAGGAGGGGCCACCCCGCCCTCAGGTCACAGTAGACACCATTCCGTCCCAACGCCCCCTCCTTGGCCTGGACCAGCAGATGGACTTGGGACCAGGAGCGGGGTGGCCACCACTGCAGGGATGCGGGTCTTCCATTCGGTAGGAGACAAAAGGGGTGGCCCCTGCTGCTGCCGTAACCTGAAACCCTGAAACCACAGTCTCACAGAGGCGAGACCTCAGCCACCCTCAGGCTTCTCCCCACCCTCAGGCTTCTCCCCACCCTCAGGCTTCTCCCCACCCTCAGGCTTCTCAGGCCACAAAGGAGTAAATGTCACCGGGGCTGTCCTGGGGCTGTCCTGGGCAAGACACGGGTGTCCCCACCCAGGGCCCCTTCAGGGATCGAATCCTCTGAGCCCACGTGAGCACCAAGGACACCGTCGTGCGACCATGTGGGGCTGCGGCCTCTGGGGCTGGGCCGGCTGCTGTGTCTCCTGCCGGGGTCATGGTGGACTTGGGGAGCTTCTCCCACACGCCTAGTGCGGGCACAGGACGGCCTCTTCGAGGAGGACGGGCCAGTGGCAAGAGCCCAGGCCAGGGCAGGCAAGGGCCGTTGGGCCTGGGAGGGGTGGCACTCTGATCCCCTGATCACCACCCCGGCCCTGCCGTGGGCGTCCCTTTTTGCCTGAGAATGGATGGAAGTGGCTCCTGCAGTCCCTGGGCTCGCGCTGTCTGAGCTCCTAATCCGGCTGGCCGGAGGCAGCCTCGCGTCGCTAATCAGCTCCTTTGTGTGCCAGTCTCGTGCTCCTGACCCAGCTCCCTCCCGTCTGCAGCTCCTGCTCCAGAGGCATTCACAGGCCCCAACTCACTGCAGCCTTCGCTGGCCCTGGGGTTGGGCTCCAGGGGAGGGGCTGGCCAAGCAGGGGAGTCGGGGCAGCTCTGGGAGGCCCCGAGCCACTGCACACTCTCTCCTGGATGGTGCTCAACTCAGCGCCCACTGCAGAGTTGGTGATCCTCACCTTGGAGCCTTGGTTTCCTCCCCTGAGAGCAGCTCAGTGACAGCACCGTCTCCCTAAGGCCACTGGGACAGGACGGGAGAATTCATGCACGCCCTCAGTACGGCGCCTGACAGTAAGTGCTCATTAAACAGCTGGTGTTGTATTTTTTTCTGACACCAAATACATCATTCCAACATCAACCAATTCTCTAATCCCCGCCAGCTGGGTGTCCTACTGCTCAGTTCAATTCTGACAGTACCTCCTAGAGTCAGCGCACACCCCGCGGGGTAAGGGCCCAGTCCCACAAGACTGCCCCAGCCTCGGAGGCCAGTCGCCAAGAAGTGGCTCCCCGGATGACCCACACTTCTGCCTGGCTGACTATGAGTCAGAGCTCCCACAACCCTTGCTTAGGTCTGATATCTGCTAGAACCATTCACAATACTCAGGAACATGCATCACTTATGGCAACTGGTTTGCTATGGAGGCTGCACCTCTGAACAGGGAAGAGAAGCTCGGGGCCAACGGGGGGGGGGGGTGTGTGCAGAGCTTCCACACCCCCTTGGGTACCACCAGCTCGGAACCTCCCCAGTCTGGTTGTTTTTTAAAAATTTATTTAATTTTTTTTTTTTTTTTTTTAGGTAGAGATGGGGTCACACTCTGCTGCCCAGGCTGGTCTTGAACTCTTGATCTCAAGCAATCCACCCGCCTCGGCCTCCCAAAGTGCTGGGATCACAAGTGTGAGCCACTGCGCCCAGAGTTTTAATGGAGGTTTCAACACGTAGGCACAGCGGATTAATCACTGGCCAATGACAACTGAGCTCAACCTCCAGCCCCTCTTCCTGAGCCTTCTGTTCCTCTAGAATCACGGGGTTGGTTTTCCTGGTGACCAGCCCCTGCCATCCTGAAGCTATCTAGCCTCAGACTCCCCTAAGGGTCATCTCATTAACATACAAAAGACAGGAAATTCAAGGGGTTTTAAGAGTTCTGTGCCAGGAACTAGGGACGGAGACCCAATGCACGCTTTTTTATTATTCCAAGTTGTCCTGTAAGCCCAGACACCTTGCCTCACGGGGCAGTCTTTCCTCAAGATCGAGACCCTCCCAGCTTCCCTGACCCTCCTGCTACGGTCCAGTCCTGTTGGAGCCTCTCCTGGCTGACTGGGCTGGTGCAGACCCCTGGTGGGACTTGGTGGGAGGGTGTCCACTGTCTTGCTGGCCTTGGCAGAGGCTGGGCTGCCCCAGTCCCCTCCCTGGGAACGGTCAAGGGGGAACAGAGCATACACCTCCCTGCTGGCTCTGGGTGTCTCCAGTGTGTCAGGCCCTTGAGGTCCCTCCAGCTGCAGAACCTTCTGGGGGGCATCCTGCCTTGGCCAGCTCTGTGCTTGCCGAGCGATGATTAAGATTCTTTGCTTTGACCCGGCGTGGTGGCTCAAGCCTGTAATCCCAGCACTTTGGGAGGCCGAGACGGGCAGATCATGAGGTCAGGAGATCGAGACCATCCTGGCTAACACGGTGAAACCCCGTCTCTACTAAAAAAAAAAAACACGAAAAACTAGCTGGGCGAGGTGGCGGATGCCTGTAGTCCCAGCTACTCAGGAGGCTGAGGCAGGAGAATGGCGGGAACCCGGGAGGCGGAGCTTGCAGTGAGCTGAGATCCGGCCACTGCACTCCAGCCAGGGCGACAGAGCGAGACTCCGTCTCAAAAAAAAAAAAAAAAAAAAAAAAAAGATTCTTTGCTTCACCAGGCTCCTTAGACTTCTCCTGAGTCCACCCCTGCTCTTCCATATCAAATCCAACTTCAGCAAGAACCCCCGACCTGGATGTCTGATCAGGCCGCTCACCCCCCACCCCCACCTGGGATGTCTGCTCACCCCAGCCTGCCAGCAGCGAGAATCCCGTTAGGTCAGTTCAGCCAGAATCTCCCCCACCTTTGATGCTTCCACTCAGGAATTTTCTACCCTCTCACTCCCAGCCTGCTCCTGGGCCCTAAATCCCCACTGGCCCATGCAGTATTAGGAACTGAGTTGTGTCCTGTACTGAGTCTCCTCCCTATTCAATATCCTGGATGAAATAGTCCTGGATGAAAACTGTATTTATTGTTTAACTTTTTTTTTTTTTTTTTTTTTTTTTGAGATAGGGCCTCGCTCTGTCGCCCAGGCTGGAGTGCAGTGGCACAATCTTGGCTCACTGCAACCTCTGCCTCCTGGGTTCAAGCGATTCTCCTGCCTTTGCCTTCCGAGTAGCTGGGATTACAGGCGCTTGCCACCACACCTGGCTAATTTTTGTGTTTTTAGTAGAGACGCGGTTTCGCCAAGTTGGCCTGGCTGGTCTCGAACTCCTGACCTCGGGTGATCCACCCGCCTCATCCTCCCAAAATGCAGGGATTACAGGCGTGAGCCACTGCACCTGGCCTATGGCTTTAACTTCTGTTCAGCTCTGGTCACTACACAGCCCAGCACAGAGCAGGTCCCTGTAATCCCAGCTGGAGAGTGTGTCTGAGTATCCAACAGCTATTCCTCTGTCTTGAGGAAGGTACAGACCCGATTTGAAAATAAAAACAGCTTCTCTGGGACCCCCGTTTGAATAGCTGACTTGAAAGGCTGAGCTCTTACTCTATGTAACTGTCTTCCAAGTGCAAATTAACTCTGCTAAAGGAATCCTGGGTCTCCATAACCATTTAGACACAATCGAGACAGAGAATTTCAACGTTCTCGGCAAGCCCTTGCAAGCCCGAGGCTGAGCTTCACGGCAGCAGTGTGAAGATAAGCTTGTTATCAGCTCACTGAGTTTGAACTAGAACCGGAAACATCCTGTCTCCCTGCCAGCCACACAGAATGCCCTAGAAGGCTGCGGGTGTGGCTGGCATCAGCATGCTGGCCTGGCCTGGTGCAGCCTTCCGGGCAAAGGGGGCGATGATGTGTGTGGCCTGTACTGATGTAGGAGCGACCGCCCTCTTACTCCGCCCTGCTTCCCGAGGATGGCGGCAGGAGTTACCAGCATCCGGGTTGGCTGTGTGCAGACACTGGCCACCCCTGGAGTGGGCGGCTGGTCTCCCCACTCAGCGGCTTCCTGCCTGAAATAGATGCTTCCAGTTTTCTCCTGTGACTTAGATCTTTCTGAAAAGAGCCTCGGACAGACGTGCACACACAGCCATCTCTAGCAATCGACCGATGGCTGGATTTCCCTTCCTCCTGGGACCCCCCGACCCCAGGTGGGGAGACTCTGCTTCTAGGACCACCTAGCCCAAGTCCCATCCCGTCCACCCACCACTTCCCTGCTCTGGACTTTGGCCAGCCTCCTGCTGGGCTCCGTTCTCAGGGCAGCTCCTAGAGTTTGGTGGGAGGCTGGCTGGCGCCTGTGCCCGGACACGGAGCCCATTCTCTGTCCTTCCCCTTCCAGAGTCCCCGCGGATGAGAACGGAGGCTGTTACTTTCTCCCCTAGGATGCGGGTGTGGTCTATGGGAGAGGCTGCCCCGTGAGAGTGCTGAACCCTGGCTGTTGGGATCACGGGTTACTGTGGGTTGAAAAGTGTTACCCCCAAAGCTATGCCCATGTCCTAACCCCCGGAGCCTGCGAGCGTGACCTTATTTGGAAACAGGGTCTTTGTAGATGTAATCAAGTTAAGATGAGGTCACTGGGGTAGATCCTAATCCAGTCACTGGTGTTCTCAAACAAGAGGAAAATGTGGACACGCATGGTGGGAAGGAGGCCGGGTGAACACAGATACAGAGATGGGGGCTGCTGCTGCGAGCCAAGAGGCACTAGGGGTTGCCAGCAGCCACCGGGAGCAGGAAGAAGCTGGAGGAGTAGGCAAGGCTCCTCCCCCAGGACATTCCGGGAGAGCATGGCCCTGCTGACACCCCGACTTCAGACTGCTGGCCCCCAAACTGTCAGGGACCATGCTTCTGTTGTTCTAGCCACAGGGTGTGCGGGACACTGTGACAGCAGCCCTAGGAAATGGATTCCCAGGCACAGCTGTACACATGGGGGTGCTGGACGTCAAAGCTCACACTGACCACACGGGCCCTGCGTCCACGGTCCGACTTACAGAGGTACTTCTCACAGGCCGCAGGCACTGCGGCCCCCAGTGACCTGTGCAGTGGAGTGAAGGATTCCACGCCGACTTAGCCGAAGGCATCCCTTCCAGACATGGATGAGGTGTGGCGGCCTCGTGCGAGTCATTGCAAGTTTCTTCTGCCTCTCTCACCCCAAGCCCACGGTCACACTGGTCCCCCTAGTGAACGGCCCTTAAAAATAAGCTCCTGATGGCCCAGAAAGGTGCTCCTCTGTATTTAGGAGACGGAGCTGCCTGCTTTCTCCTCGGTGACAGGACGTGGACTAGGACGGCCTCACGACATTTGCAAAGTGAGGTTGCTTCCGCCGTCCTCTCCTTTGGTGCTCGAGGCAGCGTGGCCAGGGACAGGCAGGAGCCACTGCTCCCCTCTCAGAAGCTGGGCTAAGCTGGGATGTGACCCGAGGTCCCCGGCCAGGGACTGGGAGCTTGAGTGGGACACCTGGGTCCCAGAGCTCTGTCCCTGGGATGGGATGAATTTATTAGGACATTGAAGGAATCTTCAGTTCTGTTGGAATTCATGCCTCTTGGAGGTGAGACCTTTTCCACGGACAGTTAACACCCACACAGGAGCTCGAGGAAACAGAGCTGCATTTTGGGCGTGATTCTCACTACACTTCGATGTTTGGGCTTTCCACCAGGCAACGGCTTGCGAAGGACACAGCAAAGCCCCAGTTCACTCGCAGCCACCGCCTCTGGGAGGCTTGGCCGGCTCTCTCCTGCTGGGCTCTGCCAGGGCTCTGTCCAGTGCTGGCTGAGACCTCCCCATGCACAGGGCACTGTCCTGTAGCCTCCCCAGCCCCTCAGAACAACCGCACTGACTTGGCCGCCGCCCCGAAAGCCAGGAAGCCAAGAGCAGCTCAGGCCTACCAGCCCCGCCAGGCTCCCCTCTTCCTACTCCTACCCGGGGTTCCTGTATCCCTGGAAAGGGAGGCACCCACCCACCCGCCTATGCCCACCCAGCAGCCCAAGTGCTCTGCTGCAGACCCACTCCCAGCAGCGCCTCTGGGAGGGGACAGATCCCTGCCACGAATGACCTCAGCCCCCTTAGAGCCCTTTCCCCATGTCAGTTAGGCAGAGGAGACCCTCCCAACCTGCACGGTGGGCAGGAGCACAGCTGGCCTCGGAGCAGACGCCACCCCTCCCCTGCTGGGGCCTGCTGCACGGGTACCCCCAGGCGGGCCGGGGCAGGAGGTGCCCTTCAGTTTTTGGCAAATGCTGCGTTCTACACCCTGGACCCTGCTGCTGTCTATACCTGGGTCCTTCTATTCAAGACCAAAGTCCAGCCCACCGCCACTGCTGCTCAGCGAAAACTTCATCTGCTGGGTCTACTGGTGAGGCCTCCGTTCAGGAGGAAAAACCACGTCCACGGGGTCGGCTCGCATTTGGTCCCGGATCCTCGTGGGTCGGTGGGCTAAGAACGGAGCGATGTTGATAGCGAAGGTCCCGAGTGAGGGAGAACCCTGGGGAGGGGCACGGTGGTGAAGCGGATATACCTTGGAGGCTCAGCGCCCAAACCTCCCGTCAGTCCTGGGCTACCGGGCTCTCTCAGGCAGTCAGCGGGTGGCTCTCAGGGCAGGACGAGTTCCAGGAGGGCCCAGAGGTGGTGGAAATGTGAGTCCAGCCTCAGGGCCTCCGTGGAGCCGGCCTGAGAAACACTGAGGCGTGGATGGATGGCTACGGAGAGGACACCTGTCTAGCCTCAGGCCTCAGGAGCAGACACGTGTGGACCTAAACAGCCGCCCTGCGGTGGTAAGCGCTCTCCGGGAAGGTCCAGGGACACTGAGAAGGCGATGTCCCTGAGGGCCGAGCGGGGAAGGCTGAGGGGCTTGAGGGCCAGCAGACCCCCTCCCACCCCGCCTCCGAGACCTCATCCCTACACTTTGCTGGGGGCTTCACCCCGGTCTGCATTTTCACATGTGCCCACTCTGCCAGTGTCTATCGCAGCAAAGGTTCCTTTTGAGGGAGGAAACAAACACATACAGAAACTTCCCCGACATTGCCTATGATGTGGCTCTTTCAGCTTTAAAGACGTGTCTGAGGCTCTTTCTTGAGGCCTTGAGAAGGTGGCCGGAGACCACGGAGCCTCTGCTCTGCGCCCTGCCCACTGCCCTCCCCCTCCCTCCCACCGCCTCCCCCACCTCCACTCTGGGCCAGTATGACCCTAAGCTGTGTGGACGTGGCGTGCAGCCCACCTCTTATTTTAAATTCGTGGGCAGAATTCTCAAAAAATTCCTACCGCACGCAGAATGCCGCACCTGACTTTCGCCCCAGCGTCTGGGCTCTGATGGCGACCGCATGCCTGTTATCTCCCCCAGGCCACGGCAGCCCCAGTGTGACGCTTGCCATGGCCTGCGTTCCGGGCGTGCGGCTGCTTCCTCAGGCTGAGTTTTTTTCACTCAAATTCCCAAGCCTCCACTAAGCAGGAGCATGAATAGAGCTGTAATTCTACAACGATGCGCTAGTTACGTCTTTGTACTTAACACACTGAAATCAATACACTCCATCAACGTGAAGTGCAGCCCTATATCCCACTCAGCCTCAGCTGCGGGCCTCACCTGGGGACATGGCTCTCTGCTCCTCCACCTGGACCCTCGCCTGGCCCCACAGAACTGGACTCTGGGTTCTGTGAGCAGGCACAGTCAGGAGTGCCGGCCTGGGACCCGGCCGTAAGGCCTTGAGGCTGGAGGGCTGGGGAGCAAGACCCTCTATGCGCCAAGCCTGTGCTGCCAGCTTCCCAGCCCAAGGCACGGGGGAGCCCGTGGGGGCCTGGGCTTCTTCCCTCCTGGGGTCTGTACATTTTATTGGAGAGCACGGACCAAACTTAAACGCGACGAGTAATTCCAGGCAGTACCCGAGACCACGTTTACCAGTGACAATGCCTGAGGTCAGGGTGATTCCCAGGAGGGCTGCATAGAGGAGGAGGCCTTGACCTCGGCTTTGAAGAATAATATGAGCAGGTGAGGTGACAGTTGGAAGGGGCAGCTGGTATTTCCTGGGTACGGCCAGGCTGCCTGCAAACAAACGCACAGACAGGCGAGCAATGGGTGGGCCTCTCCTGGGAGGAGAGAAGCTGAGAGAACGCCCAGGCGCCTCCAGCCCAGGCCAAGCCTCGGGAGGTTGGGAATCCTGGTGCCCAGCAGGACCCTGGAACACTCGTGTGCCAAGCTCAGGGAGATTTATAGCTCAATTTAGTTCTTGCATGTCCCATGTCATGGCGAGTCATTTATCGAGTGCTTCAACTTGACAACAACTGAAAAATTAATCCCAACAGCAAGCGATTAGCTCTGCAAGGGGATCAGATGCCTCATTTCCCAGGCTCTGATCTCCAGGCGTTCGTCTGTGAAGTGATTTGTCACTTTCTACCCAAGATGACACAGGCGGAAGCTGACCCCGGGCAAGCTGCGGGCCACCATGGGCTGCCTCTGGGGCTCGTCACTGGCTGTCATTAAACCTGCAGCTCGAGGGTTCTCCATGGCGCAGGTGGCCAGCGATGGACACAGCCCGGGGCACAAGGGAGTCGCCGTGTCTAGCCACATCGGGACATTTTCCTTATAGGCATGTCTCAGGACGGAGGGTGACTTTGGTGCCCACCTGGCCTCTAAGCTGGACCCAGTTCCAGAAGCCTCTAGTCATCAGCTCGGGCTGCCCTAACAGAGCACACAGACACGACAGTAACTTAAACCACACACAGGCTGAGGTCTGAGAGCAAGGTATCTCAGCGTTAGCTCCTCCAGAGGCCTGTCTCCTTGGATGGCCGCCTTCCCCCGTGTCCTCATGTGGCCGTCCCTCTGTGCCTGTCTGTGTCCTAATCCCCTCTTAAGGACACAGTGATATTGGATTAAGGCCCACTCTAATGGCCTCATTTGACTTTAATAATCTCCTTTTTTTTTTTTTTTTTTTTTTTTTTTTGAGACAGAGTCTCACTGTGTCACCAGGCTGGAGTGCAGTGGTGCGATCTCGGCTCACTGCAACCTCCATCTCCCAGGTTCAAGCAATTCTCCTGCCTCAGCCTCCTGAGTAGCTGGGACTACAGCTGCCCACCACCACGCCAGGCTAATTCTTTTGTAATTTTAGTAGAGATGGGGTTTCACCATGTTGGTCAGGCTGGTCTTGAACTCCTGACCTCAAATGATTCGCCCTCCTCAGCCTCCCAAAGTGCTGGGATTACAGGCTTGAGCCACCTCACCCGGGCTGACCTTAAGCATCTCTTTAAAGATGCTGTCTTCAAATACAGTCACATTCTGAAGGACTGGGGATTGGGACTTCAATGCACGGATTTTTGAGGGACACAACTCAGCTGTGACGATCCCCACTAGCTCCTGTCCTGAAGCTCGGTCACTGGAACACTCAGCCACGTGAGGTGCAGGACTGCAGTGGGATGCACGTCAAATCAGGGTCAGGACCCTGGCACTCAGGCCCTTTCACCAAGGGCCGTGCAATCCTCAGCGAGATGCTTCTCTTCTCTGGGGGAACACACAGCAGAACCAGACAACATCAGAGGTTTGCTTCTGCTCTGTCCCTTGGGCTTCCAGTGATGGTCTGCGTGACACAGGGTGGAAGTCAGGCTGTGTGATACATCCCTGTATTAGTTAACACCTCCTCTGTGAATAAGAGCCCAGTCACGTCAGAAGTCACTTCTCATCCAGGTGGGGTCGGGATAAGCTCACTTCCAGTGGGTGATTCAGGGTTCCCCGTGTGTGCCGCAAAAGAGGCTACAGGCCTGGTGGACAGGAAGCCAGCAGCAATCTGAATAAAATCACGAAAGAGAACTCGAAATGGCCTGGGGTCGCTGAACGGATGGGATCACTGGCAGGAAGTCCCTGCTGGGGGCAACAGCCTTGCTTTGCCTTCTCCTCTGCGGGGAGCAGATGGCTGGAACAGCCTGTGCTGATAGGGGAGGAACTCCCGAGTCCAGCCCCTGTCCCCAGAAAACACCACATCTGCAACCCTCCCCTCCTGATAAGAAATCACAGGCACCTCCTTGACCCTCCAACCACTTCTAGAACATTCCATTCCTCTCCTAAAAGCCTGGCTTTGATGGGTCCCAAAGGGGGTCCAGTCTTAGATGGCCTCAAAAGTCAGTGTGTGCTCAGCTGATCACCCACAGTGGAGCTTCAGGGAGGGTTCCTGCGCGGCCTCTTTTCCACCTGTTCTGTCCTCTCGGATAACAGGTTCCGTTATAATCCTGTATTCTACCATGAGTCAACACTTGCAAGGACCTACCTGATCATATTTTAACAAATATAACAAAATGTAGAAGACTTTATATTTTGGAACATTTTTGGATTTACAGAAAAATTACACAGAAAGTTCAGAGTTCCCACATTCCCTCTCCTCCCCACCTCCCCCAGGCTCCTCTGTCAGTAACACCTTGCATGAGTCGGCTGCATTTGTTGCAATTAATGAACCGATACCGACACATTATAATTAACTAAATCCACAGTCATCATAGGGTTCCCTTTGGCATTGTCTATTCATTGGTTTTAACGTATCTATAACGCCCTGTTCCCCCACTCCAGTGCCACACAGAAGAGCACCACTGCCCAACAACGGCTGTGCCCCATCTTTCACCCCTTCCTGCCCTGAATCCCTGGCAACTGCTGATTTTTCACTATCTCCATCTTTTTTTTTTTTTTTTTTGAGAATGTCATCTACAGGCACACCTCACTTCATTGCACTTCATGAACACTGTATTTTTTTTTTTTTTTTTGACAAACTGAAGGCCTGCAGCCACCCTGCGTGGAGTCAGCCCATCAGCACCGTTTCCCCAACAGCACATGCTCGCTTTGTGTCTCTGTGTCACATGGTGGATAATTCTCACAATATTCCAAACTTTCTGTCTGTTATGATGATCTGCGATCCATACTTTTTGATGCTACTATTGGACTTTTTTTGGGGGGTGCCGTAAAACACACTCAAATAAGATGGTGAATTTAATCGATAAATATTGTGTGTTCTGACTGCTCCACCCACCGTCCACTCCTCCATCTCGCTCCCTCTGCGCGGGTCTCCTTATTCCCTGAGAGACAACACTATTGAAATGAGGCCAGTTAAGAACCCTACACTGGCCTCTAAGGGCTCGAGTGAAAGGAAGAGTCACACATCTTTCACTTTAAATCAAAAGCTAGAAACGACGAAGCTGAGTGAGGAAGGCCTGTTGAAAGCTGAGACAGGCTGAAAGCTAGGCTTTTTGCGCCAACGACAGCCAAGTTGTGAAAGTAAAGGAAAAGATCTAGAAGGAAATTAGAAGTGCTACTCTGGGCTGGGCGAGGTGGCTCACGCTTGTAATGTCAGCACTTTGTGAGGCCAAGATGGGAGGATCACTTGAGCCCTCGAGTTTGAGACCCCATCTATATGAAAAATAACAAATAAATTAGCCGGACATGGTGGCATGTGCCTGTAGTCCCAGCTACTCCAGAGGCTGAGACAGTGGGTCACTTCAGTGCAGAAGTTTGAGGCTGCAGTGAGCTGTGAACATGCCACTGCACTCCAGCCTGGGCAACAGAGACCCTGTTTCAAAACAACAACAACAACAACAACAACAACAACAACAGCAGCAGCAGCAACAACAGTGCTACTCCAGTGAACACACAAATTATCAGAAAGTAAAGCATCCTCGTTGCTGAAATGGAGAAAGTTTCAGTGATCTGGACAGAAAATCAAGCCGGTCACAACATTCCCTGAAACCAAAGCCTAATCCACAGCAAGGCCCTAACTCTCTTCAAGTCTATGAAGGCTGAGAGAGGTGAGGAAGCTGCAGAACAAAAGTCTGAAGCTAGCAAGGGTGATTCATGAGATTTAAGGAAAGAAGCCATCTCCATAAAATAAAAGTGCAAGGTGAAGCAGCAAGTGCTGATGGAGAAGCTGCAGCAAGTTCTTCAGATAATCTCGCTGAGATCATTGATGGAGGTGGCTACACTGAACAACAGGTTTTCAGTGTAACCTGTTTAGGTTAGCCTCTTTTGCTTAACGATACGGATTTAAGTTTCCTCCATGTCTTTTGTGGCTCAATGCCTCATTTCTTTTTTATGGCTTGATAGCTCATTTCTTTTCATTGCTGGATACTATTCCATTGTCTGAATATATCACAGTTTGTTTGACCACTCACCTACTGAAGGATGTCCAGGCTGCATCCAGGTTTTGGCAAAAAAGCTGCTATAAGCACTTACGTGCAGCCTGATCATATTTATTTTCTCTCTCTCTCTTTCTCTCTCTCTTTCTGTTTCTTTCTCTCTCTATCTCTCTACCTATCTTTCCTTTTTTTTTAGTCTTGCTCTGTTGCCCAGGCTGGGTTGCAGTGGTACAGGCATAGCTCACTGCAGCCTAAAACTCCTGGGCTCAAGTGATCCTCCTGCCTTAGCCTCCTGAGTAGCTGGGACTACAGGCATGCACCACCATGCCCAGCTAATTTTTTTCTTTTTTCTTTTTTTGTCACCCAGACTGGAGTGCAGTGATGTGATATCAGTTCATTGTAGTCTTAGCCTCCCAGGATCAAGCAGTTCTCCTGCCTCAGCCTCCTGAGTACCTGGGATTACAGGCATGTGCTATCACGTCTGGCTAATTTTTGTATTTTTAATAGAGACGGGTTTCTCAATGTTGACCAGGCTGGTCTCTAACTCCTGGCCCCAAGTGATCCGCCTGCCTTGGCATCCTAAAGTGCTGGGATTACAGGCGTGAGCCATCACTCCTGGCCTCATTTTTTCTTATTTTTAATTTTTTTTTTTTGGTAGAGATGGGTTCTTGCTGTGTTGCCCAGGCTGGTCTCAAATATCTGGGCTCCAGTGATCCTCCTGCCCTTGGCCTCCCAAAGTACTGGGATTATAGGCATGAGTCACCACACCTGGCTGAGCCTGATTGTACTTTTACAAAGCCAGGGCCATAAATGTCATGGCATTGCTGGTGTGACTCAGAAGGACCCAATCACTTCCATATTTCAAGTGCTCACCACATACCAGGCACTGCAGTAAAAGCCTCATTCATTCATTCATTCATTCATTCATTCATTCATTTACCTCTTCACTCAATATTTACCAAGTGCCTGCTAGATGCAGGCTCTGTCCTGGGTGCTAGGAACAAAGTTATCAACTGGCCTCAAGATCTCACGAATTACAGACAAAAAGCAAGCAAGCAAACAGACGATGACATGTGAGTTCCAGGGCAGGGACTGAACCCAGGCCAGCCCACCCTGAGGCTCTTGCTGCTAACCCCCACCTCCTCCTAAGGAGGGACTCACATGGAGGGGGTTCTGTATGGAAGCTTCCAGACATATGTTCTGGATGCTCAGCAGTGGGGGAGGAGCCCAGATAGAGTTGGCAGTCCTGGCTCCGAGGCTGGATGTGACCCTTGGGAGGCTCATCCCAGGGCTTGATGTCGGTCTTGCTGCTAAAGCCGGGAGCAGGGAGCAGGCCAGCAGCACTGCAGGGCCAGGGTAAGAGCTGGCAGCGGGACCTGGAGGAGCTGTGGGTGGGGGGCCCTCACAGCTGTGTCCCCCAAGATTCCCACAGTCTGGAAGGATAAGCAGAAAGTCCCCTGACCCGGGCCTCCCTGTGCAGAGGGCCAAGTGGTTCCGGAGATCCCCAGTGATCCCGAGGAGGCTGGGCCCGGACGCTTCCAACGGGCAAGCGGCTTTCTTCACGCACACAGCTGCCCAGTGTGTCTGAGCCCACCTGGACCCTGCAGCTGGGCTTTCTGCAGCCACAGCTCCCAGGCGTGCCGAGCCAGGGCTGAGTCACTGCTACTATTTGAACACTTTCCTCTTCAAAATGACAGTCTTTGGCAAATATGTTAAATACCAATCGAGAATAAATGCCACCAGGAACTCTGATCATCCTTCATCTGCTCAGCAAGGAAATGCCAGGGGAGAAGGGAGAGGAGGCGAGACCGTGAGGGGTCCCAGGGTCCATGCTCTCCAGCTGTCCCGTGGCAGGGGTCCGGCTGCCCACCAAGGAGGCCTGGGTCTTTCTGGGGATTCTCAAAGAGGTTCTTTCCATCTGGAGGTGTGCGAGGGGCGGCCCCCCGGCCCTCCGACTGGAGGCTCATTCACCTGCCCACTGGGGCTTGGGTAGGAGCGTCAGGCCATGGGCTTGTGGGCTTGATGTCGTGTGGGGGACACCCGTACCTGCCCTCTGGACAATGCCACGGGGGCTCTCAGCAGGAAGGGAGCAGCTGGCATCCCCCTGCGTCAGCATCGGGCTCAGCGCATTCGGCGTGCACAACCCAGTCCAGTGGTGCCTGTCACCGCCACAGAGCTGGCCTTGAAGACAGTGCCTGGGCCGAGCTTCGGAGCTCAGGCTGGAGCCAGCCTGCCAGGGTTCCAAACCTGGATCTGCCAGCCCTCACTTGGACGGTCTTAGACGAGTGGCTTACCCTATCTGTGCCTCAGTTTCCTCGTCTGTAACACAGAGGCAATATCAGTGCTCCCCCCATGGGGATGCTAGCTGGGTCCCTGAGGCCATGTGGGGAGGTAGTCAGTCCAGGGCCTGATGCACCTTGGGCCCCTGAGTTACACTGGGCACTAGGCGAGTGAACCAAAAGAGACAAGACTGTGCACCCCTGAGCGCGAGGCAACCAGAAAGACACAATGATGGCCCAGAGTGCAGGGATGTGGCAGCTACAGGAGAGCACAGGAGGGCTCTGGCTTCCTGGAGGATGTGAAAGAAAACAGTAGCACAGCTGCTGCATGGAGAGAAAGCAGTCCCCGTCGGAGTTGGCCTGCAGCGTGTCTGCACACGCAAGAAAGAGGTGCTCAGGGCGATGTGCACACACATGCCTCTTAATAACAATTTCCTCATTTCAGAGACCCTTCATAACAATTTTCTCACTTCACAGATGCTTTTTTTTTTCCAACATGGAGTCTCTTTCTGTCATTCAGGCTGGAGTGCAGTGGTGCGATCTTGGCTCACTGCAACCTCCGCCTCCTAGGTTCAAGCTATTCTCCTGCCTCAGCCTCCTGTGTAGCTGGGACTACAGGCACCTGCCACCATACCTGGCTAACTTTTTGTATATTTAGTAGAAATGGGGTTTCACGATGTTGGCCAGGCTGGTCTTGAACTCCTGACCTCAAGGGATCCACCTGCCTCGGCCTCCCAAAGTGCTGGCATTCCAGGCGTAAGCCATCGCACCTGGACCATAGACCCCATTTTTTTTTTAAGAACACTTTTAGCTTTACCAAAAGAAACCGATGCAGACAGCGTTCAGAGTTTCCACACACCAAGCTTCTTTTTCTTACACAAATAGCAACACAGTTAACATTCTGTCTGCTCCTGGCTTTTTTCACCTCAAATCACTTACTTAGGAGATCATTCCCTAGCAGGACACCCAGAGCAACCTCAGCTTTCTGACAGCAGCATGGCACTCCCCACACTGGGTGCTCCATAGCTCACCTGACCCATGCTCTCCTGGGGACACACCTGGACAAGTGGAGCTGTGGCATCAAGTCCTGGAAGCACAGAGGCTGGACCAGAGGGCATCTGCATTCATCATTTTCATAGGAATTGATGAGCTGTCCTCCAAGGAGGACGTGCAATGTAACCTCTCCCCAAAACAGAAGACAGTGTGTCCTGCCCAGTCCACTCCTGCCCAAACGGTAGATGACCAGACTCCAAAAACAGAGTCCTCACACAAAATAGCCCTTTCCTCTTCCCGTCCCAGACCACCCACATTCTGGGGGTTGCTTATTTATTTATTTAGAGAAGGAGTCTCACTCTGTTGCCCAGACTGGAGTGCAGTGGCGCGATCTCGGCTCACTGCAGCCTCCGCCTCCTGGGTTCAAGTGATTCTCTTGCCTCAGCCTCCCAAGTAGCTGTGATTACAGGCACGCACCACCACACCAAGCTCAAGCTCATTTTTGTATTTTTAGTAGCGATGGGGTCTTGCCATGTTGACCAGGCTGGTCTCGAACTCCTGACTTCCAGTGACCTGCCTACCTCAGCCTCCCAAAGTGCTGGGATGACAGGCACGAGCCACCGTGCTCAGCTTGAGGCTGCATTTCAAGTGGAGCAGAATGTCCTGGATCCTCTCACACCTCAGAGGGCAAATCTATATATTAGCAAAAAATGATCACAAACAGAAACTCAAAAATACCTCTACCATATCTTCAAAAAATACAAACTAGGAATAAATATAACAAAAGATTTGCAAGACCTGTACACTAAAAGCGTTAAAACATGGCTGAGAGAAATGGAAGATCTCAATAAATGGAGAGGCTTTAGATTATGTGGCAGAAGGCTCAATCTCTCCCAATTGGTCTATAGAGTCTATGTAATTCCTATCACATCCCCAGTAGGGTTTTTTTTTTTTTTTTTTTGGGTAGAAAATGACAAGCTGATTGTAAAGTTCACATGGAAATGCAAAATATCTAGAATAGGCAAAAGATTTAAAAAAGGACAAAGTTGGAGGACTAACTTGACCTGATTCCAAGATTTTTTTTTTTTTTTTTGAGACAGAGTCTCACTCTGTCGCCCAGGCTGCAGTGCAGTGGGGCACGATCTTGGCTCACTACAACCTCCAACTCCTGGGTTCAAGCAACTCTCCTACCTCAGCCTCCTGAGTAGCTGGGATTACAGGCACCCGTCACCATGCCTGGCTAATTTTTTTTTTTTCTTTTTTTTTTTTTGAGACGGAGTCTTGCACTGTCACCCAGGCTGGAGTGCAGTGGCGCGATCTCGGCTCACTGCAAGCTCCGCCTCCCAGGTTCATGCCATTCTCCTGTCTCAGCCTCCAGAGTAGCTGGGACTACAGGCGCCCGCCACCTCGCCCGGCTAATTTTTTTTTTTGTATTTTTAGTAGAGACGGGGTTTCACCGTGTTGAACCAGGCTGGTCTCAAACTCCTCAGGCGATTCGCCCACCTCGGCCTCCCAAAGTGCTGGGAGTACAGATGTGAGCCACCTTGCCCAGCCAACTTATTATAAAGATACAGTAATCAAGACAGTGGCACCAAGCTAGACAAATAGAAAATGGAACAGAATAGAGAACGCAGAGACAGCCCCATAGACATGTGAAGAATGGGTTTTTGATAAAGGACAAAGGCAATTCAACAGAGTCGGAATCTGCAGGATTCTTCCTCTCCCATTTCTGCTGTTAGTTATGTGTGTCTTCTCTTCTTCCGGATCAGCCTGGCTACAGGTTTCTATTTTTTTAAGACATGGTCTCACTCCATCGCCCAGGCCGGAGTGCACTGGTGTGATCACAGCTCACCGCAGCCTCGACCTCTGAGGCTCAATCTTCCTGCCTCAGCCTCCTGAGTAACTGAGACTACAGGCATGTGCCACCATGCATGACTACGTTTTGTATTTTAATAGAGACAAGGTTTTGCCCAGGCTGGTCTCCAACTCCTGAGCTCAAGTGATCTGCCCAGCTTGGCCTCCCAAAGTGCATCGATTTTATCGATGTCAAAGAACCAGCTTTTGGTTGCTGCATTTTCCTTTATTGTTTTTCTATTTTCTATGTCATTGATTGCTGTGATCTTAATTACTTCATTTCTTCTGCTTACTGGTTGTTGTTGCTGCTGAGACAGGGTCTTACTCTGTTGCTCAGACTGGAGTGCAGGGGTGTGGTCATAGCTCACTGTAGGTTCGAACTCCTGGGCTCAAGTGAGGTTCCCACTTCAGCCTTCAGAGTAGCTAGGACTACAGATGTGTACCGTCACACCCAGCTAGTTTTTAACTTTTTGTAGAGATGGGGGTCTCACTATGTTGCCCAGGCTGGTCTTGAACTCCTGGCCTCAGGTGATCCTCCCACCTTGGTCTCCCAAAGTATTGGGATTACAGGCGTGAGCCACCACACTCGGCCTTACTTTGGTTTTAATTTGTTCTTTTCCTTTTAGCTTCTAAAGGTAGAAGCTGAAGCACTGATTCGAGACCTTTCTTCTTTTCTAGTAGAGGCTTTCTGTGCTAGAAATGTTCCCTTACAGACACTTTAGAGGCATTCCACACATTTTCATATGTTGTACTTTCATTTCATTTGGTTCCAATATTTTCTAATTTCCCATTTGATTTCTACTTTGATCCTGGTGTTATTTAAAGTAATATTATTTACTTTCCTAACATCTGCGGGATTTTCTAGAGATCTTTCTCTTACTGGTTTCTAATATGATTCCGTTTGGGTTAGAGCACACGTCGTATGACTTGAATAGTGCCGAATTTATTGAGACTTGTTTAATGGACTAAAATATGGTTTATCTTAATATACATTCCAAGCGCACTTGAAAACAAAGCATAGAGGATTCTTTCCATAACTCTCCATTAAGTCAAGCTGGCTGAGGGGTTCGTTCATGGTCTCCTATATCCTGGCTGACCTTCTGTATATGTCTATCAGTTACAGAAGGAGAAGTGATTATACTTGTAGTTTTATCTATTTTTCCTTGCAGGTCTTTTTTTTTTTTTTTTTTTTTTTTTTTTTGAGATGGAGTCTCACTCTGTTGCCCAGGCTGGAGTGCAGTGGCCGGATCTCAGCTCACTGCAAGCTCCGCCTTCCGGGTTCACGCCATTCTCTTGCCTCAGCCTCCTGAGTAGCTGGGACTACAGGCGCCCGCCACCTCGCCCGGCTAGTTTTTTGTATTTTTTAGTAGAGATGGGGTTTCACCGTGTTAGCCAGGATGGTCTCGATCTCCTGACCTCGTGATCCGCCCGCCTCGGCCTCCCAAAGTGCTGGGATTACAGGCTTGAGCCACCACGCCCGGCCGCAGGTCTATTTTTTGCTTCATGTATTTTGAGGCTCTGTTATTATTTAGTGTTTTTAATGTCCTTCCATAGAACTGACCCTTTTACCATAATGAAATAACTTTCTTTAAGACTGTTCACGTTCTTTGTTCTAAAATCTACTTTGATACTAACGTTGTCATCCCAGTTTTCTTCGGATTAGTGTTAACGTGGTATATGCCTTTCCACCTTCCTACTTTTTAACACTTTTGTGTCTTTATAATTAAAGCAAGTGCTCCTTGGAGGTGAGCATCTATTCAACTTGAAAAATCTGCCCTTAAAATAGGGGTGTTTATATCATATGCATGTAACGTGTGATTATGGATATGAAGTTTAACTCTGTCTTTTCTTTCCACTTTGCTTTTTGTTTGTCCCACGTATATTTTGCCTGCCCCCCGCCCCCCGCAACCCAATTCTCTGTTTTTCTGCTTTCTTTTGGGTTGATAATTTTGTTTGTTTGTTTTAAGATGGAGTCTTGCTCTGTCACCAAGGCTGGAGTGCAGTGGCGCGATCTTGGCTCACTGCAACCTCCGCCTCCCAGGTTCAAGCAATTCTCCTGCCTCAGCCTCCCGAGTAGCTGGGATTACAGGCGCCCGCCACCACGCCCAGTTAATTTTTGTATTTTCAGTAGAGACGGGGTTTCACCACGTTGGCCAGGCTGGTCTCAATCTCTTGACCTCGTGATCTGCTCACCTCGGCCTCCCAAAGTGCTGGGATGACAGACCTGAGCCACCCACCGTGCCCAGCTGTGTTGATAATTTTTTATGATTCCATTTTATTTCCTCTGTGACTTTATCAGCTATTATTCTTTGTTCTGTTATTTCAGTAGTTGCTTCAGAACTTATTTATAGTTGGCTGGGCGCGGTGGCTCAAGCCTGTAATCCCAGCACTTTGGGAGGCCGAGACGGGTGGATCACGAGATCAGGAGATTGAGACCATCCTGGCTAACCGGGTGAAACCCCGTCTCTACTAAAAAATACAAAAAACTAGCCGGGCGAGGTGGCAGGCGCCTGTAGTCCCAGCTACTTGGGAGGCTGAGGCAGGAGAATGGCGTGAACCCGGGAGGCGGAGCTTGCAGTGAGCTGAGATCCGGCCACTGCACTCCAGCCTGGGCAACAGAGCCAGACTCTGTCTCAAAAAAAAAAAAAAGAACTTATTTATAGCAGACACCCTTATCACTGCTTATAATCAAGTGATGCTCTACCAGTTCGTGTATAGTACAAGAACTTACAACAGTACACTTCCACTCTTCCCCTCCTAGACTTTGTGACACTGTTATCACACCTACGATCTTTCCATGTCGTAATCCCCAAGCTACATTTATTCTTCTGTTTAAAGACAGTTATCTTTTGAAGGAATTAAACAAAACACATTTTACATATATGGCCATGCAGCTAAGTCCTGCGTTCCTTGGTGTATTTCCCTCTGTGGTCACCTATTTACTTATTTATTTTTTTTGAGGTGGAGTTTTGCTTTTGTTGCCCAGGCTGGAGTGCAATGGTGAGATCTTGGCTCACCGCAACCTCCGCCTACTGGGTTCAAGCAATTCTCCTGCCTCAGCCTCTCGAGTAGCTGGCATTACAGATGCCCACCACCACACCCAGCTGATTTTGTATTTTTAGTAGAGACGAGGTTTCTCCATGTTGGCCAGGCTGGTCTCGAACTCCTGACCTCAGGCACTTTCTTTTTATCTGAAAGACGACCTTTCACATTCCTTATAGTGTACCTGCTGGTGATGAATGATTAAACCTTTTGTATTTTTCAAAAGTCTTTTTTATCTTTGTTGGAATAATTCTGTTTGAATTCTGTTGAAATAACTCTGTTGAATAATTCTGTTTTTTCTTCTTTCAATACTGTAAAGGTATTTGTCCACGATCTTCTCACTGGCATTGCTTCTGACACTATGCCTGCTGTCATCTTTCTCTTTCTTCTTCATGTGTCACATGTCCTTTTATCCCCATGTGGCTGCTTTTAACATATTTGTCCTTATCTCTAGTTTGGAGCAATTTGAATCCTATGGGCCTGGGTATGTTTTTGTTTGTTTTTCTCTCATGTGTCTTGTGCTTAGAGTCCGTTGAGCTGCTTGGGTCTGTGAGTTCATAGTTTACTTCAAATTTGGAAAAAGTTCCATCATTATTTCTTCAAATATTTTAATATTTTTTCTTTTTTTTTTTTTTTTTTTTTTTTTTTGAGATGGGGTCTCACTCTATCACCCAGGCTGGAGTGCAATGGTACAATCTCGGCTCACTGCAACCTCCGCTTGCCAGGTTCAAGAGATTCTCCTGCCTCAGCCTCCCAAGTAGCTGGGATTACGGCACCCGCCACCATGCCCAGCCAACTTTTCATATTTTTAGTAGAGATGGGGTTTCACCCTGTTGGCCAGGCTGGTCTCGAACTCCTGACCTCAACTGATCTGCCCGTCTCAGCCTCCCAAGGTGCTGGGATTACAGGCGTGAGCCACCACGCCCGGCCTTCAAATATTTTTTCTGCCCTCTCCCTACAACCACCCCCTCTTCAGGGACTCTACTTGCATGTATATTGGGCTGCTGGAAGCTGTCTTGCAGCTCACTCACTGATGTTCTTTTAAAAAGAATTCTTGCTCAAGCCTGTAATCCCAGCACTTTGGGAGGCCGAGGCAGGCGGATCACGAGGTCAGGAGATCGAGACCATCCTGGCTAACACGGTGAAACCCCGTCTCTACTAAAAAATACAAAAATATAGCCGGGCGAGGTGGCGGGCGCCTGTAGTCCCAGCTACTCGGGAGGCTGAGGCAGGAGAATGGCGTGAACCCGGGAGGCGGAGCTTGCAGTGAGCTGAGATCCGGCCACTGCACTCCAGCCTGGGCGACAGAGCGAGACTCCGTCTCAAAAAATAAAAAATAAAAAAATAAAAAGAATTCTTTTTTTTTCCCAGTGTTTCACTTAGGATAGTTTCTACTGAGACTTCTCTGAGTTCACTATTCCTTTTTAACATTTAATCTACCCTCAATCTCATCCTGCGTATCTGTCATCTCAGACATTGTGGTTTTCACCACTGGAAGTTTGATTTGGGTTAAAAGGTAAAGAACTGCTTTATGTTAAAATACACGCCACAAAATGTATCATATTAACCATTTAAAAATGTACATTCCAGTGGGCTTTAAAAATATTTTCCGTGTCTATATTTAACTTTTTGGACATATGGAATACAGTTTTAATGACTCTTTTAATATCCTTGTCTGCTAACTCTAACATCTGCGTTAATCCCCAGTCAATTTTGATAATGGATTTTTCTCCTCCTTATGGGCCGCATTTTCCTGCTTCTTTGCAAGACTGGGAATTTCTGAATGGATGCCAGACATCACTAATTGTACTTGCTGGGGGTGCTGGGTAGTTCTGTATTCTGGTCTTGAGCTTTGTTCTGGGTGTAGTTAAGTTACCTGGAAGCAGTTTGATCCTTTATCTGTTTGTTTGTTTGTGTGTTTGACAGAGTCTTGCTCTGCTGCCAAGGCTGGAGTGCGGTGGTGCGATCTCGGCTCACCACAACCTCTGCCTCCCAGCTTCAAGCAGTTCTCCTGCTTCAGCCTCCCGAATAGCTGGGATGACAGGTGCCTGCCACCACGCCCAGCTAGGTTTTGTATTTCTGTAGTAGAGATGGGGTTTTACCATGTTGGCCAGGTTGGTCTCGAACTCCTGACCTTGTGATCCACCCACCTCAGCCTCCCAAAGTGCTAGGATTATAGGTGTGAGCCACCACGCCCGGTCTCAATGTCTTCAATGTGGATGTTCTTCCAGTTTCTGCCTGAGTTCCCTCTCCCTGCCCCACAGCCTGGAAACGCTCAGTGCAGGAAGCTGGGGCAAGTATAGGGCTCATCCCATCTGTTTCTTATGCTTTAGTGATCACTATCATTTATTACCTGGTGTCTGGTTGTAAAACCTAGTGCTTTATATATATTTTATCTTTTCTTTTGGACATTTCATGAGGAAAGGTAAATCTGGTCTCTGTTTCTCCATCTTGGCCACAAGTAGAAATTGAAGTAGAAGTAGGCATTTTTTTTTTTTTTAAATTTTCAGGTTTCTTTTCTAACGGAAAATTGCAAACATAAAGCAATGTAAAGAGGAATACTGTATTAGTCTGTTTTCAAGCTGCTGATAAAGACATACCCAAGACTGGGTAATTTACATAGAAAAAAAGGTTTAATGGACTCACAGTTCCACGTGACTGGGGAGGCCTCACAATCATGGCAGAAGGGAAAGGGCATGTTCTACATGGCGGCAGGCAAGAGAGAATGGGAGTCAAGCGAAAGGGGTTTTCCCTTATAAAATCATCAGATCTCATAGACTTGTTCACTACCGTGAGAACAATATGGGGGAGAATGTCCCCATGATTCAATCATCTCCCACCGGGTCCCTCCCACAACACATGGGAATTATGGGAGCTACAATTCAAGATGAGATTTGGATGGAGACACAGCCAAGCCATATCAAACACCATGATGAGCTCCACAGTCTACCCCGAAGCTTCTGCTATCATCCATCTCATAGCATTATTTTCATTAAGACAAAAACGACACTTCCCTGACTTTAATCTACACCACCTTGCTTCTCATGGATGCTGTTAAGAGTGGACCCCAAATGGGAGTGGAAAAGTGATGCTGCACCCTCCCAGGACAGGGACACCCCCTCATCAAATCCAGGGCTGGGACCACAGTCCCCAGTCCCTAGGCTCACTCGCAGAAGCATGGCTCCCACAGCCTGAACCCCAACATGGATGCCAAGACTTTCCACTCTGAGTCCTTCTGAAGTTTGCTGTCACAATTGACAAGACACAGGTGAGTACTGATCCTGAAAAGGAAGAAATTAGTGTTTCTGAGAGTGAAATTTACCCCACCCTGCCCTTCCCCTCCCGAGTTTGATGGCGAGTGTGCCCCACGCAGCTATTCTGGCTTGCACAGATACTACCAGAGCAGACATGGGTGGTTAACAAGTAATTCATTTAGTCTCCATCATAACCACTTAGCAATCTGTTTCCTATTTCCTGTTCGGAGACCTTTGGATGTGGCAATCTGAATAATTGATTGGAGCAGAAAAGCCTCAGGCCTTTGAAGTCCCTCATTAATTACCTGGACAGGAAGAAGGAAGAATCTCTACTCAGCCACAAAGCAGCTAAACACGATCAAAGAAACCCTACCTGGCTTTGATGGGTCCCTCTGTCAGCCAGAGGCACCATTTCCCCTCGCGGCGGGAGGAATGCTTCTGGAACCCTCTGAGCTGCTGCTGAATGCCACCACCATTGTTATCGGGTGGTGCCACCATCTATCCTAAGTCAAACACATTGGGCTGTGATTGATGGAGAGGTGTCTGCAGAGCATCTGTGATGAAGCTGTGATCAGCTAAATTGTGTCCCTCTTAACTCCTATGCTGAAGTCCTAACCTCCAGCACTCAAGGGTATGACTCTATGGAGACAGGGCCTGTACAGAGGTAATTAAGTTAAAATGACATCATGAGGATAAGCCTTAATCCCATCTGACTGGTGTCATTATAAGAGTTGGAGACGAGGCTGGGCGTGGTGGCTCACACCTATAATCCCAGCACTTTGGGAAGCTGGGGCAGGTGGATCACGAGGTCAGGAGTTTGAGACCAGCCTGGCCAAAATGGTGAAACCCGTCTCTACTGAAAATACAAAGATTAGCTGGGTGTGGTGGTGGGTGCCTGTAATCCCAGATACTCGGGAGGCTGAGGCAGGAGAACTGCTCGAACTCAGGAGATGGAGGTTGCAGTGAGCCAAGGTCACGCTACTGTACTCCAGCCTGGGTGACAGAGCAAGACTCTGTCTCACAAAAGAAAAAAAAAAAAAAGAACTGGATATGAGGACACAGACACACATAGACATATAGACGGACGACCACGGGAGGACCCAGGGAGAAGGCAGCGCCTACAAGCCACGAAAGGAGGACCCAGCCTCTAAGACACCTTGATCGTGGATTTCTGGACTCCAGAACTGTGACAGTCAACATCTACTGTCCCAGTCACCCTGTCTGTGGTGCTTTGCTGGGGCAGTCCGAGCTACGCCCTGGGATAGCTGTAGGGCTGGGAGGGAAGCTGCAGACACTCGATGTATTTGTCCAGCCAAAACACTTCAAATTGACTGAGTTATTCAAACCAAAACTCAGCGAGGAGACGGGCAACTAAAGAGTTAATGGAGAGACTGTAAGTGAAATGGGTCTGGGCATCAGCTGATGGCTAGTACTGGAGGCCGGGTGCAACACAGCTGTGAGGTCAGTGGGGCGGGGTGGGGTGGGGAAGATGGCGGATTCTGACTCTGATCCTGCCTGTGATGGATCCCGTGAAGGGGTCAGAGCAAAGCTTCCAACACAGAGAACCTAGAAAGCAGGCCCTCAGGTAGCTGTAGCTGCCGCCTCTTCCGTGACACTTAACAGCTGGGGAGGCTGGAGCCAGGCATCCTTCCAGGGGTGGCACCATCTCCAGCATCAGGAAGAATCTTCACTTCCTCTTTGAAACTGCCCTGGAAGTGAGCTTAGGGACAGAGCTCAGGCAAGGCAGTGCCTCACTCGGTGTGTAAAGCCTCCTTCCCTCTCTCACAGCTCCCTGAAAGCTTCTTGCAGAGAACTCTGTTTAATAACCCGGGAAAAGCATTAAAAGCAAGTCCGAAGAACTCATTTAATGGATTCTTGGAGGCGGCTAGGATCCTCAGAGCTCTGTGAAGCTGGGGAACTTATTCTTGGTAGAGCCTCCAGCTGGATAGAAACTGTTCGACTTTCCCCAAAGCCAATTCGAGTTGTTGTTCCTCCTGGGAGGATGCATCTCCCAGCACCTCCCCTCTCCCATGTGGGCAGCGGATTCGGAGCTGCTCTTTTCTGCAAAGCCATGGGTGGCCCAGGTCAGGCATCTGGGAGGAGCCGGGTTCTGGGAGCAATTCTGAAAGATAAACCACCCTCTGGAGGGTGTGACTCCCAAGACTTCGATTCTTTGAGCCACCATGACTAGACAGCCCCCTCCTTCCTTTCTGACAGAGGACTTGAGCCCTTGGCACTGCAGTCCAGCTGTTTACAGATGGCTGAGAAGCCTGTCTGTGCCCAGCAAGAGTGCGGCTGTGTGGCCAGTGGATTCAGCATCCACGTCCCAGCGACTGCTCACATTCTCTGAAGATGTCTGAGGCTGCCCATGCGCTCTTTCCCCGTTTTCAGGCATGCAGCATGCAGGCCCCACTGCCGCCGCTGGACTTACAGTGAACACAGCCAGGAAAGCGAGTCTGCCCTGACTTGCCCCGGATTCTGCAGGAAGGCCCCACCTGAACCACCTCAGTCCCATGGAGAGGGGGATCCTTTGTCCCTTCGGTGCCAATCGGACTGAGGACCCCCGGGCTGTCCCGAGCCCAAGTGCATAGTGACCTCAGGGGAAGCTGGTGGCTAAGCCATGCCCTGGGGTCCTGGGGGGTTGGGCTCGGGAGTACCTGGGGTGATCCTGCTCATGCCCTCCCTGGTGGACGCATCTTGCCCCGGTTTCCAGGTGCGGTGGAGAGGGGAGCTCCGGGGCTGGCAGAGTGAGCAGGACCTGGGTACCGAGGGAGAAGGCGGCTCCTAGGCTGCTGGACTGGGCAGAGGGTGGACGGTGGGGCTGATCCGCGATGAGGCCCCAGGGAAAGCCGGCCGCGTCCCCATCTTACCTCTGCTGGTGCCGCAGCCCTTTCCTTTCTGTGGCCCCTCCCCACGTGGAGGATACTGAGGAGGCTAGGACAGCCCTTGGGCTCAGGAGTGCCCAGTGACCCAGTCCTGGCCAATCGGGGGTTCCCGTTTCCCAGGCCACAGTGATTGGTTGAGGGACGGTTATCCAGGCCAATCAGAATCCTGCCTGGGTTTTTCCTCTACATCTACTGGGAAAGATGTTCTGTCCCCGGGGGGCTGTGATGCTGGCAGATGTGTGAGCAGGGAGGGGGCTCCTCAGCCCGGGGAAAGGCTGGGACCGGCACAGGGAAGAAGCAAGGGCAGGAGGTCAGTACCAGGAGATGGGGACAGCGGTACAGAGCGAGACAGAGACACACACTCACCGAGACAGAGACACAGAGACATACAGAGAGAGGGAGACAGAGAAGGGAGTGAGAGACAGAGACAGGCCCCCAGCACCACCGTGGACTCCTGTCTCCAGCTGTTGAGTCCCCCCTACACATTATTCACCTATGAAACTTCAGCTGCTCGGTTGGGGCCTCATAGGCTGTCGCTACCTGACTGTTTTTTGACCTATAAAAATGGCAGCTTCACAAGGCTTGACTGAATGACAAGAGGGAACTTCTATGGCTTGCCGCCCAGAGTCCTGGAGAAAGTAGGTTTGGCTGGTGGCCACGCTGACCCGCAGGAGCCCTGCCCCTTTGAAGCCCTTCCCTCTTTTAGATCTGCCGGGTTTACAAGGGGCCCAGGTCGTTCCTGTTCTTGATGATTAATTTTCTAAAAACGGTATTTCTGATTCCTGATGGTAGAACTTCAAGCCCCAGCGCCTCTCTAGGGTGCACGCTTGGGTGCCCCTGACCCAGGATGGGTACCGTCTGGCTCTTTTTAGGAGCTGTGGTCAAAGCACCCCTACCTGCCGCAGGACCAGGACCGGGGTCCCATCGCCAGGTTCCCCAGGGAGGCCTTGCTCTGAAAGGGGCCCTGGGCAGCCCGTGCCGTGAACTCCTGCTTTGGACAGGGCTAGCTCCTCACCTGCTCTGCTGCAGGCCTGGGGCTGCCTCCACAGCTACGGCCTCCAGTGGTGTGTGTAGGCTGCAGCTTCAGACAGGGCCACCCTCCAGGATCACTGCAGCCCAGCTGGCTCTATGAGAGGAAGCGCCAAGGGGCTGGAGGATGTGGGAGCACCTGAGTGGGGAGTGGGGATTGGGGTGCCATAGGCTGAGGCCCTCCGGCAGTCAGTGCCCACTCACACCCGGGGCCCACGCCCACCAGGGCCTCACACTGAGCTCCCCGTGGAGCCATGGGTGCAGTTCCAGGGACATACGCTGCTTGTCACCCAACTGGAGATATGAGTGGGGCTCTGAGAGTGGACAGGTTTCATAAACCTTGCAGTTATCTCGTGCATAACACAACTATGCTGCATCCTGTGGGTCAAAGCACGAGATGCTTTTGTGCGGTGGTGCTCGTGGGTGTGAGCATTTCTTCCTTTTGAAGCAATCCAGGAGGCTCAGAACACCACAGTAGCTGGGTCCTGGAGGTGGACTCTAGGGAATGACTCTCCCTGGCTTCCCCCAAGGCCTCTCTGACCCTGTCCAGCTCTCCCCCATCCCCCGGAGGTCAGGAGTGTTCACTCTGGGGTCAAGGCTGGGCTCGGCGTCTGCACCCGTGTTTGTGCTCTCCATTGCCCTGCAGAAGATGGCATTTAATCCTTCCAGGTGCGGGCCAAGGACAGTGCTGTGAGCATGAAATAAGCATCAAATACTTTGTGGGTATTCATCTTAGAGGCTTAGTGACTTCCGGTGATCCATAGCCCGAAAATGGAAGGGCAGAGAATCAACACCAGGCTCTTGGCCTTCTGCAGAGAAAGGGCATGGTAGCAGGTCCTGGATACTTGGATACCATTGTGCTACTTTTTCTTTGAAATAAAATGTTCATTTTCCAATATAAAAAGTCTAGATGTTGGCTGGGCGCGGTGGCTCAAGCCTGTAATCCCAGCACTTTGGGAGGCCAAGACGGGCGGATCACGAGGTCAGGAGATCAAGACCATCCTGGCTAACACGGTGAAACCCCGTCTCTACTAAAAAATACAAAAAACTAGCTGGGCGAGGTGGCGGGCGCCTGTAGTCCCAGCTACTCAGGAGGCTGAGGCAGGAGAATGGCGGGAACCCGGGAGGCGGAGCTTGCAGTGAGCTGAGATCCGGCCACTGCACTCCAGCCTGGGCGATAGAGCGAGACTCCGTCTCAAAAAAAAAAAAAAAACACAGTCTAGATGCTACCCCCCACCACGTGCCCCTCCCCAGCAATAGCTGGCTGAGCTGGAGTGGCCCCCTGACCCCACAGGCTGACCAGTGGCCTTGGGTCTAGGGAGGAGAGGTGAGCTGAGCCTAGCCAATTCTGTCCTTGGGGCAGAACCAGGGGATCCAGGTGTCTGTGCAGGGAGCTCAGTTGGAGGCCCCTACAGGCAAGGGCTGAGGTCGATACTAGAGGAGTCAGCAAAGGAGGGTGGTGCGTGCAGGGAGAAGTGATGAGCCCTGAGGAGAGGGAGGGGCACGGCAGCAGGGGGCCCCAAAGAGGGGTTGAGGTGAGGGGAGAACCAGAAAGCCAGAGAGGAGGAGGAGAGGGAGGTCTGGGTGCTGTGGGCTGAATGTCTGTGTCTCTGCAACATTCCTGGGTTGGAGCCTAACCTTCAATGGCATGGTGTTGGGGTGAGGCCTCGGGAGGAGACTGAGCCCTTGTGATGGGATCAGTACCCTTACAAAAGGGACCCCAGAGAGCTTGATTCCACCTTCTCCCTCTGCCACGTGAGGATGGCATGAGAAGGCAGCCGTCTCCACACCAGGGACAGGCCCTCACCAGAACCCGGCCCCGCCGGCATCCTGCTCTCAGGCTTCAGCCTCCACAACTGGGAGAAAATCAAGCCCTGTTGGTTTTTGAGACAGAGTCTCACTCTGTCGCCCAGGCTGGAGTGCAGTGGCACGATCTCGGCTCACGGCAACCTCCGCCTCCCGGGTTCAAGGGATTCTCCTGCCTCAGCCTCCCGAGTAGCTGGGATTACAGGTCCCCACCACCATGCCCGGCTAACTTTTGTATTTGTAGTAGAGGTAGGGTTTCACCATGTTGGCCAGGCTGGTCTCGAACTCCTGACCTCAAGTGATCCTCCTGTCTCGGCCTCCCAAAGTGCTCGAATTACAGGCATGAGCCACCATGGCTGGTCACCCCTGCTGTTTTGGAGCCCTCGGTCTAGGGTATTTTGCCCTGGCAGGTTTAGCTGACTCAGACAGAAGGGAAGGGAAGGAAACTAAGGGAGGAGAGAGAAGAGGGAAACAAGGAGAGAAAGCCCCTCTGTTCCCCACAATGTTGCAGTTCTAGCTTCCCAGAAGATACAGGGATGGCTGGTAAGAATAAGAGAAGATGCCTAACATCAGAGGTCTCCAGGGAAATGTGAGCTAAAGTCACAATGAGACGCCACCTCACACCGTTCCAACTGAAAAAGAAGGCACACACCAAGTACCGGCGAGGTCCAGGAGAGGCTGGGCAGCCACACGTGGCTGGCAGGGACGTGAGATGGTGCGGCTGCTTTGGAAGACCGCTTGGCCTTCTCTTCAAGTTGCACGGCCATCTACCACATGACCTAGCCTTTCCTCTTCCGAATATCCAAGAGAATGAAGGCACCCATCTACCCCAACTCTAGTGCACGGGCATTCTCAGCAACTTTATGTGCGGTACGTCCGGAGTGGATGCAACCAAACGCCCATCCACCGTGACTGGTTGCCAAATTGTGGGCCGTCCACACGATGACTGCCCATCACTCGGCAACGCGAAGGAACGCGCTGCCGGTACACACGCCTCAGAATAATCACGCCGCCGGAGAGGAACCAACCCAAAAAATAGCATCGACTGCGTGACTACATTTCATGTGAAATTCTAGAGGGTGCAGGCTGCTGTGATGTGACGGAGCTGGGCGGTCCCTGCATTGGTGGGGGCGGGAACGTGATGTGATGGAGCTGGGCGGTCCCTGCAGTGGTGGGGGCGGGGCTGTGATGGAGCTGGGCGGTCCCTGCAGTGGTGGGGGCGGGGCTGTGATGGAGCTGGGCGGTCCCTGCAGTGGTGGGGGCGGGGCTGTGATGGAGCTGGGCGGTCCCTGCTGTGGTGGGGGTGGGGCTGTGATGGAGCTGGGCGGTCCCTGCAGTGGTGGGGGTGGGGCTGTGATGGAGCTGGGCGGTCCCTGCAGTGGTGGGGGTGGGGCTGTGATGGAGCTGGGAGGTCCCTGCAGTGGTGGGGGCGGGGATGTGAAGGAGCTGGGCGGTCCCTGCAGTGGTGGGGGTGGGGCTGTGATGGAGCTGGGCGGTCCCTGCAGTGGTAGGGGCAGGGCTGTGAAGGAGCTGGGAGGTCCCTGCAGTGGTGGGGGTGGGGCTGTGATGGAGCTGGGCGGTCCCTGCAGTGGTGGGGGTGGGGCTGTGATGGAGCTGGGAGGTCCCTGCAGTGGTGGGGGCGGGGATGTGAAGGAGCTGGGCGGTCCCTGCAGTGGTGGGGGTGGGGCTGTGATGGAGCTGGGCGGTCCCTGCAGTGGTAGGGGCAGGGCTGTGAAGGAGCTGGGAGGTCCCTGCAGTGGTGGGGGTGGGGCTGTGATGGAGCTGGGCAGTCCCTGCAGTGGTGGGGGTGGGGCTGTGATGGAGCTGGGCGGTCCCTGCAGCGGTGGGGACGGGAACGTGATACGAAGGAGCTGGGCGGTCCCTGCAGTGGTGGGGGCGGGGCTGTGATGGAGCTGGGCGGTCCCTGCAGTGGTGGGGGCGGGGCTGTGATGGAGCTGGGCGGTCCCTGCAGTGGTAGAGGTGGGGATGTGAAGGAGCTGGGCGGTCCCTGCAGTGGTGGGGGCGGGGATGTGAAGGAGCTGGGCGGTCCCTGCAGTGGTGGGGGTGGGGCTGTGATGGAGCTGGGCGGTCCCTGCAGCAGTGGGGGTGGGGATGTGAAGTGAAGGAGCTGTGGGGGGGTCCCTGCAGTGCTGGGGGCGGGGCTGTGATGTGATGGAGCTGGGCGGTCCCTGCAGCGGTGGGGGTGGGGGGGGGGCAGGGGCGGGAGCAAGCCGGTTGGTGGAAGGACTTGTCACCTTGACCTTGGCGATGGTTTCCCAAGAACACACACATGCGAAAACTTACAGAATTGCACACTTTAAATATGCGAACTTGACGTTGATTATGCCCCAGGAAAGTTTTTAAAAAGTATATCATGATATGACCGATACCACAGGAGAGGCTGCCCCTTACGTCTGTGTGTGTGGGGGGCGTGGCATTTGATATAAAGAACATAGAAGTTACTGGGACCAAGACATGAAGATGACCCCAGTGGCCCCTCCTACGTTGACCAGATCAAGCTTCAGGTTCTGGGAGACAGCTGGAGTCCACGCCCCACGCAAGCCCCTGGCTACCCCTGAGGGTGAGGAGGGGAAAAGGGGCGCCAACTGATGTCTCAAGCTCCCAACCCCACACCTCACTTCAGCAAACGGCCACTTTTATGTTCTGTCTGACTTAGAGTGTGCAAAGTACTTCTCACACCGAAGACTTCAGGGCACACCCACATCCTGGTGACAGTGGAGCCCGATGGGGGCCCTGAAAGGCCTGGGCTGATGATATGCTCTTGGATTCCACACCCTGCCCCGGGGCGGATGGCGCTACACCAGTTTCTCTCCAGCCACCAAGACCCATGCTCCTGGCCCCCAGCCCCGGTTCTTCTCCAAACATGGACACTTCTTAGGAAATCTGGTCTCCTCCTGCCAGCTCCGAGGGGCGGCCAAGCCCCCAGCGTGGTGCTGATGGAGAACTCGGCCAGTTCCTCTTGTCTATGACCACAGGGCTCACAGCACTCATGGCAGCCCCTGCCCAATCTCTCTTAGGCCCTGCCTCAGTTTACCCTGCTGATCAATCTCCAGGTGAGCCAACACAGACTGTGGAGGTCTGGCCCAAAGCCAGCCTGTGCTTGTTTGGGGCCTTTATTCTGAGCTTCCCCACGCTCCCCACAGCCTGCCGGGAACTCATACCACAGGGCACTAAATTCCCCACCTCCCCCACTGGGAGAGGCAACATCAGGGTAGGGGGTGGGGGTCTTTGGAGGCAGGAGAACAGGCTGGCTTGATGCCTGCTTCCGCTCCATCCCAGCACTGCATCTGTGACTGATCACCTAATGTCTCCCATTCATTCATTCATTCATTCATTCATTCATTCAGTCATTCTTTTACTCACTCATCTGACTCTGGGGCCATGGCTCCTCCCATTTTCACACATTTGCACTTTGCCGGGGGACTTCTAGTGAGTGTCCCTTTGCCCATGAAGGTGGCGTGCCCTGAAGGGTCCCCTCCTCTTCTCTGACTCTGTATGCAGCCCTGGCTTCACCATGGAGCAGGAAGAGAAGGAGGGGCTGGCTCTGATGGGATCCACCCTGTGCACTGGGGCCACGCCGTTCTGCAGCACGGAGCACAGACAGGGGTCTCAGTCTACGAACTGGGGGATTAGGTCACATGTCTGCTAGTAGTGCTGGGACACCTCTGAAACCATTATGGTTGGCAGCCTTACAAAACTCTGACCCCAAACCTTGCTGCCCGGCAAGTTTTCTTTGCTTTCCTTCCCCGTCCTCCTCATTTTGCCATGATACCTAGAGGCTGAGTAGAGGTCCTGCTATGAGTCCCGCCTGTCCTGCAGACCCTGCCCAGCTATCCCCATCCCCACATTCGCACACAGGAAGCCACACACACACAAGGCACGTTTCTGTTTCAAAATCATTGCAGCCGATCCTCTGTGGTACATTCAAGCCAGGCCCCCCTTGTTCCCTGCTCCGGGTGGGGACAAGGACAGCACACTGAGTAGGAAGGACACTGGGGTCCAAGTCAAGCCACCCAGGCAGGCAGCAGAGGAGAGGTCACCCAACGGTGACTGTCAAGGTACAAAGGCTGGCTGGGCGTGGTAGCTCACACCTGTAATCCCAGCACTTTGGGAGGCCGAGGCGGGTGGATCACCTGAGGTCAGGAGATTGAAACCAGCCTGGCCAAAATGGCAAAAATCCATCTCTACTACAAATACCAAAAAAAAAATCAGCTGGGCATGGTGGTGGGTGCCTGTAATCCCAGTTACTCAGGAGGCTGAGTCAGAAGAATTGCTTGAACCCGGGAGGCAGAGGTTGCAGTGAGCTGAGATTGTGCCACTGCACTCTAGCCTGGGTAACAACTCCAGACTCTGTCTCAAAAAAAAAAAAAAAAAGAAAAAAAAATGTACAAAAGCTACAGAGTCAGCCCCAAAGAGGGCACACAGAGTCCCCTGGGGTGGGGAGGAGACACCAGGCTTTTCTTTATCATTCCCTCTGCCTCCACCTCTGGCGTTTCCACGTGTGTTTTGCAATGTGTGCGTGCTTTACAGAGTGCAATAAATCGACACTCAGGTGGTGGGGGGGTGGGGGGTGCGGGATGAAACGTGCAGAGACTCTGGGGCTGTGAGGTGACTGTTGACAGGCTTCTGCATAGCCGCAGCCCGTGGTGGGTGATGGCGTGGAGAACCTGGGTCGGTGGGGGCAGGTGGGCTGGACAGAGTGGAGGACGCTGAGCTCCTGTGAGGCTCCTCGGAGCTAGACTGGGGCCCTGGTAGGTTTTAATTCCTTATCGCAGAATCCCCTGGGCCGTGCTACAGCCTGGCAGTGTCAGGGGCTCAGTAATTATTTGTTGGTGGAGTCACCTGAGCAGTGAGAGGCAGGCGTGAGCTTTGGTGTGCTGCCTTTCCCGTTTTCCAGAGTGGAAATGCGTCCCCCGCCCCCCCACAACCAGAGGATCGCACGGGCTTAAATTCTGGCAGACAGACTCCTGGCATCTGAGCACCAGGCCATTTGTGTCTATGGGGAGTCACCTGTCCCTCAGTACTTCTTAGGAGCCCTTTGTTTTCACAGGTGCTGGGAAGCAGATGAGGAAAGGAGAGGCTGCGGGTGCAGGGGCATGGAAGCTGCAGGCGAAGATGTGGTGTGGAGCCTTCCTGTGAGGGACAGCAGGCGGCTGCAGCAGACCCCATGCACTTCCCGGGAAGGTAGCCATGCCAGAGAGGAGCACTGGACTCAGCGTCAAAAAACCCACACTCACGCCTGTGATCCCAGCACTTTGGGAGGCCAAGGCAGGCGGATCACAAGGTCACGAGATTGAGACCATCCTGGCTAACACGGTGAAACCCCATCTCTACTAAAAAAATACAAAAAATTAGCTGGGTGTGGTGGCAGGTGCCTGTAGTCCCAGTTACTGGGGAGGCTGAGGCAGGAGAATGGCATGAACCCAGGAGGCGGAGCTTGCAGTGAGCCGTGATTGCGCCACTGAACTGTAGCCTCAGCGACAGAGCGAGACTCCGTCTCAAAAAAACAAAACAAAAAACACCACACTCCCAGCCCTAACTCTGCCCTTACCAGCCTGAAGAAGCTACCTGGCTCTCCCAGGGCCTCTGTTTCCCCATCAGTAAGACTGAGATGCCCAGGGCTGCTGTGAGGCAATGAAAGTCCCTGCAAACAGGTTTCATCATTTCCTTATCCCTCACTTTTCTCCCCTACTAAGTAGGGCAGTAGAACTACCAACCCCAAGGGACTGTGAGGGGGCCATGAGTCAGCCCCAAGGACAGAGCAGGCAGGTGACAAACGCCTGGGGAGTGTCGGTGGCTCTCTAGAAATAATGAGTATCACGCAGTTAGCAGAAGGGATGGCCAGGACACTGTGGGAGCCCCGGAGATCGCCCATCCTGCACCTGCCACGGAGGCCACGCCGCTGCCTCCCTCCCTGGGAACGAGCTCCCTCAGTGCCTCCGGACCCACGTCATTGGGCGCCAGCCTCTCCCTCAGTCTGGATACGGTGACACAGATGTGACACCATGGAGCCCAGACACCCCCAGGAGGACTCGTGATCCCCGTGCAGTGAGAGGAAGGAAGAGTGACTCAAGGCTGCGTCTTTCTGGAAAGCATAATCAGTGTCAAAACCCCGAGCTCCGGGCAGGGGCCATGATTGCTCCAGTGACCCCAAGACCACCAGGAATGACCCAACCACGCGGAGAGTGAGGAGGGCCACGGCCACGCCTTTCTCCCTGGTGGAGCCGCTTCATGGCACCCACGGACCACAAGACACCTCTGGGCTGAGGAAAGTCACACGATTCCCAGAGCCTCGATTCCACTGCAAATGGAGACCGAAAGCCACAGGCGGGTTTGCAGAATCGAGCCAGGTAACAGGCGTGGGGTCCTGGCCAGTGACCACCCCAGGGCCTACAGGCATTGCTGCTCCTCCTCTTGCAGGGAAATCATCCTTTCCTGATGTGCACAAAATAGATGAGGCAACAGATTGATCTGAGGGGCCAGGCCTGCTTTCCCGCCCAGGCCCACCCCCACCTGAGCATTCAGGCACTGGACTCGTGGCTCCTTGCCCTGGCTGCACTGCACCCCACAGCCTGGGTGGGCTGATAAATGGAGGCAAACTCTGTGTCCCTATTCCTGTGTTAAAGTCCCAACCCCAACCTCAGAACGCGACTGTATTTGCAGATAGGACCTTTAAAGAGCTGGTTAAATTAAAATGAGGCCATTAGGGTGGGCCCTCATCTAGTAGAACTGGTGTCTTTTAAGGAGATGAGGACACTGACACACTCGTGGGGATGATCTGTGAGGGGACAGGGAGAAGGTGGCTGAATGTCAGCCCAGGAGAGAGGCCTCAGGAGGAACCAGCCCTGTTCCATCTTGATCTCCCACTCCAGTCTCCAGAATGTGAGCCCACCAATGGCCCGTGTCAGCCGCCCAGTCCGTGGGGCGTTGTGGTCAGCCCGAGCTGACTCAGACACACGAAGACACACTGAATGCATTGCCGTGGCAGCTCGTATATTGCACTCTCGCCATCGCACAGACAGGGAAGCAGCCTACAGATGCGGCGCCTGTCCAAGGTAGGACTCGAACCCCAGCAGGATGCCTGCAGGGTGCACTGTACTTCCCGGAACCACGACAGGCTGCAAGAAATGGAGGCTCCTGCTCCCCCTAGAAGGGAGGAATGCAGATTGCTTTGGAACTTTTATTCCAGCCCCACAAGAGTGGGTTTCAGGAACGGCACCTTCTCTGCTCACCCGAGGATGGTGATGCTGTTGGTGCAGAAGGCGAGGTCTCAGGGAGGACATGCACATGGCAGGACACACAGCCTTCCCAGCCTGGGCCACAGCATCGCACAGCCCAAGTGCTTGTGGCCACGACGGGCTCTGGAGGCCCACATCCTTTACGTGCACCGTTCTGGTACTGACAGCGGTTCCTCCCCCGTGGAGTAGACAGCATGGCCCCGAGAAGGTGGGGGGCCCTGGGGCACATCTCACAGACAGAACCTTCATCTCACACCAGCTCGAACCAGCCAGGTGCGTGGCCTCGCGCTTGGTGACATCGAATCTGCTAATTTACACGAACTGGAGTGACAGGACGGCCTATGGAAGATTTTCGCCCAATTCAGAGATAACCAAGAGATTGGTTTTCTTCTCAAAGGGGGACAACTGCCCTTGCCTTGAAAGTTACTTATTCGTGATGGTTTAGATGTCGGGGATGCCACGAACCCAGAGACCATCTAGTGGATCACTCGCAGCCCTTCCCTGGCCTCCCCACAGGACGGGCAGCCTCCCCTCACAGCCCATTCCCACGCGCCACAGCACCAGCCTCTCTCCAGCTGTTGCTGAATACAGGGACGTGGGAACCTGAACACAGAGGAGCACGAATGCAGGTGAGAACGAGGCCTGTGTGGGATCCAGGGGAGTAGGACTGCGAGGCCTGTGCTGGATCCAGGGGAGTAGGAATGCAGGGCTACACACCCTAGGTCCCACTCTGATTTATTAAATTAGGTCTTGCTCAGACTCCAGGCCCAGCTCACCCCTGGCAAAGTGGCCAAGGGTATGGATGTGTCCCCAGTCCAACCCTGCCCTGTGCTGGGCGTGGGACATCATATTTCTCAAGAAAATCATTTCCAGCCAATGAGCTCACTGGGCTACCTTAGCATCTACATGAAACACAGATCAAAGCCCCTCGCACGAGCATGAGGTGTCCCCGAAAAGGCCCAGCTGTGGGACGGGACAATGGTGGCTGCCTCTGAGGACAGCCAGAAGAGGCTGCAGCTGGCACTACATCCTTTCCCTTCTTTCTGCCCAGAAAGTGGGGCCTACAGGCCACCCCATGGGGCAGAGCCCAGTCCTGGGTGATGGTACAAATGTAAGACAGGCACGGACGGAGCTGGGCCCCAGGTGGTGTCTCCCGGGCCTGGGCCAGATCCCGGGGACCCCAGGTGTCCCCAGGACCTGGCCTGTGCAGGTCAGCCCGCTGTGGTCAGCAGAGCCATCGCTGCCAGATGTCCATGCCCTAATCCCTGGGACCTGTGTGACCATAAGTGGCAAAACAGACTTTGCAGATGTGATGAAGACCTGGAGATGGCCCTGGCATTCAGCGTCATCAAAGGGTCCTGATAAGTGGAGGAAGAGCTGGGAGGAGCAGAGCCGGAGAGGTGAGTTTGGAAGCAGAGGTTGGAGGGATGTGCTGCTGGCTGGAGGGGCCACAAGCCAAGGAACACAGGTGGCCTCTAGAAGGTGGAAAAGGCAAGGAAACAGGCTCTCCTGGAGCCTCCAGCAGAAACCAGCCCTGACCACACCTTGACTTTAGCCCAGTGAGCCCCGCGTTGGACTTGTGGCTTCCAGAACCCTAACATAATAAACACGTGGTGTTGGAAGCCACCAGGTTCATGGTGACTTGCTGCCACCACGTCAGCCACAGGAAGTGCACAGCTGACTTCTATGAGGCTGAGAACATCAGAAAGCTGTGGACATCCACCGGGCTGCTGCAAGGGGGTGCTTTGCAGACCAGCCCCTCCCTTTTGGTCATTAATAAATGGTGGGAGTGGCCGGGTGCAGTGGCTCAAGCCTGTAATCCCAGCACTTTGGGAGGCCGAGACGGGCGGATCACGAGGTCAGGAGATCGAGACCATCCTGGCTAACACGGTGAAACCCCGTCTCTACTAAAAAAAAAATACAGGCCGGGCGCGGTGGCTCACGCCTGTAATCCCTGCACTTTGGGAGGCCGAGGCGGGCGGATCACGAGGTCAGGAGATCGAGACCATCCTGGCTAACCCGGTGAAACCCCGTCTCTACTAAAATACAAAAAATTAGCCGGGCGCGGTGGCGGGCGCCTGTAGTCCCAGCTACTCCGGAGGCTGAGGCAGGAGAATGGCGCGAACCCGGGAGGCGGAGCTTGCAGTGAGCCGAGATGGTGCCACTGCACTCCAGCCTGGGCGACAGAGTGAAGACTCCGCCTCAAAAAAAAAAAAAAAAAAAAAAAAAAAAAAAATACAAAAAAAAAACTAGCCAGGCGACGTGGCGGGCGCCTGTAGTCCCAGCTACTCGGGAGGCTGAGGCAGGAGAATGGCGTAAACCCAGGAGGCGGAGTTTGCAGTGAGCTGAGATCCGGCCACTGCACTCCAGCCTGGGCGACAGAGCGAGACTCTGTCTCAAACGAAAAAAAATAAATAAAAAAATAAAAAAAATAAACGGCGGGAGTGGGGGCCGCTGGGCTGAGGCTCTGCGCAGTCTTGCTGGCTACGTTTTGCAACTGAAGACCCTGTAATGAGCCACAAGGTGAGAGCTCAGCCCTGTACCCCACATGGCCCCAGTGTCCAGGGGGCCACCAGCAGGACGTCTCTGAACATCCCTTTGTCACTGCAGACCACGCCAGTCTCCAGAACACTCAATGCATCCCTTACCCTCCTGCAGGATGAAATTGGGCTGCCAATGAGTGGCATGGGCCTGGAGCCTGGGCTGCTGGGGATCTGGCCTTGTCTGGGAAGTCTGGGTCTGCTCGGTGTTGCCAGAAGAAATTGTGGGCACCTGGTGGCACCCACGGGAGCTCAAGATGAAGGACGAGGGAGTGGTGTTTTGCCAGGACCAAGGACAGCGCCGTGGCACTGGCTCAGTGGGCACGGGAGCCGCTTCCTCCCACTCTTCAGGCCTGAGGCTGCTTCCCAGCTGGTGGCTGCCCAGCCAGAGACAGGGCTGGGGCAGGCGGGAACAGCGAGGCCAGCAGGCCACGGGCCACATCTTCATGTCAGGCTCTCCCTCTCCCGGGCCTGGGCGGTGTCTCCCAGGCCTGGGCGGTGATGGTACCTCAAATGAGAGATGAGACCTCAAAGCTTGTGCTGCTCTCAGAGGCTAGAGCTGGTTTGGCTCGGGAGACCCTGGGGGGCTCACTGCTGTTCCCTCTGTGGGCCCCAGGATGCCGCAGCACACACATGTGGGTATATATCCCACACCCCTCTGTCACTCTGCCCTGACCTGGAGCCCACCAGGTCCAGGGGCTCTCAGAGTTCTGGCTCTTCCCCCTCATCAGCACCTAAGTGTTCGTCACCGCGAGGCCTTCCGAGGAGCCGCCAGGGAGGGAGGACGCCAGATCCAGGGACAAGAGGCACCCGGATTCAGAACGGATAAAGGTTCAGGGCACTCCCTTCTCGAGAAGTCACCGTGGGAATCTCCGTCAGGGACAATGGCAAAAAGCAAGTCTAGTGTTTGGAGGGCAAGGGAAGAAAAGCTCTTATAGTCACTGAAACAGAACCACAAACCTGACTGGCTGTTCCAGTACCTTAGGAAAGGCCTCTGTCTTCCTCAAAGATGGCATCTTCCTATCTGAACGTCATATTCTCTGTTACATTAACGTTGCTGGTGCTTCAATTTTTGTTACTGTTTTTTTACTTCTCACCAACATCATAACTCACTATACTTTAAAGCTAGCTAGGCCAGGTGCAGTGGCTCATGCCTGTAATCCCAGCCCTTTGGGAGGCTGAAGAGGGCAGATCACTCGAGGTTGGGAGTTTGAGACCAGCCTGGCTAATATAGCGAAACCCCATCTCTACTAAAAATACAAAAATTAACCGGGTGTGGTGGCATGTGCCTGTAATCCCAGCTACTCAGGAGGCTGACGCAGGAAAATCGCTTGAACCCGGGAGGCGAAAGTTGCAGTGAGCTGAGATCGTGCCACTGCACTCCAGCCTGGGTGACAGAGCAAGACTCTGTCAATCAATCAATCAATCAATCAATCAAGCTAGCTAGCTAAAGGCAAAGACTGAAGTTGGGGCCTGGTGCACACAGTGGCATTCCGTGAATACAGAGAGCCCAGCCCTGGAACTGGAGGAACTCACCCCAAGCCTCGCTCTGCCAGCTCTGAGCTGTGTGACTGCTGTGGCCCCTGGGAAGCCACTTAATCTTCCTGGACTCCAATTTAACCTCCTGTAGAGCAAATTTCCTGATCTCCTCTCTCGGGCACACGAGCGCTGGGGCTGTAAACGTTTGCCAGCCCTGCCCCAAGCCTGATGCCCACAGAGACCACCCTGCCTCCCCTGGAAGCTGCGGGTCAATGGGAGGGGACAGATCCCGGGCCGGTTCCGGTCTCCCTTCCCTGCACAAGAGCTGAGGCCAGAGGAGGGGTTGGCCTGGGGAGAGAGCAGACAGACCCAGAGCGGAGAGTCAAAGGTGCTATCAGTCAGAGAAGGCCTTGGAAAGAAAGCAGAGAGGGGCTCCACCCCGGGGGGCTAATGCCGCCGTCCTCACGATGAGAAGGGGCCTGGCATGAGCACCGGCTGAAAGGACCACCTAACTATCCCCACACATCCAGGGCCTCCAAGCCCCTAACTCTGTTACCGCTGATTGAATGCCACGGAGGCCGCCAGCCCCGGCCGGATCCAATTAGCTCATGCACACAGGTCTGCAAGTGACGGGGAGGGCTGGGGCGAGATGCTCTCTGCTCGGCCTGCTCAGCAGATGGGACCCACTCAGCTTCCCTGTGGAGTCCTGGAGCCAATGCGTCCCTCTGAGCTCCCTACAGAGGCGGCAGGCAGCAGATACATGCTCAGGCCCATATCTGTCTGACCAGTGCGTGCAGGCTGGGGCGGCAGGAGGATGTGCAAACCTCTCCCCTGGTTCACTGAGGGTGGCCCTGGAGCAATGGGGCCCTCACAGGTCCTGGTGGGCACCTGGTCAGGTGTGGGGATGCAGTGTCTCACTTCTGATGCTGTCAGGGTCCCTGAAGGGGCCTTATCCCAGAGATGACAGCCAAAAACCAGATGTGTCACAGGCAGCATCTGTGTGTGCTCTGGTGGTGTTCTAGAAGCTGGTGGAGCTTCAGAACCACCTGGGAGGCTTTGGACAAATGCAGACCCTGGGCCCTCTCCCTGGCAATCTGAGTCAGCCAGGCTGGGCTGGGGATGGGGCTGGGGTCTGCTGAGTAGGATGGACGTCTGATGAGCAGGACCCCCAGGTGCTGGTGAAGTCTGAGAAGCCCCAGGAATCACTGGCAGAGCCTGCTCTGCAGGAGCTCACTCTCCTGAGGCTTGCAGCAGCCTCGTGGGGCCAGGGCGCTGCCCTGTGGATGGGGGACACAGCTCAGTGCTCTGACGGCCACACGGAGCGGGGCGGGCACAGAGGGAAGATTGGGGGAGAATCTGCATGGTGCCTAGCCCCGGGGCAGGGGCACTAGGCTGTGGCTGAGAACGTGTAAGGGAGCCGTGGAGGCCAGAGGGGGGATGTCGTCGTCTACCTACGGGCTCAGGTATGGCTCCATAGATGTGGGATTCCCAGGCTGACTCCAGAAGGCCTAGCAGCGTCTCCCCAACTGATGCAAGAGGTGGGAGGAGGCCTTGCTGGCAGTGGCAGCATGTGGTGAGAAGGTGACCTGGAGGGCAAGGGTACAGGGCCAGGATAGAGCCAGAAGATTCAGCTGCAGAACAGGGGCCAGCATGTGATGGCAGCATCCATAGTGCCCCGATCTTCGGGGCTGTGGCACAGGCAGAAGGAGTCCAGTCCTGCCCTGTGCCTACAGCATGGCAAATGCTCAGCAAATACTGGCAGGTGCGATTTTCACGAGCTCTGATTCTTGCAAGGGGCTGGCTGACTTCTGGCTCCAAGGAGGGCTGTGCCAGGAAAGTGCAGCTAAATGCCAGCTGCCTAGATGGCACGGAAAACATGCACTCTGGGTCACCAAATCCCAAACTCACTGGGGTTGAGTCCCCTCCATCTTGAGTGGCTCAGGATAAAAACTGGAGCCCGCCCACCCCTGCTCACTGTCAGGAGCCTCCTAATGACCTACCGAGGCTGCGCGTCCCCTCTGCAGTCTTTTGTCCACCCAGCGGCCAGAGCGATCCTCCACAACACAACAAGAGCTCACCGCCACCCCATGGTATAATGCCCGCGCGCTGCCTGCTCCTCACAAGTAAAAGCCAGCACCACCCAGTGGCCCACAGGGTTCCCATGGCCTGGCCCAGCCACGCCTCCTCTTTCTCCCCTGCCACTCTCCAAAGCTTGCTCAGCCCAACTGCACAGCCCTCTTTCCCTCCAACCTCCAGGCATGGACTGACCGCTGTGCATGACTCTGCAGCCACACTGAGCACGCTCCCCAAGGCCTCATCCCCAGCCGACCCCCAGAACCATTCAATTATCGGCCGTGATTGCTGCCTGTGATGGGTCTGCCTGCCAGCACTTTGGCTCCACTCTGCCCTTGGGTGGCCCCTGACGTGTCCCCAGCTCTGAGAGTGGGGCCTGGCTCAAGGGCACATTTGCAGGTCCAGTGAGTCTAAAGGTAGGACGTAGTTACTAAGCCAGGCATCCAGGCGCTCGAATCACGTGCAGGGCTGAGTCTGTGTTTTGATCCCGTGTGACGGACCTACCATCTGTGTCTTTTATTTTCTCTTTCTGATGCTCTGGCATCCAGGGTTTTGCTGACCCTGGAGGGACGGCCCCTCGAGAGTCAGGCAATTCCTAGAGAAAGTAAAAACAGCTCACCTGACAGCCGGACTTTCAAATGCCAACCAACCAAAGCAGAGGCCATGCCCATCCCTCTTCTATCCGGCTCCCATGCTCCCAGTTACTAGCCACTATCCCTGCCCTCATAGCCGCAGGACTGGGTACCAGACAGCCAGGGACAGGCCCCACACCCTAGATCTCTGAAATGATTCCAGCTGCCAACCCTAAACCCACCTACATTGCCTGCCTTGCTCACTCCTTCCTGCGGAAATCATGATAAAGCTCCTGTCCACATTTCCCCCCTCTCTCCCTCTGCCTCCTAATGGACCTGGTGCTTCCCCATATGGCTTCCAAGGCATGGCCTCCCCCACCTCCTGGGAATTGTGAGTTAGCAGCTGTCTCCTGATCCGTTGGCCTCGCCATACCTTAATAATAATAAAACCTACATTTTAAAACATTAGAGTACACAGGACCTGCCTGACAAAGGACCCAGGAAAGCAAGTCCCTGAAGGTAGTTGTTTTGTGTCGTTCCACTACATGTTCTGAAAAGAGTAGCAGTGCCGGCACAGTCTGGTGCATGCTGGTGCCTGAGATCGTCAGCAGAGACGCAGAGGGCTAAGGGCTGGACGGCAAGTCCCTGAGCTCCGTGGCTACCACCCCAGGGACTTGGATGCACTGGATTTTGTGGGGGGGGGGGGCATGGTGAATACCACCTCGCAGCCCCTCTGAGCTGGCACAGCTCAGGCCATAGCACTCCCACTCTGGCTCAAGGGAAATGGTACCATGCTCTGTGCCCTAGGAGACCGACTGACCCAAGGGTGGGCTCCTGATCACAGGTGGCCCATCCCTTGGCTGGCAGGGGCTAAAGCCAAGAGCTGATGCAAAGGGCATTCCCAGTGGGGCAGGGTTGACCAGTACAGCCAGTTGGATAGGCTGCTTTGGGAAACAGAGAATTTGGGACCAGTGACAATAGAACAGACTGGCAGAGTGGGGCAGGGACAGCATGAGGGAGGAACGGGGAAGCAGCCAGTCAGTAAAGCTGTCCCAGGTCCTCACAGCTCTAAATCCCAGGCCACACTGCCCTGCAATACTCTCCAATCTCACCTGGCATTTAACACAAATTGACCAGAGTCATTCCCTGTTCTTTGTTCCTAATAAGGACAGGCTTGCTTTTATCTATCCATCCATCCATCCACCCACCCACCCACCCACCCATCCACCCACCCACCCACTCATCTATGTATTCACCCATCCATCCATCTCTCCTTTCATGTGTCCATCTACCCATCTATCCCTCCATCCATTCATCCACCCATCCAACTACCCACTCATCTATCAATTTGCCTACCCATTCAGCCACCCATTCGTCCATCCAATTAGCCATCCCTCCATCCATCCATGTACCCACCCATCCTCCATCCATCCATCCACTTGACTACCCACCTACTCATTTATCCATTTGCTCACCCACCCACCCTCACATTTGTGCATCCAATTAGCTATCCATCCATCCATGCATCCACCCATCCTCCCTCCATCCATCCATCCACCCATCCTTCATCCATCCATCCATCCATCCATCCATCCATCCATCCATCCACCCACCCACCCATCCATCCAATAGCTATTTGAACTGTTTAATTACAATCTCCCATAGGGAGACACCTGGGAAAAAGACAGATTCAACCCTGACCTTGTGGAGTTTGCAACCTGCAGGTGACAACTGAACAAGTAGCCATGAGTGTGGTGAAGTTTCTTGGAGAATCACACAGGGGCCTGCCCTGGGTTGTGTAATATGGTGGAGGCTATTCTAATTAGGGGAAAGGTCAGGGAAGGCTTCTCTAGAATGTGACTGTCAGGCCTGAATGGTGCCCAGGAGTCAGCCAGGGAGGGAGGAGTGCTTGAGGCAAGAGAGCTGGGAAGTGGGCAGTGGGGGCAGATCGGGAAGATGGGAATGGGGTGCCTCCTCAGGGACCCTCTGGACAAACCTTTAAAAGCTGGGCACAAGGATCACTTGCGCCTTAGAAGGCTTGCTGTGGGCAGGGGTGGCAGGTGCGAATGAGGGAGGTGCTGGGGCCGGGGTCACCTATTGGCTTGTTTCTCTTAAGGCATGGCTGGGGCTAGTGGCACAGAGGGCCCCAGGGTGCTGCATGGCTTGTCACTCAGAGCTTGGCAGCCTGGGCACACCGCTCTTCACAGGGACCTTGGAAGCTAGCTCCGAGGTGGCCCCTGCATGGCCGGCCAAGGGGCACACGCTGGGACGCAGACTCTCAGTACAGATCGCCAGCCTCTGGCACCGTCGCCGTGGAAACCAACGGGCAATGAGAAATTTAGCCATTTGAAAAAAGCATTTCCTCCTCTTATTTATATCTCTTGACCCTTCTCCTAGGGGAATGGCGAGGGAAGCACAGCTCGCAGCTGGAGCCGGGAGCGGGCAGGTGTCTTGAGGGTGCCGTTCCCCAGAATGGGGAGGGCTGCCAGTACCTCACCTCCCAGAGTGGGTAGAGCCTAGAGACGCCATCCCAGAATACATCGCTCCCGGGAAAGATGAAAATAACGCAGAAAAGGCAAAGTCTCCCTCTTCCCTCCCCCATCTCACTCCCCTCCCAGGGACGACCTCAAACGTCACTCCGAGGATTGTTATTCCAGACCTTTGTCTATGCACCGCTGGGCACGCGCAGGAATACAGACACATGCCGGTGCTCCTGTTGAACAAAACGGGGTCGCGCTCTAGCCCACGGCTCCTCTGCAGCCCACTCCCTTTGCTGAGGGCCTGTGTCGCTCTCCTGACCACAACGCTGGGGTTGCTGCATCTCTTCCACCACTGCACAGAGTTCTGTGGCGAGCTGGACCGGGCTGCATGAAAGCAGTTCTCTCAGATGTCCAGGGATGCCAGGCCACATGAATCACCAAGAAATAAAGCAATGCACTTGCCAGTGCCTCCTCTAAATGCTTTCTCTAAAGGCAACCTGGCCAACAGGAACCCGAACTAGGCAGGCCCTAATGAGGCAGAGGGGAGAAGCGGGGAGAGCAATCCGGAGAAAGGAGCCTGTCACAGAGCCACAGGAACATCTGTAAATGTGAGAGTCAGGGAAAAACGAAATTGGTCTGGGGCATTCTATGCAGCCATCAAAGGCACGGATGACAGTGCTTACCGACGGGAAAAAATATTCCCCATCCGTTCAGAAAAAAAGGGTAGGTTACAAAACAGTATGGAACAGGGAGTCCGATATGCAGAGAAAAGGTGTTAAAAAGATGCAGAGGCATATCTTATTTTATTAACCCTCGCTTTATTGTGCTTTGGGGATACTGCATTTGTTACAAACTGAAGGTTTGTGGGTTTGTGGCAACCCATGGTTGAGTACATCCAGTTTTTTTCCCTACTTTTATTATTATTATTATTTTATTTTTATTATTATTCTTTTTTTGCTTGGAAATAAAAGTATCACATTGCTTTATTTTTCTACATTGAATTAAATTATTACACTTTCTTCAGAAACTCTTATTGGCAGAGTGGTTTAAAAAAAGTCAATTCAGGAATGCTGAATCTTCCCCAGTTAATTCCTGGAGGCTTACGTCTTGTCCTAAAATTGATGGAAGGGCCTCTAGTCTTCAGTTCATTATGATTTCCATTGAGATGGTAATTTTTTTTTTATTATACTTTTTTTTTTTTTTTTTAGGGATAGGGTCTCGCTCTGTCACCCAGGCTGGAGTACAGTGGCAAGATCACAGCTCACTGCAGCTTCAAATGAAGCTCCCACCTTGGCCTCCCCAAGTGCAAGGATTCTGGGAGTGAGCCACTGTGCCTGGCCTGAGTCAGGTAAATCTGTTGGCACCACTTTTCCAATAGCATGTACTCACTTCATGTCTCTGTCACATTTTGACAATTCTCGAAACATTTCAAACTTTTTCAGTATCATGGTATCCGTCATGGTCATCTGTGATCACTGATCTTTGATGCTACTATTGTAATTGTTTTGGGGTGCCATGAACTGTACCCACATAAGACAGAGAACTGAACTGATAAATGTTGGGTGTTCTGACTGATCTACCAACTGGCGGGTCCGTCATCTCTCCCTATCTCCTTGGGCCTCCCTATTCCCTGAGACACAACAATATAGAAATTAGGCCGATTATAGCTCTAATTTCACATGCCAAGGGAATAAAAAAAGAAATAAGGCCAATAATAATCCTACACTGGCCTCTAACTGTTCAAGTGAAAGGAAGAGTCACCCATCTTTCACTTCAGATCAAAAACTAGAAATGATTAAGCTTAGTGAGGAAGGCATGTCAAAAGCTGAGATAGGCTGAAAGCTGAGACAGGCCTCTTGCACCAGTTAGCCAAGCTGTGAATGCAAAGGAAAAGCTCTGGAAAGAAATTAAAAGTGCTACTGCAGTGAACACACAACTGATAAGAAACTGGAACAGCCATAGCACTGATATGGAGAAAGTTTTAACTGGTTGCACAGAAAATCAAATTGGCCACAGTATTCCCTTCAACCAAAGCCTAATCTAGAGTAAGGCCCTAACTCTGCAGTTCTCTGAAGACTGAAGAGCTGAGGAAGTTGCAGGAAAAAAGCTGGAAGCCAGCAACTTCCATCCAGTTTAAGAAGAGAAGCTGTGTCCGTCACATAAATGTGCGAGGCAAAGTAGCAAGTGCTGACGGAGAAGCTGCAGCAAGTTCTCCAGAAGATCTAGTTAAGATCATGGATGAAGGTGGCAACACTCAACAACAGATTTTCCATTGAGACAAGACAGCCTTCTATCGGAAGAAGGTGCCATCTAGGATTTTCATAGCTAGAGAAGAGAAATCAATGTCTGGTTTCAAAGCTCCAAAGGATAGGCTGACTCCCTTGTGAGGGGCCAGTACAGCTGGTGACTTTAAGTTGAAGATGGGACCCATTTCCCATTCTGAAAATCCTAGGGCCCCAGGAATTACACGAAACCTGCTCTGCCTGTGCTCTGTAAATGGATCAACGAAGCCTGGATGACAGCACCTCTGTTTACAGCGCGGCTTACTGAATATTTTAAGCCCGTTGTTGAAATTTACTGCTCAGAAAAAAGAGATTCCATTCAAAATGTCACTGCTCATTGAGATGAACTTGGTCACCCAAGGTCTCTGCTGGAGATGTAAAAGGAGATTCATGCTGTTTTCATGCCTGCTGACTCAACAGCCATTTGCAGTCTATGGATCAATAAATAATTTTGGCTTTCAAGCCTTCATATTTAAGAAATACATTTTGTAAGGCTGTAGATGCCATAGACAGTGATTCCTCTGATGGATCTGGGCAAAGTCAATTGAAAACTTTCTGGAAAGGATTCACCATTCTAGATGCCATTAAGTACATCTCTGATTATGGGAGGAGGCCAGCATGTCAACGTGCGTAGGAGTTGAGAATAAGTTGATCCCATCCCTCATGGGTGACTTTGAGGGGTGCAGGGCAAGAGGTCACCGCAGATGTGGTGGAAACAGCAAGAGAACTAGAATTAGAAATGGAGCTGGCTGGGCAGGGTGGCTCACACCTATAATCCCAGCACTTTGGGAGGCCGAGACGGGCAGATCACGAGGTCAGGAGATCGAGACCATCCTGGCTAACACAGTGAAACCCCATCTCTACTAAAAATACAAAAAAAAAAAAAAAAAAAAAAAAAAAAGCTGGGTGTGGTGGTGGGCACCTGTAGTTCCAGCTACTCGGGAGGCTGAGGCTGGAGAATGGTGTGAACTTGTGAGGCAGAGCTTGCAGTGAGCTGAGATTGCACCACTGCACTCCACTCTGGGCGACAGCGCAAGACTCTGTCTCAAAAAAAAAAAAAAAAAAAAAAGAAGAGGAAGAAGTGGAGCTGACAATGGGACTGAAATGCTGCAATCTCATTAGAAAACCTGAATGGATGAGGAGTTGCTTCTTAGGGACAAGCAAAGAAAGTGATCTCTCGAGATGGAATCTACTCTCGGTAAAGATGCTGCGAGCACTGTTAAAATGATAACAAAGGATTGAGAATATTCCATAAGTCTAGTTGATAAAGCAGCAGCAGGGGTTGCAGAGAAAAGACTCTAATTCTGAGAATTTCTGCTGTGGGTAAAATGCTATCAAACAGCATCGCATGCTACAGAGACACTTTTCATGAAGGGAAAAGTCAATTGATGTGGCAAACTTCATTGTTGTCTTATTTTCAGAAATTGCCGCAGTCACCCCAGCCTTCGGCAACCATCGCTCTCATCAGTCAGCAGTCATCAACACTGAAGCAAGACCCCCCACCAGCAAAACGATTATGACTCGCCAAAGGCTCTGATGATTGCTAGCATCTCTCAGCAATAAGGTATTTTAAATTAAGATATGCACACTGCTTAGACATGATGCTATTGCACACTTAACGGACTACAGGATAAACATAACTTTACTATGCACTGGGAAACCAAAAAAACGTGTGCGTCTCGCTTTAATGTGGTATTTGCTGTCCTGTGGTGGTCTCGGCTGAACCCACAAATATCCCCAAGGTCGGCCTGCGCAGAAAACAAGGGCTGAGAGGCATCCTGAAGTTAACGAGGCTTCTCTTGGGACCAAGACCTTCGGGCCTGGAGGATTCATTACTCTTATAATTAGTATCCCTCTCCCCAGTAGATATAATTTTTTTGAAAAGGAAAAGACAAAGAAATGGAGGGAAAGGGAAGGTTCTAGAAATGGGTCAGAAAAAGGAAGGTAGAGGCCGGGTATGGTGGCTCATGTCTGTCATCCCAGCACTTCGGGAGGCCAAGGTGGGCGGATCACTGGACCTCACTTGAGGACCAACCTGGCCAACACAGTGAAATCCTGTCTCTATTGTAAATACAAAAATGAGCTGGGTGTGGTGGTGAGTGCCTGTGATCCCAGCTACTAGGGAGATTGAGACAGGAGAATTGCTTGAATCTGGGAGGCAGAGGTTGCAGAGAGCAAAGATCACGCCACTGCACTCCAGCCTGGGCTACAGAGAGACAGACTCTGTCTCAAAAAAAAAAAAAAAAAAAAAAAAAAAAAGAAAGAAAAAGAAGAAAAAGAAAAAAGAAGGTAGAAAAGAAAGAAGCAAAAGATGGAAGAAGGAGCCAGAATCCACAGAGCCAATTTGTGCAGATAAATTAGAGGAGTAAGCGCATTGCCCTGGACTCAATGCTGTCAACTTCTGGAGATACAACATTTGCTTTTCTTAAAAAAAAAAAAAAAAAAAAAAAAAAAAAAAAAAAAAGCAACATCATAGCTCCATTTTTGTCTTCTCCAAGGAAACATAACACATTTCAACAACTTAAAAAGGGACAGGAAGACCATGTGAAAACATCCTGAAATAGTGTTTTCTCTCAAGGGCAGACCTGAGCTACACTGATCTCCTGAAACATTTTTTAAAATGCAGAGATGTGGGCTGGGCGCAGTGGCTCATGCCTGTAATCCCAGCACTTTGGGAGGTCAAGGAGGGTGGATCACTTGAGGTCAGGAGTTCGAGACCAGCCTGACCAACAGGGTGAAACCCCATCTCTATTAAAAATACAAAAAATGAGCCAGGTGTGGTGGTGTGTGCCTGTAATCCCAGCTACTTGGGAGGGTGAGGCAGGAGAACCGCTGAAACCAGGAGGCAGAGGTTGCAGTGAGCTGAGATCGTGCCATCCAAGATCGCGCCATCACACTCCAGCCTGGGCAACAGAGCGAGACTGGGTCTCAAATAAATAAATAAATAAATAAGCAGAGATGTGGAGACTACATTTAAACAGGGCACGCAGGAAGCCCAGTCCCTGTCAAGCCTCTAATACTCTCCTGTGGCTCGGGCTGTGAGTTGATGTGTGCCAACTGCTGGCCTCCTCACTCTACCTGCTCCGTCTTCCCTCTGCACACAAGGGACAGGGGAAAGAGAGAGGCAACTGTCGCTGGCCCCCCAAGGGACAGCCAGGGGAGGTGAGGACTGGGTCCTGCCTGGGGAGGCTGGCACTGTCTTTGGGTCAGTCCGAGAGGGGATGCGGTCTGCTCCCACTCGGAGTGAGAGGCAGGACTTCTGCTGACTCGGGTGGGGCTTCCGCAAAGGCTTTGGGGTGGGAAGTGGCCGCCAATCTGATGCAGCCAACTCAGACCCAAGCACGACGCACCCAGCTCTGAATCCCAGCACATCACCTCCAGCCACGGCCAGGGGAGTCTCTCTGAAGGCCATGCAGCATCTTGGTGCCCCCCTTCTGCCCAACGGGGGTCTCGGGCAGCCTCAGTCCCTCTGTCTGCACCCCTAGTTGAGGGCAATGTGTGCGGCCCTGGTCCTGGCCTGCTTCACCACTTAGAACAAGGGCTGTGTGGTTAGGCCAACTTCTTCCTCCAGCCCCCTCCCATTTCTGCCCATCATCTAAGCAACAGTGGCTGTGTCTGCCCTTTTGCTATGGCCCAAGGCAGCTGCGGATTCCCACCCATGCTCCTTCAGCCCTGCGGCCCATGCCCCTCTGCATGCACCTTCAGGGACCCCATGTCCAGTAGAGGGACACCCAGACATCCCCACCTCGCCTGGGGTAGCCCTCAGGGTTTCCAGCCTCCTCGGCCCTGTCCCCAGGCCTGTCACCTACGTGTTGCAACCCCAAGATGCCCAGCAAACACTTGCCGAAAGGAGGGACTCATGAAGGGAGGCTGCAGCTGTCGGAGGGGTGGGTCCCAGCCCTGGCCCCGCATGGCAAACTCCCCACATCTGTCTATCTGGCCCCAGAGTTCAGGGGAGGCCCGTGGCTGCCGCTCCTGACCGTTAAAGCTCTCCTCGTACCGTTTCCAACATGAACGCACACTGTCCCAGCACGCATAGGACTTTAGGGGCATTTTTGGCTTGGTGTGGATCCTCTACTTATCTTATCATATTCTATAATTTCTCGGCTATCTCCATGCAGCTCTGAGAACTCTTGCCACGTTGAGAAAAATCTAACCTACAGCCTGTTTTTAAATGAATGTTGCATTTAACAGTGAATGAAGGTAGGATATAGTAATTAAATATTTACTAATCTGAACATTCTTGCTGCCTTTTCTTATTCAGAGGCTGTGAAATGTTATTTCTAGATCTGGATCCTGGAAAGCTCAAGAGCTCTCACACCAAAGTGGTCCTGGAGGAGACTGGTGCTGTCTCATCAGCCTGAGCCTCAGTTTCCCCACCTGGGCATGGTGACTGCCTCGCCTGCCTGCCCCACGGGACATCTGAGCAGATGCGTCAGAAAATACTAGAGCAGCAGGAAGGCACCTCCCACACCTACAACACCCCCAGGGAGCTCTGTCCACCAACCAACTCCCGTTGAGTGAATGAATGGAGTGAAGAGTGAGCTAAAGGGCATTCAATGTCAGGAGACCTAGGACAGGGTTGGGGCAGGTTACATTCCTGACTTTGTGGGCAAACGAAGAGTGTCCACCTTCTTGAGTGACAAGGACCCCAATCTGGACCCCTCTGGCCTCAGCTGGAGGGACCATGCAGCTGTTATCATTAGTTCGTTCATTCATTCATTCATTCATTCATTCATTCATTCAACGAATTGCTACATCCCAGATGCTGTTCTAGGCTCTGTTGATACAATGGTGACTGATGCACACGTGGGACCTGCTGGTGTCAGACGCTGAGTGAACCCATGTGGAGGGTGTGAGGAAGGGATACAAGTGCCAGGGAGGGGCTCTCAGAAAGACGGGTGGACCAGATGTCCTCCAGGGCCTCTTCCTAGGCAACGCCGCATTGGAGCTGCCCGATTCATAAATCGCTGCTTGCTCACATCAACTTTTTTTTTTTTTGAGACGGAGTCTTGCTCTGTTGCTCAGGCTGGAGTGCAGTGGTGCCATCTCCACTCACTGCAAGCTCCGCCTCCCGGGTTCAAGCCATTCTCCTGCCTCAGCCTCCCGTATAGCTGGGACTACAGGCGCCCGCCACCGCGCCCGGCTAATTTTTGTATTTTTTTAGTAGAGACGGGGTTTCACTGTGTTAGCCAGGATGGTCTTGATCGCCTGACCTCGTGATCCGCCCGTCTTGGCCTCCCAAAGTGCTGGGATTACAGGCGTGAGCCACCGCGCCCGGCCCATCAACTCTTTAAAATTTTATTGTGCCTTGGCTGACCTGATAAACAATGGCCATCCACAGATGAATGAGTAAATAGCTGTGGTCTACCCATACCATTGGATATGATTTGGTCATGAAAAGGGCCGCAGCTCTGACACACCCGGGCTTGGGGGACGCTCGGCTACTTCACGCCAAACACGAAAGATGGCATTACTTGAGTCCACACACGGTCACCCCTGAAAGATGGCGTTACGTGAGTCCACACACAGTCACCCTCGAAAGGTCGCGTTACGTGAGTCCACACACGGTCACCCTCGGTGCACTCCGGAGCTCGGTCCCAGGACCCCGGCACAGACCCAAATCCATGAATATTCAAAAGTCCCACAGTTGGCCCTGAGGAACCCACTCATATGAAAAGCCGGCCTGCTTTCTACGTGGGGTGGGTTCTATATTCCATGAATACTGTATTTTTGACCCATGTTTGGTTGGAAAAAATCTGCGTGAAGTCAATCCATGCAGTTTGAGTGTCAACGGTATATGAAAAGCCTGGAATAGACTCATTTATAGAGGAGAAGTAGCTTGGTGGTTGCTAGGTAGGGGCAGGTGGGGGCAATGGGGCGCAGGTGCTTACCGGGTCCAGGGTTTCATTCTGGGGTGAGGACAATGGCTGGGAACTGGATAAAAGTGGTGGTGGAATAACACCGTGAACCTTGAAATGTCACTGATTATACACGTTGAGTGAATGAATGGAGCGAAGAGTGAGCTAATGGGCGTTCAGTGTCCACCATCTAAGCAACAGTGGCTGCATCTGCCCTTTTGCTATGGCCCAAGGCAGCTGCAGATTCCCGCCTATGCTCCTTCAGCCCTGCAGCCCGTGCCCCTCTGTATGCACCTTCAGGGACCCCCTGTTCATGGTTCATTTTACCTCAGTAAAATTTCAAACAAAAGTGACCCTGAACAAACAATGAGAGAAAGGCTTCAGGGCCAGGAGTCGGGTCTCTCTGAGCCCATTTCCTGTCGGGCTCCACATCTGGGTGGGCCTCATTCTTCCTCACTCCCCAAGGTGGTTTCTGTGGGCCCCCCCACCTCTCAGCCCTCACCTGCCAATGGGCCCAAGGCTTGCTCTCTGCCAAGGTATAGGAAAAACCCAGGCTGACCCTTCACATCGGCCACCGGATGGAGTGGGGGTGGCCCTCCAGGCAGCTTTGGCCAGGAGGGCAGTTTGAGGGGTGCAGCCCGGCCGGCCACCCCGGCCCCCTCTCAGGAAGCTCCGGTGCCAGCAGCACCCTCCACGCGCCCCCTCGCAGCCAGCCGAGGCCGCTGCGTTTGTTAAAAATATGCAGTACCATCTGCAGCAACTTGGAATTTAATAAATTTATTTATAAAGCGACTGAGGCTTCTTTTAAAGTCGAGCTTTTATCTCTGAGATGAGGCTTCTGAGGCCTACGAGGCTCACCCGGCTTGGCTCGCTCTCTCTGAAAAGTGCACACGGGCCCAGACAACCCTCCGCGAAGGCGGCGGAGAACGGTGGCCTGGAGCCCAGCCTACGGCCCCTGTCACGGGAGAGGTGAAGGAAAGTTGGGAACCACAGGGCTTCCGCGGCTCAGGTTCCCCTGGACCGTATTGAATGGCATCTGCCCAAAATTCGTGTCTACCCAGAAGGGGCTTGCCAGCCCTTCCCCAGCTGCTGGGAGGCCCCACCGCCCCGGGTAGCGGGGGAAGAGTGAGGCTCACCCAGACGTGGACTCCACCAGGAAATGACTCAGAGAGACCCAGCTCCCAGCCACGAAGCCCTTCTCTCAAACCACAGATTGTGGCCTGATTTGGACACGGGATCTTTGCAGATTTAGTTAAGGTAAGGTCATGCTGGATTAGGGCAGGACTTTATTCCAGCGACTGGTGTCCTTGTAAGAGAAAACAGAGCCGGGTTTGAGTTGCAAACACAGGAGAACGTCATGAGGATGAAGCAGAGATTGCGGCGACCATCTTCGCACCTCGCCAGGATACGGGAAAGGCAGGAAGGTCCCTCCCCAAGAGCCTCCAGAGGGAGCCCACCCCGCTGACACCTTGGTTTCAGAATTCCGGCCTCTAGAGCTGCAGGAGGATCGAGCTCTGCTGTGCTGAGCTGTCCTGTGTGTGGTGATTTGTTTGGCAGCCCAGGCAAGCCCCCTTCACTGCCTGCTCTTTGGGGCACCTGGGCCGGGGCTGGGCCAGACCCTGGACGCTTCCCAGTGCCACGGTACCTCCTGCTGACTTCACTTCCCACAGGCAGACCTGGCGCCTGGGAACCAAGAGGGGAGGCGCATGGGCGCCAGTTCCAGAAGGAGCCACAGGCACCAAGCAGAGAAGCTGTCCAGGGTATTTCCAAGGGACAGGCCAGGATGGGCGGGACAAAGGAGAAGAGCTCCGAGGACCCCCTACCCGGGTTCTAGGGTTCTGGGGTTGGAAGGGGCATTAGGATCTGGTCTTGGACCCACCACCCTAGGCCTTGCTATGCCAAGAGGACTGTAGGACTTTCCTGAAGTAGAAACCGCTGAGGGCAGAATCCCGACACAAGGGGCAGAGGGCCCAGCAGGGCAACCGCCAGGACAGCGGGGCCGGCGCAGGGCAGGGGCTGGCGGCTGCCCCTCCACTTGGGCCTTCCTTCCCGCCTTCCTTCCCTGGGCTGCTGCAGGGCTCACCTTCTAACCACAGCAGTCCACTCTCTCTGGAGTCACGGGCACTTTGGTGGGTGCACTCAGAGGCTGTCTGGAGCTGTGCTCTCCCCCACTGTGAGGAATCACGGAGGCTTCTCAGAGGAGGAGAGAACAGAGGACAGTGCGTCGGGCTGTGGCACAGCATGGGCACAGGCTCGGAGGCAAGGGGCCTTTCCCATGACTGAGGTCTTCTATGGTCTATATCTATTTTGCAAGTGTAGACATCCTCAGACCCTATCAACGAAGCTGAATACTTGTGCACCGGTGCTTGGGGGTGACTGTTCCCTCCAGACTCAGGGGCGTGACAGTGCAGGGGAGCAGGTTTTGCACAAAATGGGCACAAGGTCACTGAGCCCACGATTACTCCTGGCACTCATGCCAGGCTCAGCGCCCGCCACCAGGGGAAACTCCTCCCTGTCCCTCATTCTCTCTCCACCCACTGCCCCTCTGCCTCCTTTAAGCTACTCCCTTCCACTACCCAGGCACCCAATCATAGCCATGGAGATCCCAAGGAGCAGCAAGTACTTAGTAGACACAAGAAACATGGAGGAGCCCTGAGAAGGGGTTGCCTCTTTACCACACCATGGATTCAGGGCTCACTGGGAAAGCTCCCTGAGAGGCAGCCAGTGGAGCTGGCGGTCGTAAGGTAAGAGAATAGGGTAAAGAGGGGAAGAGATTTTTCTTCACCTGGCAAAGTCCTCATGGGACTTCTGAGCAGGCATATCAGAAAATACCAGAGTGATGGGCCGGGCGCGGTGGCTCATGCCTGTAATCCCAGCACTTTGGGAGGCAGAGGTGGGCAGATCACCTGAGGTCAGGAGTTTGAGACCAGCCTGGGGAACATGGCGACACCTCATCTCTACTAAAAATACAAAAATTAGCCAGGCATGGTGGTGGGCACCTATAAACCCAGCTACTTGGGAGGCTGAGGCAGGAAAATCACTTGAACCCAGGAAGCGGAGGTTGCCGTGAGCCAAGGTCATACCACTGCACTCGAGCCTGGGCGACAAAGCAAGACTCCATCTCAAAACAAACAAAAAAACCAAACAACACCAGAGCGGCAGGATCCAGACCCCTTCAGACCCCACCTGAAATGCAGCCCCCAAGAGAGGCCTTGCGGGCACCCCTGCACCAACCAAGTCTGACAGCAGCTCCCGGAAGCTGTGCTTTGTGCCTTCACAGCACACAGGGCAACGCTGTCCACTAACTGCCCCTCTGGACACTCAGGGGTGGGGTGGGCTGCGGAACTCTGGCCGTGTGCTGGAGTCCAGAGCCAGCAAGGGAATATGCCGTGGACAGGGTCCCATACAGGGGCAGACTGAGCCTGTTTCCAGCTGCAGACGACAGGGTGGGACGAATGACTGAACATTCTATATGTGTTTGTTGAATGACCTCGGGGCGCACGCAAGCTGGGCTGGAGAGAAGGGTATTGGAAGGTGGAGAAGAATAGAGGAAGAGGCTGGAAATGGAGGCTTGGCGGGGAGCCCTTGACTATCTGGGAAGGAGCCGAAAATGGATCTGAAGTTAGCACAAATGGCACAAGAAAAATAAAAACTCGAAGAGTTCTGTAACCTTGAAAGAGATTGAACCAGAAGTTGCAAATCTTTTCAAAAAGAAAACATGAGGCCCAGATGGCTTTCTGAGCAGGGTCAAGTCATCGCAGAAGGAACATGTAATTCTAACCCCAACAATGTCTTCTGGAGAAAAAGTGAGAATGCTCCCCAGCTTCTTGGGAGACTGGCAAGAGCTTGACTCCGGTTGGAAAAGAATGGCCTTGGAAAGGAAAATTACAGGCAAATCTCACTCATGACTTTGGATGCAAAAATCCTACACATAATATTAGCAAATGGAATTAGGCAACATATTAAAAAGATGACTGTATCATGACAAATTGGGTTTATCTTAGGAAGCTAAGACTGATCTAATAGAAACATCAATTAATACAATTCATTAGCAAAGGAGAAAAGCTGTGTAATTTTTGCAAGTGATACAAAAAAGGACTTGAGGAAATTAATTACCCATTTGCAATTAAATAATCTCTCGCACACTAGGAAAAGAATAAAATACTTTAACCTGATAAGCTGCATGTCAAAAACAAAAAACAAAACAAAACAAAACAAAAACTGGACTCAACAGGAATTTTGAAAGCTTTTTTTTTTTTTTTACAGATCAAGAACAAAGCAGATATTTCCATTATTCCCACTTCTATTCAGCATTTTATTGCAGGTCCTAGCCAGCAGAGAAAAAAAGAGAAAGGAAGAAAAAATATAATCAGTCGATAAAAGATGAGAATTAATAAGAGAATTCAGCAAAGTGGCCGGATAAAATAAAAATCAATATACCAAAGCCAGCCCTGTTTCTGTATTTCAGCAAGAATCAGCAAATGCAATTCTGAAAAATATATCATGAACTGACAACAGTGAAACTACCTAGGAATAAATCTAAACAAGGTTGCAGAAGCTCTTTGTAGAGACGCTTAAAAAACAAGTTTGAAAGAAAAATGTAGGCCGGGCGCAGTGGCTCACGTCTGTAATCCCAGTACTTTGGGAGGCCGAGGCGGGTGGATCATGAGGTCAGGAGTTCAAGACCAGCCTGGCAAACATAGTGAAACCCATCTCTACTATAAAAATACAAAAAAGTTATCTAGGTGTGGTGGCGGGCGCCTGTAATCCCAGCTACTCAGGATGCTGAGGCAGGAGAATTGCTCGAACCTGGGAGGCAGAGGTTGCAGTGAGCTGAGAGTGTGCCATTGCACTCCAGCCCGGGTGACAGTGTGATATTCTGTCTAAAAAAAAGTAAGTAAGTAAGTAAGTGTATTGTGTTCTTGAAGAGAAAGACAACATTGTGAAGGTGTTAATTTTTCCCAAATTGGTCTATGCTGGGTCAATGCAATTTCAACCAAAATCCCAATAGGGTTTGTTGTTGCTGTTTTGTTTTGGTGTAACTTGAAAGCTGGTTTAAAAATGCATATGGAAGCCGGGCGTGGTGGCTCACGCCTGTAATCCCAGCACTTTGGAAGGCCGAGGCGGGCGGATCACCTGAGGTTAGGAGTTCAAGACCAGCCTGACCAACATGCAGAAACCCCGTCTCTACTAAAAATACAAAATTAGCTGGGTGTGGTGGCACATGCCTGTAATCCCAGCTGTTCGGGCGGCTGAGTCAGGAGAATTGCTTGAACCCAGCAGGCGGAGGTTGCGGTGAGCTGGAGATTGCGCCACTGCACTCCAGCCTAGGCAACAAGAGTGAAACTCCATCTCAAAAAAAAAAAAAAAAAAAAAAAAAAAGCATATAGAGCAGGCATGGTGGCTCACACCTGTAATCCCAGCCTTTTTGGAGGCTAAGATGGATGGATCATTTGAGGTCAGGAGGTCGAGACCAGCCTCACCAACATGGCAAAACTCCGTCTCTACTAAAAATACAAAAATTAGCTGGGTGTGGTGGTGCAAACCTGTAATCCCAGCTACTCAGGAGGCTGAGGGATGAGAATCGCTTGAACCCGGGAGGCGGAGGTATCAGTGAGCCGTGATTGCGCCACTGTACTCCAGCCTGGGTGACAGAGCAGGACTCTGTCTCAAAAAAATAAAAAAGAAAATGCATATGGAAATGCAAAAGCCAATGATTGCTCAAATAATCCTAAAGAGACAAAAAGTTGTGGGTGAAAGGCAGAAATATTCAGAGGTAATGAAGGTGGTACGCAGATAGACAAACGGACCAATGGACAGCCATGCCACAGACCTGCATCCACGTGGAATTTTGGTTTATGATGCCTCCAGCACAGAAGATCTTGGAGAAAAGGGTTTTATTTCACCAATGATGCTGGAAGGATGGGGTGTCCTCAGGGGAAAAAGTGAAATTGGATCCATGCCTCGCATAACACAAACACATGCAATCTGAATTCTTGGATTAAGGATTTACATATGAAAGGTAAACATTAAACTCCTAGAAAACAAGATTGGGAAACAGCTTTACGAACTCTTGGGAGAAGATAATTTCTTAAATAAGACACAAAAATCACAAACTCTGAAGGAAAGTTTGATAAATTCATCTATATTAAATTAGAAATGACTTGTCATAAAAGAATGAAAAGACAAGCTAAAGATCAGTAAAGAGAACATACATATATATTATATATATGTATATATATTTGAGATGAAGTCTTGCTCTGATGCCCAGGCTGAGTGCAGTGGTGAAATCTCAGCTCACTGCAATCTCTGCCTCCCAGGTTCAAGTGATTTCCATGCCTCAGCCTCCTGAGTAGCCGGGACTACAGGTGCGTGCCACCATGCCCAGCTAATTCTTTTTTTTTTTTTTTGAGCCAGAGTCTTGCTCTGTCACCAGGCTGGAGTGTAGTGGCGCGATCTCGGCTCACTACAACCTCTGCCTCCTAGGTTCAAGTGATTCTCCTGCCTCAGTCTTCCGAGTAGCTGCGACTACAGGCGTCTGCCACCATGCCCAACTAATTTTTGTATTTTTAGTAGAGACAGGGCTTCACCGTGTTGGCCAGAATGGTCTTATCTCTTGACCTTGTCATCCACCTGCCTCAGCCTCCCAAAGTGCTGGGATTAGAGGTGTGCACAACCGCACCTGGCCCATCTTTGTATTTTTAGTAGAGATGGGGTTTCACCATGTTGGCCAGGTTTGTCTCGAACTCCTGACCTCAGGTGATCTACCCACCTCGGCCTCCCAAAGTGCTGGGATTACAGGCGTGAGCCACCGCGCCCGGCCAGTAAAGAGAATATGTAAAGAACACAAATCAATCTGAAAAGGATGAACAACCCAGTAGAAAACTGGGCAGAAGACGAGAATAAGAATTTCCCAGCAAAGGCACTGCAAACAGTCCAGAAACATACAAAAAGATGCTCACGTCCATTAGTAATCAGGACATGCACATTCGAATGGCAATGAAAAACTATTAGGTACCCCCCAGATTGACAAAAACTGCCAGGTCTGAACCAGAACAGGGGCAGCTGCAGCGTGGAGCCAGGAGACCTGCCACCCAGGTGGCTGGAACGCAGCTGATACAGTTTGGATATTCGACCCTGCCCAAATCTAATGTCGAAATCTAATTCCCAATGTTGGACGTGGGGCCTGGCGGGAGGTGTTTGGATCTCGGGGCAGGTCCCTCGTGGCTTGGTGCTGTCCTTGCAATAGTGAGCGAGTTCTCTGGAGCTCTGGTTAAGTGCGTGGCAGCTCCCCTTGTTCGCCTTTGCTCTTGCTGTGTGAACTGCCTACTCCTATTCCACCTTCCATCATGAGTAAAAGCTCCCTGAGCCTCCCCAGAAGCAGATGCACGCACTATGCTTCTTGCACAGCCTGTCGAACCGTGAGACAATTACACCTTTTTCTTATAAATTACGCAGTCTCAGGTATTTCTTTATTGCAACACAAGAAGGGCCTAATGCAACTCCCTGCAGAGAGGTCTCAGCCCCCACCTGGTAGAGCTGAATACTTGCCTCCTAGTGATCTAGCAGCTGCTGTCCTAACACCTGCACTCGGACATCAGGAGAATGTGCAGGAGTGCTCAGAGCTCCTCCGCTTACAGCCCCCGAAACCAGGAGGCATCACACATCCCTCAGTGAGAGGACAGACGCAACAGCGATGGAACAGGCCACAACACCAGACCCCAAATTCCCACCTCCATGAGGCTCTGAAAACAAAAAGTATTTCTTCCTTTTCTTTTTGGTAATTGCACTGGTGGCAACACCTGTATTTACTTTCTGCATTTATCCCACTGAATAGTTGGACATTTTGAGGCAGAAAAATCAGCATGCTTGATTACATGACATGATTGGACTGGAATTATATATAAAATACATAAAATGTTACATCCTCTGAAATTTATTTTATAGTGTAAATTGTAAAACATGACTTTTTTTTTTGAGATGGAGTCTCGTTCTGTCACCTGGGCTGGAGTGCAGCAGCACAATGGCTTACTGGAAGCTCTGCCTCCCGGGTTCACACCATTCTCCCACCTCAGCCTCCCAAGTAGCTGGGACTATAGGTGCCCGCCACCACGCCCGGCTAATTTTTTTGTATTTTTAGTAGAGACTGGGTTTCACCATGTTAGCCAGGATGGTCTCAATCTCCTGAGCTCATGATCTGCCCGCCTCGGCCTCCCAAAGTGCTGGGATTACAGGTGTGAGCCACCACGCCCGGCTATAACATTACGTTTTACAGTATTAAATAAATACATGCAAGTCGTACGTTTATTCTGAAATGCATGTAGCCCCACAGGCTTTGGGTAGCAACTAAGAAGCTGTCTATCATATGATAGAGTCCTATACAGGTGGGAAAATGAATAAACAAGCCACACACACCCGGGAGGGAGAACCCCAGAGCGTGCTGCTGGGCCACGGCAGAGCTCGGCAAAGAATGCAGGTGGCAAATGTCCATTTACAGAAAGCCAGAAAACAGGTAAACATTAGCTTTGTTTAGTGATATCAACACAGGTGGTAAAACCCCAAGGAAAATCCTAAGGAAGCAGTGCCGGGGGACCCCTCACAGCCCTACTGTCTCTGCACGCTGTCCCTTGGCTCAGGCCAGTACCTCCGTGATGCTTCCATGACACGGGGAGAAACCGCCAACCATGGACCATGTACACCACATGGGTCCAGGCCTGGACGGCAGTTGAGCCTCAGGCTCAGGCCCCGTGAGCAGTTCTGGGCAGGAAGCTTGGCTGCTGTCCTGACACCAACACCAAGCCACAGCCATCACCGCTCCTCCAGGCTTCCCCTTCTCCTCTGGGGCAGCAGCCCATCTTCCTAGCTGCCCGAAGGAGAAAGTCATATCCTGGGTGTCCCTCCACATCCTGCCCCTGACCCTGTCCAGCAGCTGGTCCACAGCTGCAATAAACCCTGAGTCCAGCAGAGCCTTTGCTCAGTAGGCACATAAATCATTCTTGAGCAGATGAGCCACTAATAATATGTCACTGACACCAAGGAACAGAGGGTTGACTGACTTGCCTCAGGCCACACAGCTAGTGAGATACCAAGCTGGGACCTCGGACAAGGCGCCTCCTCCGTGCTAGGCAGCCCTCTCCCGGGCCAGTCCTGCTCCCCACTCCCAAGAGCCTTGATGCTTTCACGAAAACTCAAGAGGCTCCAGGAGAATCCCACAGTCCCCCTTCTCAGCCTAACTGGCAGGCGAGGAAATATCCGTGGAGCCCTCCACTCATCGGGATCCATCCCCTGCCCAGGGGACAGGCAGAGACCTGCCCGATGCCCTGGTGGTGGCCACAGGAAGGCTGAGCAGATGGATGGTGCTTGGCACCCAGAAGAGGGGTCAGGAGAGCAGAACGACCCAGTAAAATTATTGATGCAAATATTTAACCACGGGCACTGCGGCAACGCGAAAATAACATCGAGGAGCCCATGAAACGTTAGCTGTCCGCCGCCCCAAGTGCCTGTGTGCAGAGCCAGCAGCAAGCCGGAGGGGGCGGGAGGGTTTGGGGAGGAGAAGGTGCCTCGGAGGGAGCAGCCGGGAGGGAGGGACAGCCCCTCCGTCTCTGCGCAGGCCCCGCTGCTCAGGGAAAGACTCCCTTCTCCTTCCTCTAATAAACACCCATGAATGGTTCTCTCACCCGTGGTGGGGCATTTCCATGGTGAGCAAAACGGAGAGACACAGGTAAGCAGAGCAAGAGTGTGAAGCTGGATGCCCGTGGGGGGCTACCCTGCGCCCCCTGCTCCTCCCAGCATCTCTGGCAGGTCTGCACAGGGCAGATGGGAACTGTGGGGCACACAGCTACCTGGGGGACCCTCCGGACCCCTCTGCCCTCTGAACGGTTGGGACAGCGAGTCCAGGAGGGCCAGGGGGGTGGCCTGGGAGAGGTGGTGCTGGTGTTCTGGGCTGGAGCGGGCACTAGGATCACGCTGGTTACAGATACAGACACTCAGCTTGAGGAGGGCAGGTGCCTGGCCCGAGACCCCCCTGGGGAATGGTCACTGCGTAGAAACGATGAGCGCCGCACTGAAGGCAGTGGCAGCAAAGCTTCCCCAATGTCATAGATGATGCGTTAATATACTACACGTGTATACATACAACATGCATTCTACATATAGCATAGCGGCATCCCGCAAGCATACGACGCAGTGCTTTTCATAAATGAAACCACTGGGGTCTCACAATGTCCCCTGAAGGGGGTTAGTCATACGATCCTCACCCCATTTCACAGATGACAAACTGAGGCACAGAAGGGCTGAGGGTGGCGATGGGATGGAAGCCCCGGGGGCCTGGCTCTGGCCCCCTCCCGATCCGTCTGCACTGGCCGCACAGGGTGCTGGACACAGGGCAGTGGGGTGTGGGCAGAATGTGAGTCACAGGGCAGGCTCGGCGGTTTCGGGGCCCATCAGGATTCACCAGCAGCAGCATCAGGCTCTACAGCTGATGCCAGATGGGCTTTGGGCAGGCAGCCTGGGGCACGGCCAGGGGCCTGCAGCAGCCCTTCAAGGATGGGAGGCTCTGAGAATCCTCCGTGAAAGGCTGCGAAGCCCTGTTCAGTGAAATCCTGCTCCAGGCAGGGCTTGAGCCTGGGATGGCACTTTTTAACAGGGCCACGTGTCTTTGCACATAAAAAAAGCCCCCTGCCATGCCAAATCTTAAAGTAAACATGCCTCTTTTGGAAGAGGCTCTCCCTGCTAGGCCTGGCCACTCCATTGTTGTGAGCCCCGGGGGTGGGAACGCCCAGAGTGAGAAGTGAAGCCTCCCACAGCCAGCCGGAGACAGCCTGGCTGGCCACGCCCAGAAGGCAGCAAGCGGGTGAGCCCATGACAGAGGCACCCTCAGCAGCTGGGAAAAGGCCCTTGGCAGAAAGCCCCCTGTGACCTCCCATGTTCAGGCTGGACACTCCATACGTGCATTTTCCTAATGCAGCTGGTCTCTCTCTCTCCAGAGATTAGCACGTTGCGACCACAGAGCCTTGTGAGCTCCTGCAGATTTCTTAATGGCCGGCTGCCTCCGGTAGCCTTATTTTTAGCAATTTCCACTCTAATGACCGCTCAGTGAAGCTCAGATGTATCATGCGCACTGGGAGCATGTCCATATCGAACTCTCTCCAAGGAGGCGGAGCGGGGCAAGGAACACAGAGCTCCACTCCACGTTTCCCTGGACTCACTGCGCAAGTTGAGTTACAGATGCAGATTTCCGACCCATTTCTTGATGTTTTCCTCCTGGAGCCAGAGCAAAGAAAACCCGAGGAAATTTGACGGCAACAGGCCCCAGGACGGCAGGCGAGCCGGCAGCAAGACCACTTTCCTATCTAGAGCTGGATCTAGGCGTCTGAAGCCAGCGAGGAAGGAGGAAGCACGAATTTAAATGACCCTTCTAGAAAAACCTATTATTCCCTCCCTCCTTGGGGTAAAAAGACGGCATGAAGTACCCTCAGTTAAGAACCCTGAAGAAAAATAACCATCCGAGGGTCGCACTCTCCAGACAGACGACAGCAGATCGGGGCTCCACTGCCAGGAAGTGTCCTTGGCAGGGGGCAGCTGGAAGGTCGTCCTGAGCCACCCCAATACCAGCAAAGACCCCCCTCAAAATCATGCCACCCCGTGTCTGGAAATCAGCTCTTCTGGCTCCACCGCCCATCCTTTCCCCACCTTTTCCACTGAAGAGATTCCTACGCACTCTTTCAAGATCCTAGCACGAACAGGCTTGGTGGCTCCTGCCTTTGATCCCAATGCTTTGGGAGGCTGAGGTGGGAGGATCGCTTGAGGCCAGGCACTTGAGACCAGCCTGGGCAATCTAGCAAGATCACATCTCTACAAGAAATAAAAAATTTAGCAGGGTGTGGTGGCACATGCCATCATATGACCCTGGGGGTGGGGTGGGGATGTCACATGGTTGTGCCACTGAATTCCAGCATGAACCACAGAGTGAGACCTTGACTCAAAAAAAAAAAAAAAAAAAGACCCTATCCCCAGCCTTATGTGCAGATCAGAGTTTGAATCAGCGGTCCTTTGTGGGCCAAGTCCTGCAGTACAATTACCCCTCAGACTCTCCTCCTGGGTGCCCGTGTCTTTACGGGCCTGTGGTCATCCTCACCACTTCTGTAACTTCTAGGTCCTGGCCTAGGATTAGGAGCTGCCCAGGTGCAAGATGGAACGGACCGTGTGCTCTCTGAGCCTCAGGTGCTTCCCGGTTCCTGGTACTGGGTCAAACCACAGCAGGAAGATACGGAAGGGAGGTGGTGCTAGGCGATGTCTCGAGCAACCTTGTTCTTCGGCTGTTTCCATCCTTCAATGCAAAGCCCTGAAATCTCTGCACAGCCCTGGAGAAGGACGAGGCTCGGGACCTGAGTTCCCAGTCATGTCGTCTGTGCCTGCAGCTCCTTGACAGGTGCCTGGAGGGGCAGGCCAGCAAGGGTGCCCACTCCTCTCGGTCCCTCCACATAGCCGGGGTCAGTGGAGGTCCCAAATTCACACTAGGATCTGAGGCCTCAGCCCTCCTCTGTGGCCCCTCAGAGGGGGGCGACTTTCCTGGAAAAATTCGCCTTCCTCCCCGGGCACCAACAGGAATATGTGCCTTTTCAGGTCTGGGAAGAATGTGGCTCTGGGGTCTGGGTATTGCAGATTGCCCCGGTCACATACCCTGGGTCCTAGGAGAATTTTAGCAGATGAACTGGTTTTCAGGCTAAACTCTGGACGTGGCCTCCGTGGAAGGTCAGAGGTGACCTGCTGGCAGATTCTAAGGACCTGGTCACTTTCCGGCTCCTCTCTCCCCATGTGCCTGCTTCATGCCCAGCTCCCCAACCAAGTACATGCTTGGCCAGGTCTTCCCGGAAGTCAGAGGTGACCAAGTGGGTCCTGGTCACCATCACACCCCACCCTGTGCCCTCAGGCGCCCATTCTGTGCCCAGGACCTCCACGCACACACTGGTTCTAGGGCCTCTTCGCCATCATTTACTCCCTGGGCCCACGGGTCCAGTGACTTCTTGGAAAATGCCTGTGGCCACCAGGAAACAGAGCAGATGAGCTTGGAAGAAGGACTGGCCTCCCTGTGTACCCCTGGCTTGTCCAAGGAGAACAAGGGCAACTCCTGACTCCCCGCAGCACGGGGCCCCCAGGGCACGCCACCAATCTGTGAGCAGGCAGTGGCCAGCTCTGCTCTGTTTTGAAGCTGCAGCACCGCCTAACGTCAGCCTAGCTGGTCCGTTCTGAGAGTTGGAGTTAAGCGGGAGAGGCCCCAGCCCATCAGCTGGCCAGAAACAGACCACTGAGTGTTCTCTCTCTTGGACAGCATTTAGCCCCCCTTTCAGAAAGAAGAATCTATTTCCAGCTTCATCCTTGTGTTCCTGTGGGGCACAGTGAGCAGCTGCTCATTTCCACGCTTGACTCTGATCAGAGAGGCCGAGTGGCCGGCCCAGAGTCACACAGAAAAGGCAGTGCCAGGGCTCCTGACCACTGCCCGCCATGTCCGATTCCTGCTGCCTTTGCCAGATAAAGGTAAATGTGCCAGCTGCTCTTGTGGGAAATCGGAATCTCACCCTAATTTGCAAGAGATTTTTCTTTTTCTTTGTTTTCTTTCAGAAACAGGGTTTTGCCATGTAGCCCAGGCTTGTCTTGAACTCCTGAGCTTCAGCGATCCCCCTGCCTCGGCCTCCCAAAGTGCTGGGATTATGGGCACGAACCATCTCACCCGGCCACGAGGGATATTTCTTTCCTCTTTGTGAAAAGAGCTACTATTTTCAGCTACTGATTGGGCTACATGGGAGCTCCCTAGTTGAACCTATAGGGGGCCTGCAGGCTCCCAAGGTCACCTGGCGATGGGAACTTGTTCTCTCAAACACCCAGCTCCTGATGGGGGATCCGTGGGACCTGGAGGGTAGGTCTGCACCTCTGAGTTCTGGGACCTGGGCTAAGTCACCCAGCCTTTCTCTGAGCCTCAGCTTCCTCATCTGTAAAATGGGGTCATGTAAAGGCTCTGCAGGTGGGCAGAGACATAGCACCCAGCAGCAGGAGTCACTGAGAGCCGCTGTCCCTCCTTCTCTTGGCTGAGCCTGGACTCCATCAGCCACAGGAGCACGACTTCCTCAGGGCCTCTCTCCCTGCTTCACCCACCTCGACACTGGGGTGAGGGCCACAGGCTCCTGGAAACCCATTCACAGCCAAAAGTTCGTGCTTGTAAGTCTCATCTGTGTGCAGCCGATGAGAGAACTTGATCTCAAATTACAAACCTCTCAGCTAAACACGGTCTATTACGCAAAACCTCATTCCAGCGGCTATAAATAACCCTCACAACACAGTCCCCAGGAACTCTCTGGAAAGATGCGGCATGGTTTTGAATAACGAGATAATGGAAACACAAACCGATGCTAATTAATTTCACCGCTCACAGAGCGCTCGCTCCTTGCTTAGCCATGGTCAGTGGGACTCCATCAAGAAAACCCTGCGATGAAACAGGAGACGTCTCGAGGGAAACCTGTTGGCAGAAGGGCCCGGCCACATGGAGCCACGGCAAGTGGCCACGTGGTTTGTTCACGGACCTGTGGCACTGGGGGACCCAGAGAGGGCCTGGCCAGCTCCCACCTCTCAAAGCCCTGCTTGGACAATGCTGCTCAGAGGCAAGGCTCCAGGAGGGCCCACCCCACAGAGGGCTAGGTCTGGCGGCAGGTGGTTGGTTTCAAAGTGAAAGAAGACGACACTGAGGGCTCCTGCTGAAGGGTCACAGGAATCCTCAGGAGGTGTCTTTATCTGTTCAAATTAGAGACCCCCAGAGAGATGACGACCTGGCGTGTGAAGAAACCAGCATGGGTCATGGGAAGCATTCAGAGGTTCCTCAGTAAGTTAAACACCCAGCCACCATGTGACCCACTAATTCCACCACACAGAGAGGCGCAAACAAGCACGCACAGCCATGCTCGGAGCAGCCCCATCCGTGATGGCCAAGAGGCGGTGGAAACAGCCCCGACGCACATCCACTGACGAAAGAATACACAAAACATGGCCGTACAAATAATGCGGGATATATCATAGAGAGAATGGAATAGATACAATATGGACTATGTATATTATGGAATATTATGCAGGCATGAAAAGGAATGAAACACAGATCCATGCTACAACATGGATAAACTTTGCAAACATGATGCCGAGTGAAAGACGCCAGGCATAAAAGGCCACATTCTGGGATTTCATTTATAGAAAATACAAGGAATCGGTGCATCCATAGAGACAGAAAGCTCCCTGGGGATTGCCAGGGGACGGGGAGGGGTGAGGGAAGTGGCTGCCGGTAGATACGGGGGTTCCTTTTGGGGCGGTTAACCAGGTCGTGGTGGTCACACAGCCTTGTGAATGTACTAAACACCGCTGTGTTATTCCCCCTTTAAATGGCTAAAATGGCACATTCTATATTACACGTATTTGACCACAATTAAAAGAAAATAGTTATGGGACCAATGGGAGCTTTGGTACCCCCAAAATTCCATCAGCATTGCCTGTTCTTAGACAGGCTTGTTCACCTCTTAATACGAGGTGTGCAAACTCAGCTCCAAGTCCCCTCCTGCTGCCCAGCTGCAAATAAATGAATTCTTGCCTGATTTTATGAGTCTAACGTTGTGACCTGCTCCTGCCACTGATGCCAAGGCCAGGAGGTCTGTCAGGGTGGCACATGACATGCCTGTGCATGCCCCCCCCCCCCCCGGCCAGTCCCCCAGTCCCTGATCTCAGCTTCTCCCCTGCAAACTCAGAAGCTAGAAACAGGCTACTGGCCTTTGTTCTTCTCTCCCTGAATCCAAGGATGATGGTTTTCCAAGCAGGCTGCATTTGTTAAGTAATCCTTGACTCTCCATGTTATATGAATGAAAGACAAACAGAACTGCCAGCCAGAGCTGCTGACCGGCTCCAGTGGATGGGACAGGCCCGGAGAATTCCGTGGAGCAGCCAACACAATGCCAGCCCAGAGCACAGAGCGCGGCATGGGGCTGGCGTGCAGGAGCACCAGGCACCCCTGCCGGTCCCTCTGGGCTTTCTGCATATTTAAAGCAGCTCTTAGAGCCCAGAGACTCCATTCCAGGGCCTGTGGGGATCCACGGGACTCATGCCAAGAATGACGGGAATCTTTCTGAGCTCAAAACTCTCTGATTTTGAAAAACAAATGGTCCTTTGAAGAACACTGCTTCCATATGGAACCATGGGGCATGGTGATCAGAAGGGCTCCAGCCTCTTTAAAAACCAGCTAATGATGCACCCTGATCCCTTTGAATGTCCAGAAGAAGGCTGAACCTAGAGCCATAGTGACTAAGAGGCAAATGCAGGCTCTCAAAATCTCCACAACCCCAGACTTGCCTTTTCACATGTGAAGCCAAGGCCTCAGAATGCAAGAGAAGTGGCAGCTTTCAAAAGGAGTTTGGAGGTTCTCAGATTTAAGCGCAAATGCCACTTCCTGGGGCTGGTGCTAAAACTGCAGGAAAAGGCTGGTTGGCAGAAGCTCACAAAGGGGAGTTTATCAGTGTTGCAAAGGGCATGTTCATGGATGCCTATCAGCGTTGGCCTTGTTCTCCGTGGGGATGGTGAGGCAGGGCCAGCAGCCTGCAGGGCTGTGGCATTACCCTTTCCTTGACAGTTCCCTCAACTCATCATCACTCCAGCCGGAGCCCTGGGTTGCTCCCCACCTGCCCTGCTTCCCCATCTTCCCTGCATTGCCCCATGGCAGCCCTGGGCACTTGGTCACCACCCCGCGACCCATGTCCTATCCTTCAGGGACAGGCTCGCCTCTGGGCTGTTTCGAAGGACAGAGTGACAAGGCACAGAAACAGAGGGTTTCTGGTTTAAGGGCTACTTCTGCATTTATCATTCCATTCTTTATTTTGGGTCTAATTCAAACCATGCTTTCAAAAAGGCTAGGAATGTACAAAGCGAAGGGACCCACTGGCCCCAGGGCAAGATGGGAGGGTGTCCTGGTGGACGTGTCATCTGAGACTCCTTCCCTCCTCTAGCCATTTAGAATTTCTAGGTAGTCAGGCACCCAGGATGGGCCTTCCAGGATGAATGGGGGAGTTTAGAAAACTGCCTTCGTTTCTGCTGAAAATGGAGAAAAAAAGGCAATTTTCAGTTCTTGCAGCACTCAGGAGTGTGAAACTGGGCTGCTGCTGGAAAGGAACGAAAAGCCTTGTTCCAAATTTACTTGTCATGGGAGGTGGGTGGGGGGGGCGTGAACACTGGGAAGGCATCGAAGAAGGGGAGCGTCCTGAACGTCCTGCCCAAGATCCGGGAAGGAGGTGGCGGCCGGGTGTGACACAGGCCCGAGAGGGGAGCTGGATGGGGTGGTGGGGAAGTTGCCTGC